>NC_045706.1:49550474-49854254 GCF_009834535.1 Camelus ferus | reverse complement strand
GTTGGAATTAAGTGGAATAAAAATCCCCAAATTTGTATAAATTGACTTTCTAGCAGGGTGTTCACAGTCCAGTGTACGGAAGGTGAGGTGATGGCAGGTACCCCCTCATACCAAGGGCCCAGAAAAGCATGGTTGACCGGAAAGGAGTTTTCAAACCAATATTAACTGATTAACTGAATACTTCATTCAAATACCACATCAAAAAAACTTCTCAAAGTAGAAAAAGCATCACACACTAAAGACAGACAACATAAAACATATAGAAACGCTGATTTCAAATTAAAATTTTTTCTTTTTTGTGCTTCTCTGTATTTTCTAAAATGTTTTACCATATGTTTTAATCAGCAGAAAATGTAATGAAAAGGAATCAAATCAGTCCTCCGTGGGGCATCAGAGATCCTGGCAATAAACAGCCCTGCTTGGCCACTTCTGGCCAGCCTCCCGCCAGGTGCAGCAGGGTGGTCAGCAGAGGAGCTCAGGACTGTGGGATGGGCTCTCCCATGTGAGCCCCGGTCCTGGTCCAGCTCAGAGAGTAACACTGGAGATGTCCAGGGTGGGAGAGCAGTATAGCTACCAAGCACAGAGGAAGCACATTTCCTGAAGGATAGGTTGTGTCCCACCTTCAAGAACTGTCATCTCAGTGAGGTCGAAGGCCCAGACGGGCAATCACATCACCTCTGCCTACTTTCCAACTCTTCCTGAACCAGCCTGTGACCTTGGACAAGCTCTTCAACTGCCCCTGACTCTGCTTCCAGCTCCATACAAGAGAACAGCAATAAGTCTCTTTTGAGAATTAATTGGGATAGTAACACAGCTCATTGCCTGATGTAGTATGTGCTCAATAAACATTAGCTCTCCATGCAAATGAGTTACTCAGTCCCTAACCACTCCTGAGAAAGTATAAACCAAGGGGCATCTAACTCCCTGAGGCCATCTACTCACTGTGTGGTGTGGGAGTGTGGCAGTGGCAGAATCCTGCCCATTCTATGTGCCCATGGAAGGAGAGATGGCCCAGAAGTGTGCAGGGGAGAGGAGTCTCTCTGGGTTGACCAGAAGGCCTTGGAATGGGAATTCATTGAACATAATCTGATCGTATTAAATGATTATATCAGGGGGCTTACTGGGAGAGCTGAGGGGGAAGCAGAAAGTCCCACTGTCCCCTGTTGAGGGGAGATCAGCCCAACCTCATCACTGAGGGCACATCTGCTGCCCCAGCTGTGTGCTTCCTCAGGCCACTCACATATCGTGGAGGGATTCCTGACGCCTGAGTATTTCCAAATAGTAGCTTTACATACATGATAGTGCTTAGTGCACCTACCGTATTGGCCCCATTTTATAGTACAGATAGTAGAGGCTGACCCAGAACACTCATTAGATCAAGGTCACACATGTAACGTGGGCCTGAGCCAGGAATCGAGGGCCCAGGCCTGGCAGTTGGCATCCTCTCTCAATCCAAGGTGACCACACCCTCCTGGGAGAGCTACCAGTGCACCTGACACAGACTCAGGGCCCTGGGGCTGCCTCCACATCCCACCAGAAGACTTATGTGATTCATGTCCTTCCCTCTCAAGGGAAATGAGAGCTGAGAAAGGTTTAGGGGAGTACAGCAATGAGGGAGACCCAGTACCCCGAACCCAGCCTGTGCAGAGGTAAGTGCTGGTCCAAGATGCTCTTGCTTTACTAGGGGATTGATCGCTTCCCAGCCTGAGATGAAGGGAGAGGTGGCCAGGTTTCCTAGCCAGGTCCCTCCTTCCACGGTCCTCTGTCCTCACAGTGTCCCGCAGTGAATGGTCAGCCAGGGCTTTGAAGGCTTAGCTGGCTGAGGGAATGCAGCGCAGTGTGGGAAGTGTGGGAATTAACCAAGCGGGCTACTTACCAAAGAATTGCTTGTCTTTGAACCTGAACCTACAAATAACTTCATCCTTGTTCTTTGAGTTATTAAAGCCTTTTCCGGAAATCATCAATTCATATTCATTTGCAAGGGCAACATCCAAAGGTCTCTGTTAGGAGGGGCTGAGTGCTGCCTCCCTCTGATCTCACAGCTGTGGTGGGCTGCCCCCAAATGGAATTCCCTGGGGACTCCTATGAGGAAGCTGTGTCTGAATCAACATCTGTGCACCCCCTGGTCCTCACCTGGTGTCACTGAGGGTATAACTGAGACAGCTGGGCTGGGCCTGGAGTGCTTGGGGGTTTCTCACCATTGCCTCTGACCCATCAAGCTCGTTAAAGGCCCCCAGTCTCATCCCCTCCCAGTACTGGGGCAAACCTGGCCATGGTTTCTGACCCGGAAGTCCCAAGGTCTTCCCTAAGGGGTGCAGGCAGTGCTCTCCACCAGCCCCTCCCTTATATAAATGACAGAGGAACCAAGACAACATAGGCTGAGGATAGCCCTGACTCTTGTCTGAGGTGAGCACCCAGGCCCAGGTGCCCATAAGATTTCCTGACACTTGGGGGTCTGTTCCTCTTCCCCTCACAGTTTCTGTGTGTCTATGGCAGGATGGAAACCCTAACAGCAAGACTGGGGAGTGACCAAGGAGGTGAGAACCCTGCATAGGAGAGGCCTCCACGGAAGGTGAAATCCTGTCTTAGCTGTGGTCCTGAAGTCTGCCGTGACTGCTCTTCCCCTCCCTCTTCCTGGCCCTTCATGTGCCTCACACTCGCCCCCAGGGATCCATCAAGCACCCCCTTCTGCCAGGGTGGGTGACAATGATTTGCTAAGGTGCAGTTATGGGCCATAGCCCTTTGCCAGGCTGCTGGGGATTTTTGTCCCCTAAAGCAAATACCAGGGGATCCAGAGAGGGCAGCTAGTGAGCCTGGCTCCTGAGGAGCTGGCCAGGATAATATGCAAGTCTTCCTGCTGCAAGCCCTAGGGCATTAGCCTCCACCCCTGCCTCCTGGCCCAGGCTGGTTAATTCAAATCCCAAATGCTTGATTTACCCAAAGTCAATTAACTCCAGGAACATTCCTCAGAAATGCCAGCACAGCCCTGGCCCTGGCAGTCCTGATTCCTCCTGCTTCAGGTCTTCCTGAAACTCCCATCAGATCAAGGCAGAGTTTGCAAATTCTCTACTTTGAGGCAATTAGATTCTTGGGCTGTGGGCTGAAGCTGGCCTGCTGACGTGTTTTGAAAGGTTTCAAGTGTTTAAAAAAAGGGGGGGGGGGGAGTCCATGTTGAAAAGTCTGCATATTTTCCCTAATAATCCAGAATACTAGCATTCTTGGAAAATGGGAACACTTGGTATGAATGGGTTTGTATTTCTGTGTGTCACCCACTGGCTGGACCAGCGGCCACTGCCTCCTCAGACTGGGATGCTCTCCAGTGGCCAAGCACTTGTCTTTAAACCAGGACCCCTCATAGTACAGGTCATCGTTCTTGGCTTGGCCTTGGCTTACTTCTCTTGTTTTTTGGTACCTTCCTGAGCCCTGAGGGCACCTGATGCAGTGACCCTGCCCTGGAAGAGGCTGAGCCACATGGAAGTGTGAGGAGAGCCCTGAGGTTTTGAGAAGTAGGGAAGTCCAGCTGATGGCCCCCTGTTAAGATAGCAGACATGTGGGCTACTTGGGGTAGCTTTGGGGTCCCTAAGTGACACATCCTTTCCCACACCCAGTGGCGAACAAGACCATGTTGCTTCTGAATCCAAATCTGCCAGGCTGCATCCTCACTGCTCACACTTCATAAGGGTCCTCCTGCCCACCCTGACACAGGAATTGTTTGTCCTGGAAGTATTTGTCCTGGGAGTAACAGTTGGGACACTGTCTTGCACACACACCTCTGTCAACACAACATGGTCCACCCTGTGCAGGGCACCTGCCTCGCCATCTCCCAGAGCATCATTTGCAATTACATCCTTGGATTATTAACTGTAAAGAATGATTTCTTTGCAAGGCAGAACCCTAAACTAATAAGCCATATTGCAAGTAGATACAGGCAGAGAAGGGAAATTCAGCTACTGAATGTGAAGAAATCAGGCTCTCGGTGAGGCAGAAAAAGCCAGTGCAAGCCCTCCTGCTATAACCAAAAAACCAAAAGGAACCAGAAATGAGTAAATCTGGGCCAGGCCAAGCTTAGTAAATCCTGTGTTCATCCCAAATGACATTCACCACTAATGAGCATCTTTACACATTCTCTTTTAAATCTTCCAACAAAACCATGAACTAGACTTGATCTCCTACCTAGTTTTACAGTGAGGGAAATTAAAGCTAAATAGGGCAGGGGAATCTCCCAACCCCTGGCAGTTATAGGGCCAGATCTGACCTCAGGTGCCCAGTCCAGGACCCACTTTTGCCATCTCTGCCCTTGTCTTAATTTTCAAACACCCATCACTCTGCTCTCCCAGGACAAGCCCTCTCTGATACCCTGAGATGTGGTCTTCAGCTCACGGGGCTGTGAGTCTGGAACCAGAAAGCCTCATTGGGCACCTGGCCAGTCTCAGCCTCAGGGCGAGGGGTAAGCCCGGCCTCCTCCTCCGGGTATATGATAGGAGCAGGGGCAGCAGCTGGGCACGGAGCCATCGGACAGCCCTGGGAAGGCAGTAAGCTCCCTGAGAAGGCCAGTGGGGCTGAGCATGGAGAGGGCATCTGACTGCAGGAGGCTGACAAGGGCACACAGGTGGACGGGACCTGCTCTGGGGAGGGAGGGTCTGGGAGCACCATGTGCTGCCTGGCTCAGATGCTTTCAGAGAAATTGGACACCAACTACTGCAACCTGGATGTACCTTTAAGGCAGCAGTCCTACATTAGTCTTGATCCCAGGGAATTCCTCTCCCAAGCTCACAGAGAGTTAAGTGTCAGGATGGTCCCTACAATGTGACTTTATGTAGAGCCTGAAGAAGGAAGCCAGGGGTCACCTTGAGACCATGAAGGAACTAGATGACTCCCAGAAACCACAGGGCAGATAGGGGTCTTATACAGCAAAGCAAATGGAGACAATGTCTGTGGCAAGGAAACTGTAGGTGAGAACTCCTTAGTGAAAGGGATGGTTTCCAAAGAACCCAGGAAGCTACTTTTAAAGCAGGATGACCAGCATCTGGAAAGAGCTACAGCCAGAGAGCACTAGCACCAGGGGACAACCACAGCGGCCAAGCAAGAACTTCTCTGGTTCTTCCCACTCTGGGGTACAAACCAGCAGCTAGGGAGGTGGGCAGGAGAAGGAAGAGAAGAGAGAAGTTGATCACACCTCCCACAAGCACACCTGTCCCACTGCAGGGCTCCCAACCTGCTGTAGGTCTGAGCTGAGGGAAGGGAGAAGGCCTAAATACAGTTTAGGTACTATTCATTACCTGTTAGTGATTGAGAAAGCCCTGAGTACAGCCAGAGGTTTCATCCAGGGTCAAGGAAGAATGAGATGGGAGAGCCAGTTTAAATGGGGAGAAATGATATATGTAACTGCTTTCTATCTGCATCCTAGCAAGTCTAGCTCATTCAAAATCTGGTTACAGATACACAACCATGGAATGATAATTGCCACGTGAAAAAACAAAGTATAGAACAATGTATAATATGGTGTCTTTTATCTAAGAAAAGGAAGAATATTAATACAAACAATTTAATTAATTAATTAATAGGTAGATAAATTTGCTTACACTTATAACAATGGAAGGATATCAAAAACTAGTAAAAATGCCATAAAAACCAACAACATAACGCCATTTGCAGCAACATGGATGTTCCTGGAGAATGTCATTCTAAGTGAAGTAAGCCAGAAAGAGAAAGAAAAATACCATATGAGATTGCTCATATGCGGAATCTATAAAAAAAATACAGAACAGAAACAGACTCATAGAAATAAAACACAAACTTGTGGTTGCCAAGGGGGTAGGGGGTAGGAAAAAAAAACTAGTAAAAATGGTTTCCAATAAGGAGAAGAAGGAGACAGGATTGGAAATTAGACTTCACTTAAAGTAACTTGTTCTACGGTTTTGACTTTGGAGCCACTTAAATGTCTTACAGAATTATAAAATAAAATTAAATCAATAAATTTTAAAGCAAGATCTAAAAATAAAAAACAAATGAAGCAGAAGAACTTCACTACACATCAAGGTTGTGGGTTAACCGCAGAGATTTATTTCAAGGGTTTTAAAACTCCTTCTTAAATAGAATCTGTATCTTGTAGCTCTTGCAGTTATAATCCACTGTTATACTAGAGACCTGCTGAAGTGAGGTTGGAGAGGGGAGCCATTACACAGCCCTTAGATTAAATCTCAGTCCTTTAGTGGGCCTGAGTCCATAGGCTACGACCTTAGAAGATTTCTTAGCTTTTTTCTACTCCTCTTAAGTGAGAAAGGAGGACTAGAGGGGGCTGGAGTTGGCCAACTGCCCTTCCCTAGGCAGCTAAGACTCTCTCTTGGAGAGAGGTCTTTGTTATGGAGAACCCTCTGGATTCTCAAGAGGATTTTTCTTAGATCTTTACCTTGAGAACTCAGTGGGGTTCCAGAAGGTAAAACCTACGAAAGTATGGGGACTCCCCTAAGCCTAGCGTGTCTTACTTTCAAGCTAATCCACACTCAGCCTCCAACAATTGGTCAAAATTACCATTTAAGTGTACCTACCTGTTTGTGGCTCCAGCAGTTTCTGCTCTAGGTATGCTGATTCTGACTGTAATTCTCTCTATTCATCTGTCTCCAGATTTGAAGGTAGTGGTGTGCCCTGTGACCTCAATGCTCTGATGGGTCTAAAAAAAGTTGCCGATTTTCAGTTTGTTCACTTTTTTTCTTGTTGTAGATGCAGAATGATGGCTTCCAAGCCCTTTACATGTTGAAGCTGAAATCAGAAGTCCCAACCATAAATTCATTAGTTATTTTAAAAAATCATTACTTTGGAAGTTTCTAGATATATCTGTCAGAGTTCAATCAAAGAGGCAGAACCCACCAGAAGATATTTATAATAAAGGATTTATCATAGGGACTTAACCATACTCAGTTGTGGGAGTTGGTTATGCTCTCCAAATGGCTATTGCTTCCAAGTCAGCTGCTGGAGCCTGAAGTCCACAGGCAGGCAGGTGGGGAGGGAAGGTGGACATGAGGTGATGGAGCTAAGATAAACTGGCACCCACATCAATCTTTCACCACCTCCAAGCCTCAAGCTTTGATGATGTTTGATTAATAGATAGATAGATAAATTTGCTTACACTTTTAACAATGGAAGGATAAATCAAGAACTAGTAAAAATGGTTTCCAATAAGGAGAAGAAGGAGACAGGATTGGAAATCAGACTTCGCTTAAAGTAAGCCTTCATCATGGAGTTAAACACACCTCTAGTCCAGGAGTTAGAGAAGCTGAGGAACATCTGGTAGCATCTAGAGTAGCTGCAGGCCTGGCTCCTGGCCCACACAGATAAGCTTAGGCAGCAGGTAAACAGCAATGTGGATAAGCTGCATGGTCCCCTTCCTTGACTTTTGTTGTGGAGAACCCTGTGGACAAAAAATACATATGGCTGCTGCTACACTTCTGCCTTCCAAGTCTGGTACAAAATGTCTACTGTAGTGCACACTAACCTGAATTCTGCAGGGAGGGAAATCTAAGAAACATCGTGCTAGCTTAGCAAGGTTAACTCAATACAAATTCACCACACTAGGACACTAATTCATGATTCCAAGAACCGGTAAATAAAGGAATGAATTAAGCATTTAGTTTTCCTTCTCCATACAAATTTTACTTCAAGGTAATCCACTAGTTGATGAGAGAAATTTTTCATTCTGATGCTAACTCATTCATACCCCTGGTAGTTTGCAGGCAGTTGGCCAGGGAGCTTTGGTTCTCCTCCATATGGACTCTCCAGCTGGCTAGCTCAGGCCCATTCATATTATGGTTTCAGGGTTCTAAGTTCAGCAAAAAGAGTAAGTCCTAATGAACAAGTGCTTACAAACTTCTGCTTGCATCATGTTTGCTAGTGTTCTGTTGGTCAATGCACATCAGAAATAGACTCTTCATTCCAGTTTCAAGGGATGGAAACATAGATCCTCATCCCTTAATGGAAGAAGCAGCACTGTCACCATGTAAAAGGTTGTGAATAGGAGGAATTTGTAGTCATTTTAAAATTTACCATAACTACTTTGCTAGATCCCCAATAAATTCAAGCAGATATAGTTCTTCTTAAACTTTATATTTTAAGATAATTGCAGATTATCTTCCAATTTCCTCCAATGGTAACATTTTACAGAACTCTAGTATAATATCACACCAGGACACTGGACACTAACATAGTCAAGATACAGAACATTTCTATCACCACAAGAATTTCTCATGTTGTCCTTTTATAGACACACTTCTTGCTTAATCTTTGACAACCACACGTCTGTTTTCCATTTCCATAATTTTGTCATTTCAAGAAATATTATATAATGGAATCATATAGTATGTAATCTTTTGGAATTGGCTTTTTTCACTCCAGAGAATTATCTGGAGAGTCATCAGGTTGTTGTTATCAATAGCTCATTCCTTTTCATTGCTGAGTAGTATTCCACACTATGGATATACCACAGTTTGACCACTCATTAATTGAGGACAAGTGGGTTGTTTCCAGTTTGGGGCTATTAGGAATAAAGCTACTTGTCATATTGTGATTTATAATAAGAAATATGTATTTGATCTTCATCCTCTTTTCTGATACTGAGTTCCTAAACTCTTGAAATTTCCTAAGTGATAAGAGACATAAAGGTGTCTTTCATTATGCATATAACAAGTCTCTTTCAACCACTCCTGAGCCAGGGGAACCAACCATGTCATTAGAGGGTTGGAACTTTCAGCCCTTCCCCTAGACTTCTGAGGAGGGGTGAGGAGCTGGAGATTGAATCAATCACCAATATACCATGATTTAATCAAGTGTGCACATGCTGTGAAGCTTCCATAAAAACCCAAAAGGATGGGGCTTAGGGAGCTTTCAGGTTGGCGAACACGTGGAAGTGCTGGGAGGGAGGTACACCCACAGAGGGCATGGAAGCTCTGCACCCCTTCCCACACACGTTGCCTTATGCATCTCTTCTATCTGGCTATTCCTGGGCTATATCTTTTTATAATAAACCGGTAGTCTAGTAAGTAAACTATTTTCCTGAGTTCTATGAGCTTCTATAATAAATTAATTGAACCAGTAGTCAGTCAGTCAGAAGTACAGATAACAACCTGAAATTGTGATTGGCTTCAGAGGTGTCAAGGGGACAGTCTTGTGGGACTGAGTCTTTAACCTGTGGGATCTGATGCTAATGCCAGGTAGATGGTGTCAAAACTGAACTGAGTTGAAAGACACCAAGCTGGTGTCGCTGAATTGCTTGGTGAAGGAACCCCTTCCCCCTACATTTGGTGATCAGCAGTATCAAGCTGACTATTCTGAGGATAGAAAGAAAACAGTTTTCCCTCACACTACTATTAGGATTCATGTACAGATTTTTGTGTGAACATAAGTCTACATTTCCCTGGGACAAATACCCAGATTGCTGAATTGTATGATACTTATATATTAGTTTTATAAGAAATTGCTAAACTGTTTTCCGAAGTGGCTATATCATTTTATATTCCCACCAGCAATGTATAAGATACTAGTTTCTCATCATGCTCACAGAAATTTAGCATTGTCACTATTTTTTATTTGGCCATTCTTACAGGTTTATAGGTATATCTCATTGTGGTTTAAATTTGCATTTCCTGATGATCAATTATATTATACATCTTTTCACATCTTATTTGCCATCTGTACATCTTCTTTGGTGAAATAGCTGTTCATGTCTTTTGTCCATTTTCTAATTGAATTGTTTGCTTTTTTACTGTTTAGTTTTAGAGTTCTGTATGTATTCTAGGTACTAGTCCTTTGCTGGATATAGGCTTTGCAAATATTTTCTTCACTCTATTGCTTGTCTTTTCATTCTTTTAACAGGATTTTTCACAGAGAAAATTTGTTAATTTTGATAAAATCCAATTTATCCACTTTTTCTCTTATGAGTCTTCCTTTTAGTATCAGGTCTAAAAGCTTTTTGTCTAGATCATGAGGAATTTTTTCTACAAGTTTTATAATTCTATGTTTACACTTAAGTTCAGAATTTATCTTGAATTAATTTCTGTATAAAACATGACTTAGGTTGCAAGTTTAAAGTTTTGTTTGTTTGCCCATGAATGCCTACTTGCTCCAGCACCATTTGTTGAGAAGGCTATCTCTCCTCCATTGAATTGCTTTTACACCTTTATTAAAAACCACTTAAGCGTATTAGTGTGGGCCTATTTCTGGGTTCTCTATTCTGTTCCACTGATTTGTATGTCTATCCCTCCACCAATATTGCACAGTCTTAATTATTGTAGCTATATAATAAGTCTGGAAATCAAGTAGACTTAATATCAGTCCCATTTTCCAAAACTGTTTCAGCTATTCTAGTTCCTTTGCCATTTCATATAAATTTTAGAATAATCTACAAAAAAATCTTTCTGGGGTTTTGATAGGAATTATGTTAAGCCTGTATATCAATCTGGGAAGAACTGACATCTTTACTATGTAGAATATTCCATAAACATGGTATGTCTCTCCATTTATTTAGATAGTCTTTCATCAGCATTCAACTACCAGTCCCATATGTGTTCTGCTAGATTCATATGCAAATATTTTATTTTTGTGTGTGCATTATTGTAAATGGTATTTCATTTTTAATTTCAGTTACCACATGGTCATTGCTAGTATATAGAAATAGAATTGATTTTTTTATGTTTATCATGTATTCTGCAACCTTGCTGAATTCACTTACTAGTTCTAGGAGGTTTTATGTTTAAGGTAATTATTGATATGTTAAATCTTACTCTGCCAATAAAATTTTTTTCTATTTGTTCCTTGTTTCCTTCTTTTGAAAAAAAAGAAAAAGAAAAGTGTGGACTGCACTTAGTGACTTGCTTCCAAAGAATACAGCATGGAAGAGGGGAAAAGATAACTACAATGGAGAAATCTGACAAATACTACCTTAGCTAAATGATCATGAGTAACACTATCAGTGATAAATCATTCTGCTAATATTATGTACTCTTGCTATGATCTAATGAGAACAGAGATGGCAGCAGAAAAGCCAGGGAAATTAGTTAATTTGAAGAACAGACAGAAAAAATATAGAAAAAACTAAACAAAATATCAGGGACCTGCAAGACAGTAACAAATCATATAACATGCATATAATTTGTTTATGGTTTCCTTTGCTGTCCAAAAAACAAGCTATTTATTTATTTATTTTAATTTATATATATATATTTTTAACATTTTTTATTGATTTATAATCATTTTACAATGTTGTGTCAAATTCCAGTGTTCAGCACAATTTTTCAGTTATTCATGGACATATACACACTCATTGTCACATTTTTTTCTCTGTGAGTTATCATAACATTTTGTGTATATTTCCCTGTGCTATACAGTGTAATCTTGTTTATCTATTCTACAATTTTGAAATCCCAGTCTATCCCTTCCCACCCTCCACCCCTCTAGTAACCACAAGTCTGTATTCTCTGTCTGTGAGTCTATTTCTGTCCTGTATTTACACTTTGTTTTTGTTTGTTTGTTTGTTTGTGTTTTTGTTTTTTAGATTCTACATATGAGCGATCTCATATGGTATTTTTCTTTCTCTTTCTGGCTTACTTCACTTAGAATGACATTCTCCAGGAGCATCCATGTTGCTGCAAATGGCATTATGTTGTCGGTATTTATTTTTCATTCTTCTGACTTTCTTAGAATAAACTCTTTAAAGCAAAAGTAACAACAATATAAGAAAAGCAAAAATGATAATAATGTACGATAGGTTTATAACATGAAGAAGTAAAATATATCACAAATATAGCACAAAGGATGGAGGGGACAGGTAAATGGCCTCATACTTTTAGAAGGAAATAATAAAACTAATGAAAAGGCATAGAATTAAGAGGCCAATAGAGGAAATGAGGTGAAATACTAAAAAATATTTGATTGACTCAGAAGAACATAGTAAAGGGAAAATGAAGGGAAAAAATTGAAGGAACAAATAAAAGACCACACCAACAATTACATTAGAGATAAATGCATTACACACTCCAATTAAAAGGTAGATGTTGTCAGAAGAGACTAGATTTTTTTTAAGGCCAAATACATACTGTCTATAAGAGAGACAATTTAAATATAAAAATACAAATAGATGGAAATTAAATGGATGGAAAGAGACATACACTGCAAACGCTAAACAGAGGAAACTTGATGTGGCTATATTAATGTCAGACAATGTAGATTTAAAGACAGAGCTTATGATGAGAGATACAGGGGACCATCTGATGATATTAAAAATGACAATTAATTAACAAGATATACCAGTTCCTAAAATGCATGAACTTAATAACAGAATTTCAACATTTATGAAACCAAACTGACAGAACAAAAGAAAGTTTAGAGAAATCCATAATTTTAGCCAACAATTTTAACACCCTTCATTTGTTAATTGACTGAAGCAGGAAAAAAAAGAAAAGAAAAGAAAAGAAAACCCAAGGATATAGAAGATCTGAACAACACTATCACCCAATTTGACCTAACTGACATTTGCAGAATGCTACCATCCAACAACCACAAAATATAAATTAATTTCAAGTGCATATGGAGTATTTAAGAAAGACCATATGTAAGTTTTAATAGAGTCAAAAGGTTAAACATTTATAGAATATTTCTCTGGTCACAAAGGAATTAAATTAGAAACCAATAAAGAATAAGATATTAAGGGACAAATAATTAGAAATTAAAATAACATACTTTTATATAACCCATGAGTCAGAGAAAAAAGTCACAAGAGAAATAAAATATTTTGAACTGGAGTGCTAATGAAAACACAACATATCAAAATCTGTAGTACGCAGATAAAGCAGTGTTTAGAGGGGAACGTACCACTTTAAATGCCTATATCGTAAAATAATCAATTATCTAGGTTTCCATGTTAAGAAGCTAGAAAAAGAAGTAAACAGAAAAAAATTCAACCTTGTGTAAATAGAAGAAAAAATAATAATGAAGAGCAGAATTCAATGAAATGGAAAGAGACAAAAAAGAAAATAAAGACAAAGTTTTTTCCTTGAAAAGGCTAATGAAGTTAATAAACCCCTAACTAGACTTGTCAGGAAGAGAGAATACCAAATACCAGCATCAGGAATTAAATGTCATATCACCAGGGATACTGCAGACCTTAAAAGAACACTGAAGAAGTATTGTGAACAAATTTTAAGGATGAAATAATATCAATTTTAAACACTCTTTTGGAAAATAGAAGAGAAGCAAGCACCTCTGTCTCATTCAGGGTCCCATCAGGAGACAGAAGCCAAATGGTAATTCGAATGGTAATCTAAAGTTTAACATAAAGAAGTATTAACAGGAGATGGGGAGGAAAGGGGGGAAATTGCCTAGTAAGAGTTAAAGAGAGCCCTAAAGAATATAGGAATAGCAAACACAGTGAGTACCCACTATTCCTGGGAGCTGAGCCTGGATAATCATAATCCCTGGGCCGAAATCCTGACCTCACTGAAGAGGATGTGGCGTGGCTCACTGGATGGTGGAGAGGTTGCTGAGGTGCCAGAGGTGCCCTGTGACTTGATGGAAACCTGCCCCTTGGGATGCAGAGGGAAGTCATCCACAGTGAGGTGTCACACCTTGGAACTTGCTACAAAGTTGCTGGGGTGGCCATTTATGGGGAGGTACCTCACTGGCAGCACTCCACTGCCAAGCCACCTGAGGAGGTACCCAGGAAGATGGCTGGCTGCCATGTGCCACAGGAACATGGAGGTGGAGAAGCCACCATGCTGATCTAGCTAAGCACAGCGAGCTCACTCTGCAGCAAGAGAAAATCCTTTTCTCCTCCAGTGTCCCTCCAGCACCCTCTACTGACAAGGCTTAATGTGGTGCCAGCTGACAAAGCAGAAATACTTGCATGACCATCTCTTTAACATACAGCAGGCAAAGAATGGATTTGGAGTTGAAAGGCAATACACTGATAACTGACATAGCCTGCCAATTCATTTTTATGAATTTTATGGCCAGGAAAACTTCGATAACAAAACCTGACAAAAACAACACAAGAAAATTATAGACCAACATGGAAACAGCCTAAATGTCCATCAACAGGTGACTGGATAAAGAAGATGTGGTATATTTATACAATGGAATACTACTCAGCCATAAAAACCGACAACATAATGCCATTTGCAGCAACATGGATGCTCCTGGAGAATGTCATTCTAAGTGAAGTAAGCCAGAAAGAGAAAGAAAAATACCATATGAGATCGCTCATATGTGGAATCTAAAAAACAAAAACAAACACAAACAAACAAACAACAAAAACAAAGCATAAATAAAGGACAGAAATAGACTCACAGACAGAGAATACAGACTTGTGGTTACCAGAGGGGGTGGAGGGTGGGAAGGGATAGACTGGGATTTCGAAAACTGTAGAATAGACTACACTGTATAGCACAGAGGAAATATACACAAAATGTTATGATAACTCACAGAGAAAAAAATGTGACAATGAGTGTGTATATGTCCATGAATAACTGAAAAATTGTGCTGAACACTGGAATTTGACACAACATTGTAAAATGATTATAAATCAATAAAAAATGTTAAAAAAAAAAGAAAATTATAGACCAATATCCTTCCTGAACATAGATGTAAAAGTCCTTACCACAACATTAGCAAATCAATTACAGCAATGTATAAAAAGGATAATACATCATGACCAGTAAAGTTTATCCCAGCACTGCAAGGTTGGTTTAACATTTTTTTAAAAAGCAATCAATATAATTCACCACATTAAAGAATAAAGGACAAAAAGTACACAATCATTTCAATAGACACACAAAGTGTATTTGATAAAATTCAACAGCTATTCATGATTTAAAATCTAAGTGAACTAGAAATAGAAGAGAACTTCTTCAACCTGATAAAGGCCATCAATGAAAAACCTACCAATAATGTCATGCACAGTGGTGAAAGACCAGAGCCACGGAAGAGAAGTGAAAAAACTTAATTGGTAAATTTGCTGCTGGAGATGTCGCCTTAGATAGGACAGGTGAGAAATTGCCTGATTTCTCTTGTTCCCACCCTTTACTCTCCCACCAGGGTCTCCTACTGGCTAATCCCAGGCAGAAACCAGTTCTGCCCTAGAGCCCAGGAAACACAGCCCATGAGGGTCAGCTCCCTGCAACTCAGAGCAGAGCCGGGGAATGGCAAAGGGGGATCTCAGGGAAAGCAGGGACTATTCCAGAGATGTTGCTGCCTGCTGGGAAGCTGTCGGATCTCACAGCAGAAGGAGGTGGGCTTAGCCCTGCACAGCCAGGGCAGCTCATAGTAGTCCGGCCATACCTTCTTTCTTTCTTTTCTTTTTTTTTTTTTTTGGGGGGGGGGTGGTTAGGTATATTTATTTATTTTAAATGGAGGTACCAGGGATTGAACCCAGGACCTCATGCTTGCTAAGCACACACTCTACACTGACTTGACTTTGAGGGAACTCCTCCTTCCCTATTCTGAGTCCACCTGACTCAAACCCCTCACTTCCCCTCCTCACCCTCATACCCAATAGTCCAGGGATGGAGCAAGTGGCCCAGGCTAAGCCAGTCAGAGCATCTCATTCCTCCTGTCCTAGTGATTGGTTCAGAGGTGAACATACAACCCCAGTCAGATGAATCAGAGCTAATGAGAGTCAGTAAGACTAATTTGAGCCACGAAGGAAGCAGATATATTTGGCAAGACTTACCCTGGGGCGGAAGAGAATGTTTCTTTATTAGGACATAGGATTATCCCAACAGTCCTTAAAGCACATCTTTGACTCAGTTAGACCCATTAGTCTAACCATTTTCCTTGTGACGTACCTATAAATACGAGAGGACCTCCAGGGGCCCAAGCAGGGCAAGTCTAACAGGGCATTTCTCCTGACACCCTCTTCCTTCTCCAGTGATGCCATGCCTGGGGAGAGCTTGAGGCTATAGCTAACTGGTGGCTCTGACATCATCCTGGCCTACAGGGCAGGTCATTGTGTTTCTATTTCTCAGCTCCTTCTATGCTCTGCTCTGCTGGAACTGACTGTGTAAACCATATACCTGCTTTGCCTGCCAATTTTCTGTAAGATTTTGACAACAGGGGAGACTGGAGGGAGACCGGGAGACAAGAAGAGGTGAGAAGGGACTTATTCCTCCCCATTTGCTGGAGTGTCTTGTCAGCTTTGCCCCAGCACTGGCCCTAACAATAGAAACTGATTCTAGCACGAATGCCCCGGTTTCCTTTGACAATCTCAGCACCAGTCTCATCATCCCACCCTTAGCTAGCAGTATCAGCACCCACCAACACCCTTCTCGGAGCTCTGAGCTCCACAGAATCCTTGCTCTGAACTTGCAGATCCTAGCCCCCAGTCCAAGAGGCTGCAGCTGCTTCCTGTAGCTATTACCCTGTGTCCCCTTGGTGTAACCTTTTTGCTTTTCACCTTCAGGTACTTTTTGCTTCCAACACCTGCTTGACCAATTTCCTATATTAAATTCCCTAGAGTACTTTCTGTTTTTCTGACTAGACCTTGACTGATTCATGTGTTAAAACAGTGATCAGGTTTTTGGGTAAACTTTTTGGTAAGAGGGCCAGTTAGTAAATATTTTAGGCACTGTGGGTCATAAAGTCTCTGTGTGACTACTTAATTCTGCTGTTGTAGCACCTAAATTAATGAGCATAGCTGTCTTTCAATTAAACTTTATTTATAAAAATGGGTGGCTGGCTATAATTTGCTAGCCATTGTGTCAAACCAAGATTTAAAGGAGTCATAATAGGTCAAATCAGGAAGCCAATCCTTGGATAACCTGAGGCAAGCAGAAGGCTAGGAGTAATTAGATCCAGCCTCTAACTTCAGGCAAGTCACAGTCTACTCTTGAATTTTGGGGTCTTCATTTATAAGAGGTAGTTGAATTATCACTAGATTATCCTTATGATCCCTTCCAGCTCTAAAAGTTCAGTGGTTCTGTATTATCTCCAAAACATTAAATCTGCAAAGCAATGTCTCAAGTCAGCTTCCTCAGGAAGCAGACTGTGAGGCGGAGATTACTGTGCAGGGAGTTTATGCGAGAGTTCTCTTAGGACCAATATCTGTGGAGGCCAAAGAAGAGGAAGAAAGCAGGATTGGGAAGGGGGTTAAGTTGGACTCAGGCATTTTCTCAACAAAGGCCTCATTCTACCCAAGAAAGCTCTGAAGCTGGGACGGTCCTTAAGGCTATCCCAAGTTGGGGTGATGGGAATGAATATGTATGTTCCACTTTGACCAGTCATCAGATGCAGGCTGCTGCAAGAAGGGAACACAGCACCTATACTAACCTGAGGCAATCTCTGAAGAGGGCTGACAGCCAAAGGCACTCCTAGCATCTAGAAGAGTTAAGTCCTTCATTGCTAAAGTGTGATCTGGATGAAGCATCACTGCAGCATCCACTACGGTCCACTGTCGTGCTGCTCAGATCTCAGATTAACTTCTTTGTATAAGTTCTGAGTGCACCTTCTCTAGAATTCTGGGAAGTTTTTATTTCATGGGGGGAACACAGAAAATGAAGGCATCAACTAGAAGAAAACAATACCAGCTTCATATTTGATCTTGGGCTACAACTGACACATATAATCTCCCTTCTTTTCTATTCATTCTAGATTTCCTAGATAGCATCTCTCCTGGTCTCAGTGGTCTACCTGGTGGCATGACCTAACCCTCATCCTGGAGAGGTCTGAGCCCCTATCACCATGCACTACTCAGGCTGTGGCTGCTACACTTGTCCCTCTAACACCAAAAATGGGCAAGAGAGTTCCAAGATGCATCCAAGCGGATCATCTGGGTAGCAAACCTATTACTCCTTGCCTCTACTTTGTAACAGCTGTCCTATATCATTCTGGGGATTGAAATCAACTACTCCTGACAAGGTGATGTACTCATCTTCCCAATTCAAGGAGCTTGATACGCCAAGGCTGCAACCTTAACTTTTAATTCCACGCACTCATGTTCTATCTCCTGTGGGAGCACTCTCCCTTTGGGTTCTTGGGGTCTGCATGCCCAAAATGGCAGGGGCAGAAAGCTAAATTCCCCAAGAGGGCCATTGAGAGTGACAGAGAATAGGGCTACTCCTGCTCCCACTCTCTTGATTCCTGGACTCATACATTCTACCCTACTGAGTACATAGCACCACAAAGATTGTTGATTTAGAATGTATACCATGTCTGCCAAAGAAGACATAGAGATGGGCAACAGACATGAAAAGATGTTCAACATCACTAATCATCAGGGAAATGCAAATCAAAACCACAGTGAGATATTACCTCACACCTGTCAGAATGGTTATCACCAGAAAGACAACAAATAACAAGTGTTGGTGAACATGTGGAGAAAAGGGAACCCTAATGCACTGTTGGTGGGCAGTTGTAGTGTCAGTCACTATGGAAAACAGTACAGAGGTTCTTCAAAAAATTAAAAATCAAACTTCCATATGATCTAGAAATTTCACTTTTGGGTATTTACCCAAAGAAAACAGAAACACTAATTTGAAGACATGTGCACACTAATGTCCATTGCAGCATTATTTACAATAGCCAAGATACGGAAACAACTTAAGTGTCTGCCACTAGATGAGTGGATCAGGAAGACAGAGGTAGGTAGGTAGGTAGATAGATAGACAGACAGACAGACAGACAGACACAATGGAATATTACTCAGCCATAAAAAAGAGAGACCTTGCAATTTGTGACAACATAGATGGATCCAGAGGGTATTATGCTAATTGAAATAAGTCAGGTAGAAAGACAAATTACCTATGGTCTCACTTAAATGTAGAATCTAAAATAACAAAACAAATAAAGCAAAGTGAAAACAGACTCATAGATACAGAGAATACGGGGTTGGTTGCCAGATGAGAGGAGGGTGGGAAGGGTTGAAATAGCTGAAAGGAATTAAGAGGTAAAAGCCTCCAGTTATTAAATAAATAAGCCATGGGAATGTCACATACAGCATAAGGAATATGGTCAGTAATATTGCAGTAATTTTACATGGAGATAGATGGTTACTAGACTTACCAAGGTGATCACTTCATAATATATGCAAATGTCAAATCACTATGTAGTACACCTGAAACTAGCATAGTATTGTACCTCAACTGTATCTCAATAAACAAACAGACAAACAAAGAATGTATGCTATGTTCCAGAGGATGGCGTCCCATCCTTCCTGACTCAGGGGAGCCTTCAGTAGCTCAGTCCAACACTCCGTTAGGCCAGCAGCTTCTCAAAGGTGCCACATGTAAAATAACTACTGCATCCCATGATCCTGTGTCCAATCCCTCACCTTCCTTTCTCTGACATGAGCTCCTTCATCATACACAATGCAATGTGGGCATCCTAAGACAAGAGATTTATGTTGGAGCTGAAATGCCAGGAAAAGCCTCTGGAGAAGTGGAAACAACTTTTTCCCCTAAGACATGGCTTTGAAAAAACTGCAGTATTTTAGTATTTCAGAACCATCACCTCCTGCTTTCTCCCAGTCTTTCTCCCTCATCCTGTTTCCAGACTTTCTCTAATGTCCTCATGGCATTTCCCAGAGTGTAAAATACGGACCATCAAAAAGTAGCTAACAAAACAAGATTAGGGATGAATTCCATAGTGTCTCCCTGCACTGTACTCTGAGTTCTCATCACACATTAGTGGCTAGTAACCTAAGTCTCATGCATTTGCACAGCCCTCTGTTGTTTGTACAACACTTTCACTCACAGCACTACATTTGTAATGACAATGCTCTCTTACATCCATTTGAAACACTCAACTGTCCCCTAAGCTGCTTCATACCTTGTGTCTTACTCCAGGCAGAATTAAGACACCCTTCCCTTGCCTTAAGGACAACACACCTTCCTGCTTGTCCACCTCCCTCTCTGGCCACAGCCCTGCAATCTCCTTAGGGTTTCCTCCTCTCTTACCTTTAAAGGTTGGAGTTCCTAAGACCTCGTTCTTATGCCCTTCTCTTTTCACTCTATGCTCTTTCCCTAAACTGTTTCATCTACACCCAAACATTGGCTATACCCAGATAACTTACACATAAACATCTCTAGCCCACACTTCCACCAAGACACGTGTGGCCAACAGTCCACTTCATCCATCTCCATCTGGACATCTCAAAGGCACCAAACATGACATGTCTGCTGATGATCTCCATCTCACTGAAAAATGCCCCATTCTTTCTATTATTCCCTCCCTAATGCCCCATATTTGATCTAGTGCCAGACTCTGCCCACTTTCCCTCTCTCAGTTAAATCCACCCATTTCTCTCCATGCCCTGACACCAGTCAAGCCCCACCGTCTCACATGGACAAGCCTCTTGGCTACCCCTCTGTTTATGCCAATCCACTCTTCTCACACACACTGATCCCTTCATAAACATACATTATGAACATGTCAGTCCGCATGTCAGAACCACTCAGTGGCTTCCGATTGCTCTCAGGGTAAATATACATGAAGACCTGCAGGGCCCAGCCCTACCAAACAGAGCCCTGCTAGCCCTCCAGCTTCATCTCAAACCTCTCTCCCTCCTACTCTGTGCTCCATCCACAAGGCCCTTTCCCTTTACCAAATATGTCACGCTTCTTCCAGCTTCAGGCCTTAAGCATGTTGGTCCTCTCTCTAGAATACCTTCCCTGATCTCAAGCTTCCATTGCACCTTAAAGCTTGCCACTCAGAGCTCTCTCCAGGGTTTGTCATCATCTATTCATATGACTGCTTTGTTAACATACACCTCCTTAAGTAGATGGCCGTCAGCCCCATGAGGGACTGTGCATTTTGCTCTCTTGTGCATCCCTGTCACTGTCCCAGTGGCCAGCACACAATAACCCTCAATAAAGCATTGCCCTTTCTGCGAGCTGGGCACTATTCTAAGTGCTAGACATCTATTAGCTTATTCAAACGAAGAACAACCTTACATGTGAGCACTATTACTGCATCCATTTTGTAGATGAAAGAATCAAAGCCAGAGAAGTTAAGTGATTAGTCCAACATTACAAAGAGATTAAGATGCATCCATAGCCTGGATTCAAACTTGCCTCGATGACTCCCGAGTCTGCTCTTGATCATTCTCTCAACCCCCTCTTCATGAATGAGGGAGCAGTCTACAGTTCCACAGAGTGGGAGTTAGAACCCAGAGCCGAGGACTCTTCCTGCTAGCTTTGGTTCCTGCATCTTTGCCTGCAGTCACCTCACCAAAAGCTTATAAGCTAGTCACCTGTGGCCTCGCCCCAACTCTGGCTTCATATCAAAAGCACCTGGAGGATTTGTTAAATTTTCAGACTTCTGGGCTACCAGAGGGCCTGACCTGGAGGAGCAGATACAGAAGGTGTATAATTCCTAGTCTAGGTACCTGTCTACAATTAGACTCTGAGCTCTTGAGGCAAAGACTGGATTTATTCCTAGTGCTGAGCACAGCACTTTCCCCTCTTCAGTCCTCAGTAAATGTGTGCAGAATGACTGAAAGTCCTTCTTTTGGTTTGTCACAATTTTATTCAAAGCTCTTTATTCACTCAGGGCCTTGGAACATCTCTATAGAAGAGAAGAGACCTCTCATGAAAAAAATCATAGAGATAGTATTACTTGTCCAAATTTCTCAGCAACCTTTAGACAACTAGCTCTTAATGTTCGGGAAAGGAGGCCGTAGACACCTTAGATAACCTGATGAATCTCTGAATCTTCTCAGAAAGATGTATGTACACACAGAACATTATCTACCAACTTTCAGGTTTCACAATCCTTGGGAGCCCCTAGGCTAGGGGGATGGACACTACATTAAGGATCTCTACTGCAATCTAAGGAGGAAAAGTTCATATTTTCTAATAACTAAGTTTGATAAAGACTGTTGGTAATAGATTTCCAATATGCAGCTGGGCATGTGTTCACCCAGACTTCAGACTACATTTCCAGCCTCCCTTGCAGCTATATTAAGCCATGAGATTAAGCACTGGTTGATCAAAACATAAGGAGAAGTAATGCACACAACTTCCAGGTTGTGCCCTTAGAGGAAAAGTGTTTCCCCTTATCCGCCTCCTTCGTCCCCACAGCTTTGGATCCATTGCTTGCATCAGAGTTTACAACAGCAGTATGGGTCCAATTAGACTCTTCCACTCATTCCATATCCTGCCAACTTCCTGCTGGCTGCCCAGATGCCCAGGTCTCACATAACCTTCACCTACCTGGGCCCATTTACAACATCCTTGCTAAATTCTCAACATGACACAGCCACTGTCCTCAAGGAGCTCTTCCTCTATTAAGGGAGACATAGGACAAAGGACCTCCACACACCAGGCAGAGAAGGATGGGTACCAAACAAGAGCAACAAAGAGCAACGGCTCCGGGACTTGATCACGAGATGGTCGAAAGAGACTTGGGTTCTGACTTGGCCACACTTGTAGTGTGACCTTGAACAAGACATATTTCCTTTCTGAGCCTCAGGTCCCAATCATTTGTCAACTTAGTGCTGGAGACCACATGCTAGTGACAGTCTTTCTGGTTATTGATATTTCTCACAACACCTAGCACATCATGGGTTTGAGCTATGGTTCTGTAATTCTTCAGAAGGGGACTAGTATTACTTACAATTTACTCAGGTTAAGAACTATAATAATTATATTTACAATAGCCAAGATATGGAAGCAACCTAAATGTCCATGGACAGAAGATTGGGTAAAGAAGATACTACTCATCCATTAAAAAAAAGAATAAAATAATGCCATTTGCAGCAACATCAATGGACTTGGAGATTCTCATTCTAAGTGAAGTAAGTCAGAAAGAGAAAGAAAAATACCATATGATATCACTTACATGTGGAATCTAAAAAAAGACACAAATGAACTTATTTACAAAACAGAAACAGACTCATAAACATAGAAAACAAACTTATGGTTACTGGGGGAATGGGGGAGTAGAGGGATAATTTGGGAGTTCAGGATCTGCAGATACTAACTATTATATATAAAACAGATAAACAACAAGGTTCTACTGTATAGCACAAGGAACTATATTCAATACTTTGTAATAGCCTATAATGAAAACTAATATGAAAAGGAATATATATATATATATATATATATATATATATATATATATATATATATATATATATATTCAGATATATATATCTGAATCACTATGCTGTACACCAGAATTTACACAATTACAGTTAACACAACATTGTAAACTGACTATACTTCAAAAAAAATTTTTTTAAAGAACTATAGTAATGAATTCCACCCATGATCTTGAAGGGCTTCTGTGACAGGTGACTCCCCAAGTGTGTTCTATACAACTGAATTGTCAGCCTAACTATTCATGGTGGTGAAATCATGGGGATGGATGCGGTCTCCTAAGGTCATCAGTCCATCTCCTGGCCTCTAAGCAGACTGCATAACCATTCCAGGCCAGAGAACGGGAGGTCTTTACAGAGAGGATTCCACCTCATCTGAAGAGGACTCTTACCATGTTTATTTGGGGAAGAAATAGTCATAAATAGTCTAAATCTCTGCTTTTCTAATTCAAACCACTTCCTCTGGGTCTAACCTCTGTGACTGTAGGAAACAGCTGGCCACCACCCTCTCATAATGACTCTTTGTAAACATTTATGGGGCAGAGGTAAGGTGTGCCCAATTGACCTGGGGCCATCTTGGTGTCTGGGCAATTGCATTGACAGGAATCTGATTTGTAGTTTCCTGTGAAGAATTGAAGGTCTGCACAAAAGTTCTCCCCTCTATACTTACATCTGCAAAGTGTACCCAACCACCAAATAAGATCACATGCCAGGGGCCTCCAAGCCCACTATGGTTTCTGCTGGACAAGAGTAAATGAGCTATATGCACACACCACCAGCTCATTGATTAGCCCATACCTCCTTCATTGGTAGTTGTTCGGCAAGAGTCTATCTGAGATGGTTTTACAACCAGCTCGTAAGTGGGACCCAGAGTGTAACAGAGAGCCAGGGTGAATGAAGCACAGACTTGGGGTCAGAAGACCTAGATTCTTATTCCCACTTCACAATATAAGTTGGGTGTCTTTGGATGAGTCACATCAGCTCTCTAAAGCCTCAGTTTCTTCATAGAAGTAGTTTGCAGATTTCTGACCATGTTGCCTCACTCATGTGCTAAGAAATAACAATGGGTGATAAAGAGCCCATCAAATATAAACCTATGTCATAACTGTTGATGATTCCTCTATTTAGGTTGCTAAGACAGCAGTGGGTTGCCCAGACAGGGGAGCATGAGGAGAGTCACATATTAGAACTTCCAGTTATATTTATTTTTATTTCTTGGGTGCAAATTTCTTTGGAGATACTTTTTATAATTTATGTATTACATTGTATTCATAAAAACAGAGCACATGAATTAGATCATTTAAGCCCCATGAGGTAGGTTCTCTATTATTATCCCCGTTTTATAGGAGGCGCCTCAGAGAGGTTGAGTCAATTGGCCAAAGTTACTAACACAGCTACTAAGTGCAGAAGTCCAAAATGGAACCCAGGATGCCTGGCTCAAAATCGCATTCTCTTTTCCACTATTAATGCTGGCTGGCACAGAAAGACATCTATAATTTATAGTAAGTCATATTTTGCATATGTTTTATATTGTACATAATACGTGAAGGATTAACAAATACTAACATATTTTGAAGAATGTGCTTAACATAGTTTTCTGATAGTGCCACATAATAATAAAAAAAAATTGAGCCCACCTGCTTTACAGTCTAAGCAAAGAAGGATATGCAGCTTACTGCCCTCACAGCACAGCTGGGGCTGCGGTGAGCTAAATGGGGTGCCTTGGGCACACAATTTAAGAAGGCGCCAATTCTCAAAGTCCTACAAACCTGGCCCTGTGTCCACAGCATTTCGGGGAGCTAGGGAAGGCTTGTGGAAGCACAGAAAGAGAAAGACAAGAGAGAAGGGGAAAGTCTGTTATTTATTGTTTTCAAACCCTTCAACTCCTGTGTCCCTACAGACCTGGCTGAGATCTGCCCACCTCCAGAGGGCTCCAGAGCCTGGCAGGATGAAGATCCTGGAGTGTGGGCAGTGGGTAGGGGGCCAAGGGCGACAAAATGAAGATTCCCTGACAGCTGGCTGGAGAGGACACAGGGAAGAGGAGTTCCAGACTCAGGTCTATGACCTTGAGCAGTAGACTACTCAGGAGTAAAATGGGGACAAGAAAAATCCCTTCCTGGCCCCCTCACATGTTGTGTGAGAGGGAGATCTGCCTTCTTCAAAGTTCTGTATGGATATTAATGTTATTAAGTACTGCATGGAAAACTGCATTGCATTACATTCTATTGCTTCTCCACTGAGTTGATCTAGAATTCATTCTTGACCCTCCCCACCTGCTACCCCTGTCCCCTTACTGCTTTCCCAATCTGATGACTGGTGGAGGGGTATCCACGGTGAACTAAAGAAATGAGGTGCATTCACCCCCAACTCATAGCAGTTCCGACACCCTTTGGTTTTGATTGCCTTTGCCTAGACAGAATCCCCAAGGAGCCGGTTGGGAAGGGGACACAAGGACTGGGAAACAGAGGGACCACCAGGCAGAGGGCTCCCCTGCCAGCACAAGCCCTGATTTCTACAAAGGAGACTTCTCCTAAAGAAGACTGCCCCCTTCCTTGGGCCAGTGGATCTCAGAAATGGTAGAGCCACATTCAGTCAAAAAAGACACAGAAAGTAAGAAAATTTATGTAAGGCTGAGGGAGGCTGTCTCTATCTCTCCTTTGGAATAAGCAGAGCTCATCCAAGCTTACAATGAGGATGGGAGGAGGCATATTTTTCTCCAGAAACAGGCTTGGTGAGACCAAGGGGCTTAAGAGCAATACACCCACCACCCAGCCTCCCCAATCCATCCCAGCATTGGAAGAAATGAAGGTCTGAAAACTGGGCATCAGCAGGCATGCCTATCACCGAGTATCAGAGTGGCCCAAAGGTTCCTATGCCCTGAAAGCTGAAAGATGGAGGGGAAGAAGATAGCTTCCTAAACCCCTCAGTGCCTGTCTTTCCTCAGGACCATCACTGCCCCTAGGCCCTCAACTGTTGGTGAAAGACCCATTAGCTAGAAATTCAGATCCAGAAACAGAATGTGGGCATTGAGGGAGGGGAGTTGCACTCTTTGGGTTTCTTCCACTCACAGCTTAAGGCCCATTGCTATCCAAAACATCCAAATTTTGCAAAACTTGAAAAGAAAATTACGAAGTATTTCTTCCACAGCTTTTCCCCTTTAATAGAGGGGATTACCGAGGCCCAGGTGAAATAATTCACTCAGGGTGGCACAGTGATAGTGGCAGAGCCAGGTCCCTACTCCACACTGAATGCTATTCTCATCATGCTCTATTAGCGCCACCAGTAGAGGGGATAAGCAGCCTGGCGAAGTGTGCCAAGTGGCCTTCTCCAGCCCTAGTGCGCCTCAGGTGGATGCCCACTCATGGGAATCTCGGGAGGACTGAGGCGTCTTCACTACCCAGGAGTTTAAAAGCCCAGAGGTCAAGCGAAGGCCCAGAGATCAGGTAGTGCCCAACCCGCACCTGCAGAGCTTCTGGCTCTCTCAATTCTCCCAGGGACCCCTTTCCCGCAGCCTTTCCGTCTGCGCTCTGAGTCCACATCCTTGCGCCCTCCTGGACCCCAGCGCCGCGCCGCGCACTGCGCCACGGCGGCAAAGGGCAAGCGCAAAATTGGAAGTGCCTGGAGATGGCCTCACGGCCTCCTGGCGGTTTCCGTTTCTTCCTTTCTGGGGAGGGAAAATTACACAGCGCTGTTTGTTTCCCCAGCCCCGGCGGGCGCGGACCGGGCATATGGACATGTCACGCTCAGCATCTGTGTCATCGGTCGCGTTTTCTGTGTTTGGCTGTGTGTGTGTGTGTGTGTGTGTGTGTCTGTGTGTGTGTGTGTGTGTGTGTTTGTGTGTGTGTGTGTTTGAGGCCGGGGCGCTGGGAACAAATGCGCATCTGTTAAATTTGACAATAAAGTCCTACAGCGAAGCTGCCAAGATTGGGACGGCGGGTGGGGGCGGAAGGCAGAGAGGGTGGGGGAGAGCTGGAGTCTCAAAAGGCGACTCTAAAGCGCCTGGCCCAGGTATTATGTCAGGAGAAGGTGAGGAGAGCAGCTGCTCCTTCTCGCGGGGTGTGTATGGGAGCGAGGGTGCATGTGTCCCTGTGAAGAGTACACACCGATCTGCTCAACATATGTCGCCACAAATCACAGTATCTCTCCCTCCTCCCACCCCCACTCCCTCCTGACCCAGGGCAGAGCAGAGAGAAGCGCTGAGAAGAGGCGCCGCTTCAACAGGTGTCTTGGTGCGCAATGCACCTTTTCACGCATTCACTGTCTCCGCCGGCGGCGAGATAATGTAGACACTTTGTTTCCAGGAGCTGCGTGCGAGCTATGGACTCTCGGGGGGGGGGGGGGCGAGGCGGCCCTGGGCAGGGAGGGGGATCTGCAAATAAAGACCTCGGATGCTCCTGGGGTCCCGGGCCCTCTCTTCCTTTTGTTAGAGGACTCCCTGGACCGCAGCTCCTTCGTGCGCCCTGGGGGGTGGCATATGGCGCCCTCTCACCTACCCAAGAAAAAGAACTAGCTACCCATTCAAGAGCGCACGAGGTCCCTGAGCCGGGGAGGGGGAGTCTCTGAGGGGATGGCTTCTCTCCCAAAGCGAATGAGGAGCCTGCCTTATCTCTCTCCCCACCCCACCTCCGCCAAACCCTCAGCTGGCGCAGCAGCAGTTGGGTGGGGAGCAGCGCGCAGGGCAGCACCAGCCTGCGGAAGCGCCCCAGCTCCCGGCAGATGAAATATGGGGCTGGTGAGCCCCTGGAGACCATATGCTTTCAATAAAAGAAGACAAATAGGACTGAGATAGGCCTTGCAGCCAACCTGTTATAAATGGGTGGCAACTGGGCCAATGTACACGGGAGAAATCCCGGGGGGAGGCCTGCTCCGTGCCAAATCCATGTGTCAGCTTCTAGGACAGGTGTGCCCAGGGGCCAGGGGCCAGGTCTCCCCACTCTGGGTTTATCACGGCAAAGGTAATATTGTGCTAACTATGAGTAAACAGTCATTGTGAAAACGAAGGAGAGTTTATCAGAGGCGAACTAGTTGGGGGGTGGCTTAACAATAAAGTTGCCCGCCTTGGGAGCAGGTGATGGCTGGCTGTGGGACTCCCGTGGTAGATGTTTTCCAAAGCACTCCACTTTACAATCTCTTGTAATTATTTATTAAGCGAAATCTATTTATTATTATTTTAGCAAACACTGGAGACAGGTGGGGCTTTCTTTTCGTCGTCTCCTTTTGTTTGAAGGGCTGTTTGAAGTGGCCAGTCTCGGCCCGGGCAGCTCGCTCGCCAGATTTTTGTCTTCCCCTCTTTCAGCTCCGAGACGAAGGCGAGAGAAAGAAGCCCCCTCCACTGGCAAGCTATTAGCTATTCAGCTTCCTGTGGCCACCCTCCCCCAGCTTATTTCTCAAAGAGCCCCCAGGCACTGCTAAGAATCCCCCCGCCAACGAGAAGGCAGTAGGGCGGACCGCTGCCTTCCTTCCTTTCCAATCTACCCGCGGTCTCCAGACGTCAGGCTATCGCCTCTCTCCTGGGGCCCCTCAGCCTCTAGGCAAGCCTAGGTCTCCGGAGAGTCGAGGGTTGCGGGGTTCCCAGAGGCCTTACAGGCAGCGACGGGCCGGGGGCTTCAGGAACAGGCTCTGCTCCCGGCTGGAAGAGCCGCTTCACAAATAACCGCCAGTGCGCACTGAGTTATCACAGCCTGCGCCTCCGCCTCCAAAAGCACAGGAGTTAACTTTGGAGAGGGGGTCTGTGCGTCCTCTGCAGCGGAAAGGGGGTACGTGTATCCTTGACCTCTAACCCTCAAGGACTCCTCCACCTCCGGCCCCGCCCTTCTGACCAGAAGAAGGGCTGCAGAGAGTTTTTGAGTGCCCCAAGGAGACCGCTGCCCCGGCCGCTGCGCGCTCCTCGCCCTAACTGTGTTTTGCGCAAAGCGGGACTGTTGGCGGCCTGCAAGCCCTGGAGAACCCTGAGCAGGAGGAGCGCTGGGGAAGCTGGATAAGAATTCTAAGCTGGTGCCAGAATTCTCTCCCAGTCAAGAAGGTCCCCAAATATCCCCAGAATCTTCCCTGGTGCAGGAAGCTCGCCCTGCAGCTTTCCTCTGTACCCATGAGCCACTTGACCCAGGTTGAGCCAAGATGAGTCCCGCCTTCGTTTCTCATCTGAGGGCCGCTGAGGGATGAAGGTCCTGGTTGTGGGGATCAGTACGGGTTCTTTGATCCCTTATGGTCAGGGTTCCCTCCACGAAGCCAGGCTGGGCCCTGTAGCCCTTAGGGAAGCATCAGTTCCTGATGTGCAGGATGGAAATCATGCAAGGCAAGGGGATGGAGTGGAAAGCAGAGAGATAAAGCGTAAGTGGACATTGGCTCCTCTTGACACTGGGAGATGGGGTCACTATCCTTTTTCTACTCTGACCCTGTCATTCCTCACAGACCCAGGACTTCTATTTTCTATGTTTTGGGATGTCTGGTTTTTGCCTTGACAAAATATTTTCCCCCCATCAAAGAGAGGCAACAGGTGCAAGGGAGAATCTAATACTAGGATTAATACTGAGTTCCATGTGGTTCTGCTACAACTTGCTGTGTGACCTTGGATGAGTCACTTTCCCTTTCTGGGCTTCGACTTTTCTATCTGTTAAATGGACCTAAAGTTTTCATTCTTATGACTAGAAGACAAGTTCAGAGCAAGCTGTGACCTAAGGGAGGAGCAACAGCAAAACTTGGAACTCAGGAGTCTTGGCCGGTCCTTTTGTTGATCCTGAACCTGACCTCTAGCTTCAGTCCCCAGGCATCAAGGGAGGAAGCCTCTGCCAACAGCATACTAGCTGAGACGCTGAGCACAGCACCTCTATCTCCATGCATTCCTAGAGCCACCTCTCCCTGGCTCCCAAGCATATTCACCCTCTCTCTGCCTTAGAGGTAATTTCACCCTCCAAGCAGACTGGGCAAGTGTCAAGAGGGTGTCACTAGGGCAGATACACAGACTTACCTATTCCCCTCACCCCATCCCCTCAGTTTCCCTGCCGGGTTCTGCCCCCAACTCCTGCCAGCTTCCAGGGGCTCAGGGTATATGGACCTGCTAGAAAGTGAAGCCTCTGCCACCTACAGAGACTTAATCCACCCCACCCCCAGGTCTTCCCAGCCTTGGCTTTCTCCTGGGGTGTGTCGCAGTCAAGGGAGAGGAGCAGAAGCTGTGATCCTCCTCACCCTGAGTGACTGGAAGCAGAAGACCACAGGGTGTCTGAAACAGGGACAAAAGGGAGGGATGGGGACAAAAGGGAGGGGTGGGGGAAGAAAGGAGGGGTGATGTGTTCAGACTCATTTTGGAAAGATTTCAAGATAGTGCCAACCAGGGACTTGTGGAATCCCTGTGCTCACCGCCTGACCTCTGCCTAGATCACAGCAGGGGGCTGGACCACAAAGCGGCCGGCAGCCCCTACCCTCCTATGTTTGGACAGGAGGACTAAGGGCAGAAAGAGTTGATCTGCTTCTTGCAGTGCCAGCACTCCACTGGCATTGAGAAGATAAAAGGGCTCACTGTGAACTCCCCGCCCTTTCCTAACCCCTTCTCACCTAAGCTCTTCCCTAGCAGGCCCTGGCAGATTTGTAGGATACTATCCACAATTGGTAGTGGTGGAATGCCCCCTGGAGGTCCCACAATAGCCACCCTCCGCCTCTGGGGCACTACTGAAATGTCTTAGGTTTGGGATGGGGGATGAGGGGTGAGGTTCTAAGCATCTATGTCTGAGGAGTGTTGGATGTCATCTCAAGGCACCGTGGTGAGGGGCTCCTCATCCCCAGGAAAGGTCTCTAAGTGGCAGGAACATAAGCAGGATCTCTCTCTCTGGTTGCCCCGTCCCCCTTCCCAAAATGGAGAGGGTCAGTGAAATGTCACCCTCTATTTTTCCTAATCTGACCCACAGTGCAGGAGAGCAGAATGGCACTGGGAATTTTACACGCTTCTCCAAGCTGGTAGTCAGGACACCTGGCTCCTTGTCCTTTCAGAGTGATTTGGGGCAAGCTGTCTCCTTTCTGAGTCTCAATTTCCCCATGTGTAATCACACGGGTATTGACATACCCTACACATTTCCCAAAGCCCCCTTCAGGGTATCAAGAAGGGGTCTGTTTAGATATCAAGGAAAGACAGAATAAGAGCAAAACAGTCTAGGGAGCCGCCAGACGCTAGCCAGACGAGGCTCTTCTCACTGGGCGAGGCTCTTTGAGGAACCGAGAGTTGCTGGGACAGAGCCCGTGGGGAGAAAGCAAACAGAGCGGCGTACCCCTCCACCCCCACCCCCCGACCTCGGCCCCAGCCCTTTGTCCGGAATCCAGCTGTGCCCCGCGGGGGAGGAGCGGGCTCGCGTGGCGCGGGCCCCCTGGCCCGGGCGCTGATTGGATGGCGGCGCGGGCAGCAGCCGGGCAGGCACGCTCCTGGCCCAGGAGCAGCAGATAAAGCGTGCCAAGGGGCACACGACTTGCGCCTCAGGAAATCCGCATGGTCTCGCAGCCGCGCTGAAGCTCGGGACCCCCTTTACACTTTTCTTCTCTGGGGCTGGGGAAACTTTCAAGAAGGGGCGCCTGCATCTCAGCTGAATTTGCAGAGGAAAAGGCCAGCTCAGCTCACCGCTGCTCTCACTGCCCACCGCTCTCTAACCCTTTGCGCCATAGAACAAGGTAAAGGCCACAGAGCGATGGGCCAAGGGAAAAGGGGGTCCTCTGGTCCGGCGGGAGCGGGGAGTGATGGCTTTTTCTCGATTTTTCCCCCAGCCGGCCCGAGATTGGGAACTGCGTGATCGACCCACGTTTACCCTTACCTTTTGCCCCGCCGCAGGATGGCGCCCCATCCCTCTGGTGCACCAGCTGTCCAAGTGACCCATGAGACAAAGCAGACTTTCCAGGGCGCCTCAGACGACAAAGTGACCTGCGTCGCATCCGCTCCGCCCAGCCCCAGTCGCGTGCTGGGGAACTGTGCCGAGGCAGAAGCGGGCGGCTGCCGAGGCGCCTCGAGGAAGCTTCGCGCGCGGCGAGGAGGACGCAGCCGGCCCAAAAGTGAGTTGGCTCTGAGCAAGCAGAGACGGAACCGGCGCAAGAAAGCCAACGACCGTGAGCGCAATCGGATGCACAACCTCAACTCCGCGCTGGACGCGCTGCGCGGCGTCCTGCCCACCTTCCCCGACGACGCGAAGCTCACCAAGATCGAGACGCTGCGCTTCGCCCACAATTACATCTGGGCGCTGACACAGACGCTGCGCATAGCGGACCACAGCCTTTACGGGCTGGAGCCACTTGTGCCGCCCTGCGAGGAGCTGGGCAGCCCAGACGGCAGCTCCCTGGGAGACTGGGGCTCCCTCTATTCCCCTGTCTCCCAGGCGGGCAGCCTGAGCCCTGCCGCCTCGCTGGAGGAGGGCCCTGGGCTGCAGGCGCCTGCTTCCCCTGTCTGCCTGCGCCCTGGCGCCCTGGCTTTTTCAGACTTTCTATGAAGGGGCCTGTCTGCCGGTGGGAGAAAGGGAGAGGGCGGAGGCCTTCGGAGATGTGGGGCAGCGGCGGTGGGGGCGGCCCTTGGGCATACTTGCTCCTCCTGCTTCTGGCTCGCCCAGGCCCAGAGAGGGTGGCAGGCCGGGTTCTATCCCTACCCTCCTCCTTTTTTTTTTTTTTTTTTTTTTTTTTTGGTACCGCGCCAGCTGCAACCCTCTGCCGCTGCCCCCGCGAGTGGGCATTGCAGGCTATTTGCATTTTAGGCCCCCTCCCTGCGGCCACCCTAAAATCTTCTGCAAAGAAGACTAGAATGGTAGCACTACACAGCAGGAGACACTCGCCGTCTCAGCCACCCTACCCTCACTGAAGTCTGCCTGCCTGTCTCTTACCACTCTACCCTCAAATGTGACTTAATCCAATATTTGGTCTCTCGACGTTGGTTCCTGTTGGGCAGTGTCTTCTTCAAAGACGTCGCTGACCTCTTCTAGTCCCTATCAAGTCTGGGGTTTCGGCCTCTCTACTCTGCCTTAATCCACGAAGGTGATCCTTTGCCTTCTCCTTGTGCACTTTCCTGAGCCATCGCCCTCCCAGGGGCAGGAGATGAGGCTGTGAATGGCGAAAGTGGAAAGCGCCTGACAGACTCTGGCAGCTTCCCCCAACACCCACCCACCCGAGACCTGAAGCACCCTTGTCTTTGAAAAAAAATCAGTTTGTAAATTATGTGATATCTTTTGAAATGAATTTTTGTCCAGTAAATTATATGGCCCCTCCCCTGATTTACACACTTGTATTTATTGATGAGATTTCATAGCGGGAAAAGTCTATATTCTGTACATAAGATTATTTAGGGACTGGTTAATGAGATTTTGAGCCAATAAAAAAGGATTCTTAAGAAGCCTGAGCAAGGTAACTTGATTGTGCAGAGAGGGCAGCAGCCTCTGTGACTGGGGTTGGGAAGGGTAGGGGGGCTCTGTCCAAGGAGAGGGATGAGACCCTTTCCGTGGGTCTTGGGTCCTTCCTGAGGCCTGGTCTGAGAGACTGTGGTGCTAGGCTGGAGGCCGGGCAGGTGGCATTCTCAGGTTGATCTGAGGATTCTCAGGTTGACTTGAGTCAGCTATACACACTTAGAAAATAAGAGTTGGAAGGCTCTTAAAAACCACTGCCCAGTCCCCTTGTTTTATTTATGGGACAACAACTTATCTTATTCCAAACAGTGGTTTAGGAGAAAGACAAGCCTCCAACTAGGGCAACTCATTGGTGCCACTGGCCCTTTTCCCAGTGCCACTAGCCTGGATTTAGAATGACTTGCATTCAGGGAAGAGAGAGTAATAACACTACAGCAGGGCTGGAGCCCTTGGAAACACCACCAGCAGGCTGTGCATCACAGGAATTTTCCCAAAGTGCTTAGAGCCCAAGCACATCTTCTGAGCTCATTTTGCTGGTGCTGTGGCTATGGTGTCATCATTTGTGGGGCTGAGAGGTATGGAGCAGAGAAGGTAGAGGGTCCAGCTGCAATCTCTGACACCTCCTGGACACTCGGCAGCCTTGATTGAAAAACTTATCAAGAAACTATTCAAGGTTTCCAGCCATGTGTTCGCTATCACTCCCAAAGTAGACTGATGTGCAGTGATATTGAAACTTGTCCCCATGGCACTGCTGGAGCACCCCTAAGTGGCTTCAGAGACCCCGAGGACCTCCAGGAAGCAGGTCTGACCTCTAAGAACTTGGAGTCTACTTGACTCTCTGAAACAGGAAAATGGAAGGTGGGCACCCTACCTTACAAGTTGAACCCCAGAAGCCTCCTTGGATTAGCCCCAGGGCACCCAGGGAAGCAGCAGTCCAACCCCAGTGGGGTGTGGCAGGGTCAGGGGCTGGGAGTAGGTGGATATATCGATTTCCAGTGTGTTAGAACACAAAGGTGGCCACTTTGCAGGGGTTAACGCGTCTTGCATCTGTCTCTTATGCCCTCCCTGCTTCAAACTGAACTTTTCCTCTCTCCTTTATTCCCAAAGTCCCTAATGGTAGCTGGGAGGAGATATGTCTTAGTTATCAGGGGCCAGATTTGGGGGCAGTTAGGAGGACGCTGCAAACAAACGAATGAACAAAGGTGTTGTTTCATTTCACAGCTTTAATCTAGAAGGAGGAGATTAATGGGTTATTGGTGACTTTTGCAGCAGCCAATTTTCCACCTGGGGCACCGCCCGGGCAGGTGTCAGCAGCTCCAAGTTGCACAGACCAAGCCACAGCCTGCTACTTACTGGGGATTAGGGGGAGGGGTGGACAGCCATAAAAATCAGGCAGGCCCATCTCTGTCCTCCAGAGACAATATCAAGTATGTAGACAAAATCATTCAAGGTTAAAAAACACTGGTGCTGAGTGGAAGTAAGAGCCACAGGAGGGATGGTAGGATTGTCACCTGTGGCTGGATTGGGAGGTTTGCCAGAGAAGGTGGTATTTTGGCCCTGGACTAAAAGTGTAGAGAGGAAGTCCTCAGGTAGGAAGATGATTCTTCCTGTGAAAGGCTGTGGGAAGTAGTGTTCAAATAGGCAGAGGACTCCCTTGGTGTGAACAACTTCCTGAAGCTGGAAAAGTGTTGGCCCTGGGTGCCAGGTGGAGGCACCCACTGCCAGTCCCTCTCCTGCTTATAAGGGTGCTCATTAAGGAGCTATTAGTCAACCAACACACAAAGACTGGTCATCTGCCCCACGAATTAAAAAAAAAAGCACTGTTTAACCAACTGGAATGCTGTGCCCCCACCTTGGGTCAGGGCAGATCTGACCCCCAGAGCTGTCAGTTCTACTCTTCAAGTCAGGAGGTAGAGGAAGGTTTAGGGCTCCTTGCCCAGGATGAGCTCCATCAAGGTGTTTGGAACCACACCGAGGTGATAAATCTCACCCATGTCTCTTTCCCTCATCAAGAAGGGCTAGGAAACATTTCTGTGAGTGGCACATACAACTAGCCTAGCATCACCATCACAAACACACACCCCCACCCCTCCACGGGCATTTTGTCTTCAGTGGCTTTTAAAATCAGTCAAGCTTCTCTGGATCTCTGCTGGAAGCCCACCCTCCTCCCACTATGCCTTCGCTAGAGTGTCTGCGAAGCCTCCTTTGGTCTGAGGTTATCGCCTGTGCCCAAACTCCCCCAAAGTGGAACAGGGTCCCAAGCAGGGTCTGCAGAGACACTCAGATAGAAGGACTCTTCCCCTTCTTCTGCCTTTGTTTGAGCCCTGCCTTCCAGAAAAACAGCACATGAATCTTGCACCACCCCTTCCCACCCGGTCCTCACACACAAGCAGGTAGATTTATGGTGCCCTGCCCCCATCCCACCCCACCCCCGAAGCTGATCGCAACCGCAGACAAAAGCATCCCAGGGCCATTGGAATGCTAATGTCTGGGAGCCGAGCTGCTGGGCTGGCACAAAGGCAGGCGGGGCCAGGGCCACACGCGACCCCACAAGCGCACTCTGCCCCTCCTCTCACCCATAGATCCACTGCCCAGCTGTGTGACCTTGGACAAGTCTCTGAGCCTCAGCTAATTCACATGAGAAGCTGGAGAGAGTCCCTGATACCCTTTCACTGGATTTCTAGGTGCCTAAGGGAAACCCGTGCTAGCAATGGATGGAATTACAGCTCTCCCACCTTTTCTACTGGAAGCAGTAGAAAAGAGACTTCAGACCCAGGGGAACAGTGCAGGGGGGAGGAACACATTTGGCTGAGAATGTGGTGCAGAATAAGCACTGAGTATATTATAATTACATTTCTACATATATGTAATTAATACTCTCTGTTGCATTTCTTTTCCCCCTCCTCTTTTTAAATACCTGCAGATAGTGCTCAAGAAGGAGTGGGGGATGGGCGTGGGGGACAGTCACTAACCTTACCTGACTCCTCCACCTTCAAAGGGCCAAGAGCACAGACAGTGACAGACTTGAGGCTGGACACCTCTTCTATCAGGCCCCCTCCTACAGCCAGTGAGGTGGGCAAGGCCAGATAGTCACACCATGGAAACAGAGACCCAAAGTCTTGGAAGTAGGTGACTTGCCCAAGGCCCTCAATCACTCGGTGAGTTACTGGAGCAAGCTAAAACTCTGACCCTGGCTCTAGGCTAGTAATTTAGCGCTCTCTCCTCTGTGCTGACTCAGTCTCCAGTTGTCTATGCTCTGGTTCGAGCTGGGTCCTCTGGGTCTTGTAAGGCCAAGAGGTGACCCTGTGCTTTGGCCGCCCCCCACCCCCAGGCCCTTAGGGAGATTCCAGGCTGTTGTGTGACCTCCTCTGCTTCTGGGATCCGAGGGCCAAGGCGGTGGGAGAGAACGCCTGCCGCCCTAAGTAGGTCGGGCACCGAGGTCCTGAAAAGCAGCGGCGCGCCCCTGACCATGGTGCTGAAATAACTGCTTTGGTTCAGAGTGAGAGACGCTTCTTGGAAATTGGCGTTCTCAGTAAAGAAACCACCTATCAACCTCCTTTGCCCACGTTTCCAGGCTGGAGTCCCTGGGGAGCTCCCTGTGGATATGTAGACCCAGAAGACTGTCGGTTTCCTTGATGTGGTGGGGAAAGCATAGACTCTGTTGCTACCAACTGACTGTGTGACTCAGAAAGGCCCTTTTCTCAGCTAGGCCAAAAAACTCTCTCTTATAACTGATGGAGTTAGAACTGAGTGACCAGCTTCAGAATTTCTGACAGCATCTGAGAAAGTGGAATTGCATTGGAAGTTTAGAATGCAGCAGCCCTAAACTTGGAAAACTGGTTTGGAACTTTGCCCTCAACAGGGGTCTCATTCTTTGGGTTAAAATGAAGTTTTAGTTATTTCAAGAACAAAGGCAAAAAGAAGTCTTCCAAATGCATACACAAATGGCAGAGTGGTTAAAAACAGTTGCTTTAGAATCACAGAGGCATTAGTTCAAAACCTGGTACTGCCACTAACTTATGGTTTTCAATTATACTCCTTTGCCTCCCTCCGGCCCATATTCCTCACCTGTGGAGCTGGGACAATAAGTCATAGCTACTTAACTGGGTTGATTAAACATGCTTGCTTTTAGTGCACACTAACTACCATAAATGATAATAATAATAATTATTATTTTATTATTATTATTATTAACATCTTCATTTGTGTCAAATTCTTCTCATTCTCCCAGGCTTTTGTTTTTGGGGAGGGGGCACTTTTGGATGAATTTGAATTTCCTCTGCACCCCTGTGCAGTGCAAGTTGGCACCTAAGCCGAGGGCTACCCACTCCTTCCTAGTGACCCTCCCCAGTTGTGATCTATCCTTCCAGAGCTCCAAGATTACATATCCAGATGTCACTTGAGCCCCCCAAATGAGACATGTCCAAAATGGAATTACTCTCTCCTAACTCCGAACTAATGCTGCCTCTTGTTCCTGGTATAACTAGCATCACTCAGTCATCCATACTAGAAATCTAGGGTTCATCTTGACTCTTCTCTCTTACTAGCCACATCCAATTAACCCTTAAGTCCTGCTGATTTGTCCTTTCCAGTATTTTTTGAACCTAGCCTCACCTTTACCTCCTTATGACAACTTCTCTAGTTCAGGCTCTCATCTTTTGCTTGGAGAGACTGCCTAACTGATCTCTCTACCTCTAATCTCAACACTTGTCACTGCACCCTCCATGGTGCAGCCAGAGAAATATGCAAATATAATATTGTCACTCTCCTATTTAAACTCTTCAAGTGTTTTCCAATCATCTCTGGAATAAATTACATAGAGATCCATTACCTGCTTTATTCCCTCCTCAGCACCAAAACAACCTTCTTTGGCTGCCTATGGGTCTATTTTAGAAGATGCCCCACCTGATTAGGTGAGACTGGGTTATCACAAGAGTAACCTACCTCATAGGGTTTTATAAGGATTCAGATGAGATGACAAATATGTCCATAGACTTCATGTGCCTGCCTGCAATCTGAAACAAGCCTCATTATAATATCCACTCCATCTCCATCTCATTCCTACAGAAGACTAGCTAAGAAGGTATGGGCCAGGACTGACTTTCCCACATTAACCAGTGAGAGGTTATATGACTTGCCCAAGCCCATAAGCCTGTTAATTACAGAGATGAACTGATGCTCCTTCTATCTTTTAACCCCATCACCAGTGATACTACCTCTGTTTTACTAGTTACTTATTGCTGCATAAGAAACTACAAAAAACAAAACAAAACAAAACAAAAAAACACTTAACTACTTAAAACAACAAACACTTATTTATGTGGATTTTCTGTAGGTAAGGAATCCAGACACAGCTTAGGTAGGGACCCCTGGCACAAAGTGTCCCACAAGGCTGCAGTCAGGGTGTCAGCCAAGGATATAGTCTCACCTGATGGCTTCACTGGGGACAGATCCAACTCCAAGCTCACTTATGTGGCTATTGGCAGAATTTAATTCCTCAAGGGCTATTGGACTGAAGGCCTTAGTTCCTCAGTGGCTTTGGACCATAAGCCTTCCTCAGTTCTTTGCCATGTGGGCACTTCCATAGGGCAGCTCACAACATGGCAAATAGCTTCCTACAGCGCAAGCAAAGAAGAGGTAGGGGGACACCCAAGGTGGAAGCCAGTCTTTTGTAATCTAATCTCAAAAGTGACATCCCATTACCTCTGCCACATTCTATTCACTAGAAAGAAATGACTAAATCCAGCCCACAGCCAAAGTAAGGGGATTACACAAGGCCACATATACCAGGTGGCAGGGATCCTTGACAGTCATCTGAGGCTGCCATCACAGCGGCAGCAGCAGAATCTCTGCTGCCTGCTCTTCAACCCCAGAGACAGACAGACACACATGCTCACATACACACTCACACACATACACCTCCCCAGGACCAAATATATCAGAGCTCAAAAGAAGAAAGCTTAGGTGATCTGACTCCTGGAGCTAAAGCAGATGTCTCCCTGTCCCCTAGTGCTGGGTCTGTTTTCCAGAAGGGCCCAGGAGGGGCACCATTAAGTGAGTATTGGAGCTACCCCAGCTGATCTCTGACATCCATTTACTGTTTTCACAGGCCTCCCCACCCCCACTCCCAGAGGCAGAGATTTAGGACGTCTGGGGCCTGGACACTGTACCCACTGAAGGGAAATTTACTGCCTCTGGAGAACCAGGGCCTGACTTGGGGTCTTGAATGCATCTTTTTCCCCTTTGCCTCTGCTTTATTAGGTTAATCATTGCTTGAATCGGTTGCCATGGTTTGGGCAAACCCATGGTGACTCTATAATGAAGCCTGAAAGACTTGGACCCCATTTATCATCCCCAGTGTTTGGGAGGCCCAGAGCCTCATTTGCCTCCCCCAGGGTCTGAGCACCACCCTTCTGCCTGGGGCCCCTATGCCCCTTTTGAACGAGGAATGAACAGGTGGCGACTTGGAAGAGAAGAGGAGACCCACACAGGTGGAATGAGCACTGCACATTCCCCACCACACACACACACACACACACACACACACACTCACACTCACACACACACTTATATTTTACACTCCAGGAGCCTGGACACAGACAAATCACACAAACAGCTCTGCCAGAGTTTTTCTTTCTGCAAAGTGAGAGGCAAAGAATGATCTTCAGTTAGAAGGGGTCCCTGGCTGTCCTTAGAAATAGGGGGGCTGGTGTCTCTTCAGGTTGAGGTATTCCACACCCCTTATTCCATGGGTACATATTAAGCAGCATTGCAGTCCTGCAATGAATTGGAAACAGATGGGGCAAGGACCAGTGGGAAAACCGAGGCATACAGATGTTCAGCAACATGCTCAAGATCGTCCAGTGGTGCTACAGCCAAGGTAGAACCCAGAACCAGTAAAATTTATCACGAAAAAATTTACAAATAGAAGTGTATAATTAATTCTCATATATTCATCACTGAAGTCCAACAATTATCAACTCAGAGGCAATTATATTTCACTCACATACCTACCCACTTCTTCCAACACTACTTCTGTGGATTATTTTAAATCAAATCTGAGACATCATACATTTTCAATCATAAATCCATCCCCAGTATCATTTTTTGTTTGTTTTTCATTTTTTGTTTTTTGCTCAGCATAAATTGCGTAATAGAGTGTAATAGCTGAGAGCTGCTCTGAAGACAGACACTCTGGATTCAAATTTCAGCTCTGACCCTCCCCAGATGTGTGACCTTGAGCCAGGAACCTAATGTCTCTCAGCCTCTGTTTCCTCAACTATAAAAGGACACAATGATACCTCAGAGGGTAATTGTCAGGATTAAATGAAATTACACAAGACAAGTGCTCAGCATCTGTGCCCAGTGCAGAGTAAATGGAGATTTTTATTGTTTCCATTCTTGCTCCTGCTGTACCATCAGCAATGGCTGTAGTCTGGCAGGAGATCAGCTCTTGGCCTCCAACATGCAGGTCTCTTTATGCTGTCTCCTGGCATAGGGGCAAGTGGCTTGTCACTACTGCTCTCTACCTGGCTCTGGACTCTGAGAACACAGACCTCAGCAGTGAGCTTGGCGTCAGGTGCCGATGGCCCCCAACCTCTGCCACTCACAGCGCTGATTAGCTCTGCACTATGGACCCCCAACTAGCAAGACCAGGCCCCCTTTTCCTCTTCTCTTTGCATCTTTAGGCCTTCTGGCCTCTTTGCTGCTGGTCCCATTTGTGAGCAGGTTCCAATATACCTGCCTTACTTAATGTTGCATGTGTGTGTGCACATGCATGTGCCCATGCTTCTGTGTGCATGTGTGTGTGTCTCAGTGTGTGCTGTCCCTATGTGTGAACTAGCATATTCTCATGCTTCTGTGTGCTCAGCCTGAGAGAGAGACCCCAGAAGGAGATTAAAACCTACTCTCTAGCATTTAGTTCATGGTTGACTGACAGAGACCAGAGGAAATCAGTCAAATGAAGGCATGAAGGCACAAGCATGGTACTGAGACCTCCTGGAGGAGGTGGGGAGACTAAGGTCTGTGAAACACGTAAGATTGAGAACAGAAGAGAGGGGTGGCAGGGGGCTCTGTGGAAGCCAGGGGTGAGGGAAGGGAGGCAGTCTACATAGGTTCATTGTACAGAGAAGGCCTGAGTCCCAGTAGCTGACCTCTCCAAAAGAAAAGTTATTCCAGGAAAAACACCCACTCCCAGGATCAAAGCTCTGAAAGTTCTCCTGAGCTAAAAGGGCCCCCCAAATTTCCCTTCTTCTGGATGGCATCTAATTTTTATTGAGTGTTCACCATGTTGTAAGCACAGTTCTAGTACTTCTATTACTTAATCTGTGAGATCAGAATTATTATTACCATTTTATAAAGGATGAAATTGAAGCTGAGAGCAATTAACATGTTACACGTTGCCCAGTGAACGGTGGAGCTAGATTGAACCCAGGCTCTCTTGCCTTAGAGCCAGCAGTCTTAACCACCACTATGCTGCACCACTGCCATGCTTTACTTTTCCTCTTTTTAAGATTTGGTTTTGGACATTTTTGAACATGCATAAAATAGAATAGAATCCTGCATCCTCATGCAGCATCACTCAGCTTATACAACCACTGGGTCATGGCCAGCCTTGTTTCATCTATTCCCCCCACCCCCATGCACCCCAATCCTGCATACACACTTCTGTTTTCATTTGTGTAGAGAATCTTTTAAAACACATCCCAGATATCTAACATCTCTCTTGTAAAGACTTCAGTGTCCATTTCTAAATAATAGAACATTTTAAAAAACACAACCAAGTCATTTTTTATACTTCATAAAGTGAACAATTCTGAAATATGAACTAATTTCTAGTCATATTCAAATGTTTCCCATCATGTTTTACAAAATGTGCAAACAAAGAACCTCCATCTTAGCATCTCCTCTCTCCCAGCTGAGCAGGTGAGCTGGGCGGCCAATTGGAGACCAGGACCAAGGCCAAGACCAAGACCAGGCCAGCCCTGACTCCATGCCTGAGTGGGACTGGCCTTGGGCAAGTCAGTTCCCTCCTATTCCCACCAGTCTCACCCCAAAGTTTGGTGACCAATCATTCTGGTTTGTCCAGTACTTTCCCAGTTTTAGCACTGCAAGTCCTGTCCCAGGCAAGTCCAGATGGTTGATCATCCTACAAGGAGCTAGAAACCCGGTGTCAACCCCAGTTCTCCCTCCCTCTCCTAGCTCCAGTGTGGTGTCACCCACCGAGAGCAGGGGGAGCCAGCCACTGAATTTCAAGGGCCCTTGAAATAACAAATAATATACCGAAACCTTTGAGGGGCCCAGGCATGCCTGGCTCCAGCAAGAAGAAGGCCCCCCCCCAACCCCCAGCCGCCAGCAGAGAATCAGGACTTTTTCACACCCAGGGGGCCAAATGCAGCAATCTCCTCCCTCCGTCTTTTTCCCCTCTCCAGATCTAATGACAATCCAAAGAGTTCCTGATAGGGTTTTAAAAGATGCTCTTCATTCACTGTCTACCAAGCATGAAAATCTAGCTCGTTTGTCTCCATTCTTTGCCCTGAAGGCCTGGCTGGCCTCAGGCCTGCAGCCTCAAACTTGTCACTCACTTTTCACTTCCTTTTGTTGAATTCCCCTTTATTTCATTCTTCTGTCTCATATGTGCTCCCTCCTCTCCCCCGCCTCTCCCCCGCCTCACTCTATCCCTGTCTTTCCCCTCTGCCCTCCCCCAGCACTCCCAGTTCCTCTGTCCTCACAAAAAAAGCAACAAACCAGTCTGGGAATTTCTTTATAGTCCCCATGTCCCCTGCCCCCACCCCAGCCTCTTCTCATTGCTTTTAAAGAGTGGGAGCAAAAAGCTAGCAGCAATGAAAAAAGGACTCGGGAGCCAGGAACAGAACTCCCTCTTGCCCTGGTTGGAAATAGTCTCAGAAACCCCTGAGTCCTGAACTTTGGCTTCACAGCTGTGGAAACTGAAGACCCAAGAGGGGAAGAGACTGGCCCAAGGTCACACGTAGAGTTAGAGGTAGATCGGGATCCAGAGTCGAATATCCCAGCTTTGCAGCCTAGACTCACCATGCAGAATTGAGGCCAGCCCCCAACCCCGTGCCCATGGCACTGGCTTTATGCCCCTTTTATGACTCAGCTGTCTGGCTGAGAGAGGGTCATAGCTTGAAGGCAGGGGCCATGTCCAGTTCACTGCAGTGTCTCTTGAATGCTTAGCACATGATAGGCATTCAGTGGTGATGTTTTTAGTAAAATTAAACTGAAAGAACGTAGGGGCCAGGCTGCCCCCTACTCTCTGGACCTCTTACAAGTCAGCTTCTGGGCTGTGGTTTTGTTGCCAGGCCTAGGGTATTCCCTGGGCCCACGGAGTACTCAAGAAAGGGCTGTGTTTTTAGCAGTCAGACCCCTCCCAGCCATTTCTCCTTCTAAGAGGAGAAATTAACAATTAACACTGAGGGAAAGGAGGGGGTGTTCCCACCCTTCTCCAGGGGGAGGATAAATCTGTCGGAATCCTCAGAGCCTCAAGCAGGGAGGGAGGTGGCAATAGGTAGCTCACTGGAGCAACACAAACAGGAGAGAGTGGGAGAGAAGCAGGAGGGGAAAGAGAAGCAGCCAGGTTTCCAGGGGCTCTGGCTCTACCAGTCTGCATGCCAGGCATTGTGTGAGCTGTAGGAAAAGAGGGCCTCAGCAGAAGGGGCAAGGCAGACTCACAAGCACACCCCCCAGTGGAGCGAGGCTTCTCCTCTGTGATCTGGCCACACCTCCTCCTTGTGGTTCCACTCCTGCTAACAGCATCACCAGTCACCCACCTCCTAAGTTAGAAACCCCGGTGCCAGCCTCACCCCAGCCCTGTGGATTCTGCCTCTGCAATGTCTGTGGACCTGCCCTAGCTCTCCGTCAGCTCTTGACTGTACTGTTGCCACAGCCACACAGAGGTCCCTGCCTGGAGCCTTTCTGTCCCCTCTCTCTCTGGTCTAGCCCACATGCCAGAGCCTAATCTCACTGCAGCTCCTGCAGCTCTTCCGCATAGAGCTTTCCATGGAGGCAAGAGAGCTGCTTACCTCTTTGTTGCGATGGTCAAGAGCAGGCTTAGGAGTCAGGCTCCCTGGGTTTGGATGATACATCTGCCACTTACAGCCTGGTGACCTTAGGCAATCTCTTTAAGCCTCAATGTCATTTGTGAAATAGGAATACTTACAGTACCTCTTTCATAGGACAGTTATAAAGATTAAATATAGGATCTACAATATAATACAATATATAATAAGTACCCACTCTATACAATATAATAATATATAAAAGTAGGAGACTGCATGAGACCCTCAGTGAAGGTTAGCTGTGGCTATTGTCATGATTATTATCTTTCTGAATTTAAAAAATTTTTTATCATGTCCATATATTTAATTATTTTAAAAAACTGAGTCATCCTTTTTTGTTGACATTATCAAATGTCTTAAAATAGTCAAACCTGTTGGCTCAGTAGTTCCTCCTACAGAAATTGCATAAAAATGTGGCAGTAAAGGTATTTATAACACCATCTTTTATAATGTAAAAAATTAGATACAAAGGAGATGTTCAACCATAGAGGACAAATTATATTCTTATATATTAAGTTATATTTTAAATTACATATTATATATTAATATTAGATTATTATATATTAGCTTATTAGAAATGTATATTAAAAATTAGATACAAAGGAAATGTTCAACCATAGAGAACAGATTATTATAGATTACTATAGATATATAGATTATTATATATATTCTACTTTATAGTAGATTATTATATATATTCAATGGGGTTACTATGCCCCATTGCAAATTACGTTGTAAAATAATGTTTGTTAAATGGGGAAATGTTCACAATATATCGCCAAGTGGGAAATACAAACTGGAGTTTAAGCAAGATGGCAAGTGAGGCAACTTGTAAACTACTCCATTACAAAATATTTAGAAATTCTGGATGAAAGATAACAAACATTCTTCCTAAAAGTATAATACGAAACTATTTACACAAAAGATATGTGCATGAATATGCCTGGGGTAAAATCTGGAAAGATATCTACCAATTTATTGACCAGATAATGTGGTTGCAGGATTTTCTTTCATTTTTAAATAGAACTGAGCTCTATTATTTTCTAATCAGAGGGAAATGTTATTATTTAAAAAGCTTTAATTAATGAATACAGTGGTACTTCGATTTTTTAAAAATGCCTTTGGCAGGATAGCAATAGTGGAATTTTTGACAAAAAACATTTGAGGCCAAAGCTTTGCAAGGCGGGCAGGGATCAGAAGGGCTTGGTACAGGTGCTCCGGGGCTTCGAAGTTGGTGAACATGGAGCAGAAGAGGGTTTGAACTCCTACCTCTCAACTCAAAAGCTAATGATCCTTCCTCTTCCCTCTCCAGTTTCCCACTGAACCACATGGGGTTTGAGGAAGGGATATAAAGGAAACTGAACCAGTCCATTTCATTGGGATTGGTTGGGTTCCTCCCTGTGCCCTGATCTACAGTGGGCACTCTGGGAGTTCCAGGTAGATCCAGGGCTCAAACACCTGGTCTACTCAGGAAGTGAGCTTTTCTATATAAAAACATTTACTAGGAACTGTGGCTCATTTGATTAAATATTAGAGTGGTACTTTTTAAATTTTTGAAACCATTTTAGATAAGGATCCCTCTGTGGTGGGTTGAATAGTGTTTCCCTTACTCCTGCCTCAAAAGATATGTCCATCAAGAAGCTGTAAATGTGACCTTATTTGGAAAAAAGGGTCTTTGTAGATGTAATTAAGTTATGAATCTGAATATGACATCATCTTGCATTAGGTGGGCTCTAAATCTAGTGACAAGTCCTTGTAAGAGAAGAGGAAATGGGTACTGAGACACGGAGGGAAAGGCTATATGAAGACAGAGGCAGAGACTGGAATGATGTGACTCCAAGCCAAGAAACACCAGGAGCTACCAGAAGCTGGAAGAGGCAAGGAAGGATTCTCTCCTGGAGCCTTCAGAGGGAGCAGGGTCCTGCCAACATCTTGATTTCAGACTTCTGACATCCAGAAGTGTGAGAGAATAAATTTATGTTGCTTTAAGGTAGTCAGTTTGTGATAATTTGTTACGGCAGCCTCAGGAAACTGTATACTTTTAAAAAAATATTGCATCTTTCCTGACCTCCTTCCACAAAGCACATGCCAAATATCAAGTGTATGGCAAATAGTAAAAGCTCAGCAAACATTAGCTTCCACGCCCGCCTGCCTTGATGATTAGGGAGCCACCACAAGTGTCAGTTGTGGGCCAGTTCCTCACAGTCCTGGAGCTCCTGAGATGTGCCCATGCCTCTGTCCCATGGCCATAGATTGCTGTCGGGACAGAGCTCTTCTCTCTACTGTCCCATCCCCAGCTACCTTACTCTGCCTGGGTCTGGAAGCTGGTCTCCTATTTCCTAGTTTGCTGCTCCTGTCACCCATGGCCTGCGGAGCCAGGTAGCCAAGCTCAGTGGGATTGCGTGCAAAGGAAGAATAAGTGGAATCTAAGTGAGGAGACTTTTGAATATGTGAGCTTTGACTCTTGGACTTGGTACCATGAGGATGATGCCAGAGGACATGGGAAGGAGGGAGCCCTCAGCTAGCGGGGTGGGGGCAAAGACCCCATGCTACCAGCTGTGGGCTCTCACAAGCCCTGACATCACAGCAGCAGTTGGTGCAGCACCCAGACGCATCAGAGGAGAGTTGCTAGAATGACTGAGGTGCCCTAAGCTGGGTTGGGGGAGGAGTCCCTTGAGGTTGCCCGGAGGAGGTGCAGCTACGAAGAAGGGAAGAACTTCAGGACAAAGAGGCAAAGACAGACAGTGAAATGAGCATGGGGTTTGAGCACAAACACCTGGTTCAAATATCAGCTCAGTCACTCTTAACAACTGGTGGACATCCTGCCGTGTATATATGGGAAAAATTATACTCTGCTTTTGTCACACTATGCTTATTTCACTTAATATAGTATAAGTATCTTTCAAACTCAGTAAACTATAGATCTACCCTGTCATTTGAATTGCTATGTTAATTGCTTCCATTTTTGCATCTGTCAAAACACTAATATCTGACTTGCTATGTCCTTGGGCTTAGGGGAGGTTTAAGTGGGAAAACTTGTGGTACTGCAGATGTGCACTGGGGGAGGAGTCTGTGTGTAGTTCATGGACATTTGCATATTGGACTCTAGTAGCCATCCTGCCTAGGGGACTGCCGCTCCAAAGAACAGCACGGGCCAGGGGAGGTGGAGCAATGGTGGCAGGACAGAATGGCCTTCCTGCAACTCCCCATCCATCAGCGCTGACACACTTGGCCCCCATGAGGGCTCCGGGCTCAGCTGCTGAGCAACGGCAGGTATGGAGCAGGAGCCCCTCCCTAGGCCCTTGGCACCCTCCTCTTAGGTCAACATACAGAGTGGGCTCTGTCGACTGGGTTGGGACGGGGAAGATTAATGGAGCAGGTGCAGGCTGGGGCAGGACAATCACCTGGCTACAAGGTCCCTCCTGGAGACTGAGTACCCCAACCAGTGCAAGAACCAAACCTGATGTCATTCAGCCTGGCTGGGACTTGACCAGAGGTGAGCTGGAGCCAGCTACACTGTCCCTGCTGCCCACCCCTTCCCCAGTCCCACCTGGCCTCACCTGGCTTCATTTAGTCTCTAATGAGGGGAGTCTACAGAGAGGCCCCTGGAGCCCAACATGTGACACTCAGCTTTAAAATAAATGTTTTTCCTGTTTCTTCAATCTCCCAAGTAACCCACTGCAGAACAGTGTAGATTAGGAAAATATTATAAATCACCCATTAATCTCACCACCCAGAGATAACACTGTTACCATTTGGTAGATACTATATCTCCACCTTTATCTATACACACATACACACCCCTCACACACACAAACATATACATACATATGTGAAGAGAGAGAGAGAGAAATCACTCTATACTTTTTCCTTGTAATCTCCTTTATACACTTAACACATTATGAACATCTTTTGGTGCCAATGAAATATAGATCTATTTCATCATTTTAATTGCTACATATATTCTGAGTAGTCAGGTATAGTATCACAATATATTTAACCCAAAATCCCCAGTTGGATATTTAAGTTGTGTACAATTTTTGCCCTTTATAAATAAAACTAAGATGAACACTTTTATACGTATCTTATACATACATATTTTTAAATTATTTCTTTAGGAAGATGTCCTAGAAGTGGAATTGTTAGGTTAGAAGGTACGTACTTTTCAAGGGTTTTTGATATATACTGCGAAAGTGTCATACAGGTGCTTACTGGAGCCTGTGGGCTGCCCATCCTGCACTGGGGTGAGGGGGAGACGTAGGAGGAGGGCAGCCTGTGGACAGAGGTTAGAGATAAGGCCAATCTAGCATGGATCCCACCCTCCAAGGGGTTGTCAGCCAGGATTCCATCCGGGGAAAGGAGTTGTTGAACAGGCAGGTAGGGAACATCACGGGCTTGGAAAGTGAGTACTGGGAGCAGCATTGAAGTCAGAGTAGAAAAGGAGAAAATCTTCAAGGGAGATGAAGTCAGAGAAGACTTCCCAGAGAGGGTGACATTTTTGCCAGCCTTGAAAGGTGAGAAGGATGTGACTATTCAGCAGGAGTATTCCAGGCAGGGCAGAGGGCTGGGGAAGAAGTAGCCTACCCTATTAGGGGAGATGGGAGATGGAGGCAGCCAGAGCCTGCCCTCAGCTTTGGCAACCCTCCCCCACCATGTTAGTTGAGTCTTCAGGAGGGCAGAACCTTGCCCCACAGCCAGACCTAAACTTACAACAAGGGATGCTGCCCACACTTAGCTTTGTGAAGCTTGAGCAACTCACTGAAACTCTCTGCCCCTCTTTTCCCATCTGCAGATGGGGATGATAGTTACATCACCCTCACACAATGGCTGCGGGACTAAAGGAGATGCATGGGGTAGGCCTTTGTAAATTGTGACTAGTCTAAGAGATTTATCATTTAAAAGTAGAAGTTGCTTTCTGTGTTCTGTTCTAAAAGCTACAGTATATCATATTTCCATGCTCTCATTTCTAGACTATTTTGTCTAACTGTAGGACATGGGGACCCAATAGCTTAGTGGAGAACTCCTAGGAGCAGCTCCCTGAGGCCCAAAGAAGGGAAGGAAAATGGACAATTATTGAGAGCCTACCAAGTGCTGCCACTCCACGCCCATGCTCCTTCTGTCACTGCACATTTACAACATCTCTAAGAGGCAGGAGTTATTATTTGCCCCAGTTGATAGGTGAAGAAACTGAGGCTCAGAGCATTCAGTAATTTGCCTCATGGGCAGCTAGGATTCAACTCCAAGTCTATGTGACCTTCCCATAGCTCTTGAGCTTTCCCTGGGCCAGGGTGTCACCCTTCCCTGGGATTACTTCTCAGCATCACTTAGGATAGGAGCCCTTTGGATTACAACTAGGGTCTGCAGGGCTGGGGAGTGTGGGATCTGGGGCCATGGAGATGGCAGGCAGGGACTCCCATAGGCTCCCCACCCCCTAACACTACCACTAGCCTCCTCAGCATGGGGCAGCCAGCTGGTGACCCGACCTTGTGCCTCTGACAATGATTTAACCACATTGGTGGGGGGCTGGGAGGGATCTGTAAAGCTGTCAGTGGGGGAGGGGCTTTAACTCCAGCCTCTTGGCTCAGCCACTAGTTGGAGGTGGGAAGAAAAGGACTTAGGGAGCGGTCTGGACCTTCTCCTTCTGCTTGTGTTTCCTGCACTGGGGTCCACTGTGGACACTGGGACTCACGGAGCCCATGAAGTTCTGTGCCTTTTCGCACTCTGAGTCCAGATCCCTTAGTTAACCTCAGGCAGCTCCGAAATACTGCCACTCCTCTCCCCTGTCCTATCTGGGCAGAGTCAAACTGGCCACAGAATATTTGTTGGAAAAACAAATGAATAAATATGAACAGACTGGAGTATATAGAGACATGCTTATAGCAGGACATAGGATACATAGGCATGTGAATGTGGAAGATGACAAGCAAGTAATATGAGATGTGGTGAGGGAGAGGCACAGGAATCTTTAAGCAGGGAGATTTCTATGCTACAGGGGTTCTCTTTGTGGGAGAAAGACTGAGCAGTGCCACTTGTTAGGAGTCTCCTTCAATAGTTGGTATGAGATGCTGGAGACAGGAAACGCGGGAGTGTGCTGACATAAGAGGACTTTAAGACCTTGGTGACTGGATATTGGGGTATTATGACAATGTGATGTGGAGGAGGTTTTGGTCATTAAGGGGGATGAAAGGTATCAGGACAGAGATGGATCAATAAGGACCCAGGAGTTTCCACTTTGGGAGCCTGGGACAAAAAATTTCATGGTGGAAAGAAAGTCTGGAGGAAGACGAGTTTAGTCGATGGTCTCTTGTGATTTTGAGTCAAGACATTCAGGTGGGTATGTCTTAGAGGCCAGGGGATTTGTCAGGGATGGAAATAAGTTTGGGAGTCGTCAGGGAAGAGAAAATATTAAAACAATGAGATTGGTTATAGATGAGAAGGGTAAGGAATGAACCCTAGGTACATTCAACACATGGGACCAACCCTGCCAAATTACAGTATTCTAGTAGTCTATAGACTATGTGGAATATATATATATATATTTTAAATGTATATATACACATCTACATAGGCACATGCACAAACAAACAAACACACACACACACACACACACACACACACACACAAAACCCTGGCAGCAGAGGTCCAGATTGGACATCTTCCTAGATGCACATAGAATGCTCAGAGAATTAGGAAGAGGCCAGGGAGACAGTACAGTCCTGGAAGCCAAAAAAGACTGAGTATAAAATGGTAGGGCTTTCAACAGGGTCAAATGCCATAGGAGGTGAAAAATAGGGACTAGAAATGGGTAGATGGCAAGGAAATACAAGGTGAGCTTTGCTACTGATTAGCTAGTGTTCTTAAGCCAGACCTCATGACCTCCTAGAGTAGTAGAGACAGTTCAAGGAGTTGAGCCCTCTGAAATGCCTGGCACTGTGAGGAGTAAATGCTTAGGGACTACTTTATTGCTTATGATTATTCTCTTTTCACCTTCTCTAAGCTTCCTTGACTGCTTCAGCCTATGCAGACCACCCCCATCTTGGACCTCCCCCTCTGCCTCCCTCCACAAGTATCTAACTGGAGAACCCTGCCCAAGACTTGGGTTGTCCCTGGGTCTCTAGATCAGACTTGCATTCCCTAATCTGTCCTAAGGCATTCTGAGAGCAGGGATAGCCTGCAGGAGCAGGAGGGAGCAGCAAGTAGCAAAGGCCAGGGTGCTCCCAGATTGGTCAGTAGTGCATGGGTGGGGCTTAATCTGAGCCATGCCCCCAACAAGCACTGTCCCATTCCCAGTTTGCTTTAATTTCACCAGGGTTTGGGGTGGGGTGGGGATGAGGAGTGGAAGCTAGTGTTGTCCCAGCCTTGGGCCCAAACACCCCTGGGACCAAAGATCCCCACAAAAGCCTCCATTTGACAGAGGAAGCAGGCAATAGCCCCAGTCTGGAAAGGTCATTGGCAGAAGCATCTCTAAAATCTTAATTCCTCCAAAGCTCACAAGTCCCTGTGCCTGGGAAGACTACCTGTCACTCCTGGGCAGGAGAGTTCAATTAGCTCCGATGGGGAGAGAGGGGACAGGGAAGGAGCCATAAAGGGGCACACCGTGTGGCCTCAGGAAAGGCAGACTTTTGAACGCTGATTTGCCCTGGCTGGGTGGGAGGAAGCAGCTGCTAATTTCCTCTAGCAGGGGGTCTGCGGCCCTTCATCCCAAGTCCAAAGAGGAGGGAAAGTGGAAGCCTGGACTTTCTTGTTGCTCTGGGTCCACCATCATCTTTCACTGCCCCCAGGCCCCTCATACCTCCTGGGACCCCACAGAGCACAGAAAGCAGGTCTGTCCAATAATACAATAGATCCCTGCTTTGCCCCTATTTCTTACTAAGAAGTTGGGCAACCAAGGGTAAGGGCAGCCAGGTAGAAGCCGCCACCCCCACCACCCCAGGGCCAGGGCTGGGAGGGCCTCAAGGCACAGGCTTTCAGCTGTTTGAACCGCTGAGGGAGCTAAGTGTTCCTTTCTAATCCTCTTAATTCTCCTGGATTAGGCATAGGAGAAATCAGGGTTTGTTGCAAACGTTTGCTATCAACGCCCCTTTCCACTCCCACCCACCCACCCCTGGGTTATCTCAGCTTCCAGGTCTAAAGTCCTTGTCCATCCCAATACTTGGCTGAGGTTTAACAACATTGGGCTATTGAATCATATTTTGTTTAAGAATTAACTTCTACTTTTTCTATTTGCACTTAGGACATAAACTTTTCTCTTTAAATCTAATTTTAAATAATACACTCTAAATAAATTTAAAGAAAAAGGATGAATAGTTTAGGTGGATGTGTGCAATAAATTCCTGAGTCTGGGAATCCCTGGTCTGATGGGCCAGAGAGTGGGGTTCAGAGGGGCTGGGGCTTCTCCTGCACCACCCACGTGGCTCGAACGAAGGAGGCCTGGCTGCCCAGAGCCTCCAGGGACCTGAAGCTTCCCAGGCAGACCCTCTAGCAGAAAGGAATGAATTAAGACCCCCAGTACGACCTCTCCTGCCTCCGGGCCTACCCCTCATGCCCCCTAGAGCTTTGTTTCTCCTGGCTTGGGTGGGAGCCTACAGACACACACACACACACACACACACACACACACACACACACACCCTCTCCCTTCCCTCTCCCCCTTTTCCCCTCCCCTTCTCTCCCTAGGCCGTGAGGCCCCTACAGAGCCTCTTTGTAAAGTAATTGGATTTCTCCCCTTTTAGTTTGCAATGAAAATGTCATCTATTCCGGCCACCGCCCGGGAGGGGCTGAGCGCCCATTCAGCGAGGCAGCTCAGAGCTGTGAAGCTATTCAGGACCCCCAGCCTCCAGCTGGGCAGCTGCAGTCCCCTGACAATGCACCTCTTCGCCTCCACCCCACCAGTGTGCCCAACTCAGGAATGTCCCCGACAGGGCCAGGGCTGGGGTCTGGATTCTGAAGTTCCAAGACCACCACCCAACCCCAGCAAGCAGGCACTGGTGGAATTTGATTTGATTAAGAGTATTCTTGCACCCTATGGGGGGAAGTTCCGTGAGTTCAAAGGCTTTAGGGCACTTGTAAAGCAGACTGAGAGAGACTGCAAAGGGCAGATGCTGGGACAGAAGGATAGATACCTTGACTTTCCCCAGGAGATTACTGAATGTGGTGGAACCAATCAAACCAGAAGCCATGGTAGAGCCTTGGAGCTACCCAGTCTTAGCTAGAACCACAGTGACTGAGTGCTTTCTGTGCGCCAGGCTGTCCCGACCCTCTACGTGGACGCTTGGCTTCCGTGGAATCTCACACTCCTGTGATTGGGGTAATGTCACATCCTGAGAGGCATAGAGAAGTTAAGGGGTGGGTCCAAGAACCCTACAGCTGGTAAGTGAGGGAGTCAGGATTCACACCCAGGCAGTTTGGCTCCACACCCTGTGGCCAAAACACCTTGACAGCTTTGAAACTGCTACTCCTCTGTCAGCTCTTTACCTGTCAAAGGGACCACCATCTAACTCTCAGAAAAGCCAGGGTTCTGGAATTCATCCTTACCTCCCACTTCCTTCTACGTACATCCAACCATCAGTGAGCCTATCAAGCTGCCTGTCAGTACCTTTCGAATGCATTCTTGTTATGGACTGAATATTTGTGTCCCTCTGAAATTCATACAGTGAAGCTCTAACCCCCAACGTGATGGTATTAGGAGCCGGGGTCTTTGGGAGGTAATCAAGTTTGGATGGGGTCAAAGGGTGAGCCCCCATGATGAGATTAGTGCCCTTTTAAGAAAAGGGACACCAGAGCTTCCTCTCTCAGCCGTCTAAAGACACAGGGAAAAGGGGGCCATCTGCAGGCCAGGAGGAGGTTTCCCACCAGAACTAGGCCATGCTGAGTATCTTAAATATGTCACTCCATTTTCTTCCGTCATAAAGATTTGCTGTCTAAAAATCTGCCAGTAATCTAATTTTCTTTCCCTTCTAACTCACTTAATTTTTTTTTTTTTTTGCCTAGATGACCAGAGAAATTTTTTTTCTTTTAAGTCCAGTAATTTTCTTAGAATATATTTCAGTTGATATTCTCAGATTTGGGTTGATATTCTCAGATTTGTGGTGTGCTCTGTCTGATACATAGTTTCCAATCTTCTTTATTTCAAGAAAGATTTCTTGAATAATAGTTTTTAAGCTTTCTGTACCCTTATTTTGGTTTTCTTCTTCAGGGATGTGTTGGATCTTCTTTTTCTCTCTTCAATATTTGTCACTTCTGTTTCTCTTAACACATCTATTGTGTTTATTCACTATGTTTCTTCTGTTGTAGTCTTAATTTATGAAGTGATGCTTTTTCTTTTATCTCTAATTCTTTCCTGGAATTCTGCCACCACATTTCAGATTTTTCTAATTCTAATTTGTTACTCTTTCATGTTTTATATCAATTTCTTAATGTATTTTTTAATCACCTTGAGATAATAGGTTAGTTTTACACTTTTTGGTATAGGTTTGTCTCTCTGCTATGTTTTTATTGATGTAGCAATAGTATTCTGCTCCTTATTCCCTTTTTTCTTTTTTTCTTATAATAAATTCGAGTAAGATTTGACCTCAGTATTTCTTTTTTTTTTTCTGTTGAAGTACAGTTAGTTACAATGTGTCAACTTCAGGTGTACAGCATGTTTCAGTCATACATATACATACATATATTTGTTTTCATATTCTTTTTCATTATATGACCTCAGTATTTCTTGATAGTTTATTTTTATGTGAACTTAGTTTTCCTGAACCTTAAGAAGAAAGCGTGGTTCAAGATATTTTTTATTACTACATAAATCTCTCTTCTGTCATTTTTATATAGTGGTAAAAATATGGTGGGTTGCTTACTCAGATTTCCTAGCTCTGCTCCCCTCGCCCCATTTTCATCTGGATCAGCTCTTTACTTCACCTCTGTTGTTTGTGTCCTGAATAGTTTTTATTCCACTTCAAGCCTTTATCATGTCTAGTGACTGTCTTTGCATTCCTGTGTTATAATTGTCATTAGGGATCACTATGGAATTTATCAATAGTATTTTTAACAATTATTGATTAAATTATGCAATCATTGTCTTTTAAATTACTCTTCATTTATTTTGATAGATTTCCTAATTTTAAATTTTGTATACTCAGAATTTTTGCATGTATAATCTCAAGTGAAATTAGCCTATAGTTATTTGGTACCATATTCATAAATTTTTGTTATTAAGATCATGCTTGCTTATAATGTGGATTGGAGGGGCTTTCAATATTTGTCAATAATCTGGAATAGTTTGAATAACAGGAAGTTTCAGTTCTTTAAAATTTGGTTGGAACTCAACATTTCTTCTTCCTACTGGGCTCACACTAAATGACATTTCTCAGCCTCTCTTGTCTTTAGGGTAATATGTGACTAAGTTCTGGCTAATGGAATGTGGCAGACCCCCTTCTAGTTCTGGGCCAGAAAAACCTCCAATTTTCCATCTTCCTTACACCATCTTCTTTTGCAGTGACCTCACAAGCTATCTGTTGAAGACGGTGGAGACAGGTTGGAAGAAACATGGATTCTTGAATTACCACTGGGAAACAGCCAACAACCAATGAGGAACACCTGTTTTGGTCTCTATGTGAGTAAAAGATAAACTTCTGTTGTGTTAAGCCCCTGAGATTTAAGGAGGCAAGTTACAGCAGCTAGTAATGCCTTATTAATGCTGTAATCAACTGTAAAAATCATCTAGACCTGATGCATTTCTAAGTCACAGCTTTTTTAACAGCTTTATTGAGATACAATTCACATACCATGTAAGTCATCCATTTAAAGTGGTTCAATGTTTTTTAGTACATTTACAAACATGTGGAACCATCATGACAGTCAGTTTAAAACATTTTTGACACCTCAAAAGAAACACCCTTAGCTATCAGCACCTAACTCAAGTACCCCACCCCTAATCCTACACAACCACTTATCTATTCTCTATCTCTGTAGATTTTCCTATTCTAGACATTCCATATTAATCAAATCACATAATTGTGTGGTCTTCTGGGACTGGTTTCTTTCACTTAACGTAATGTTTTAAAGGTTTATCCATGTTGTCGCATGTATCAGAATTTCATTACTTTTTATGGTCAAATAACATTCTATTGTATGGATATAACATGTTTTGTTTATCCATTCATCTATCGACGGACATTCGGGTTGTTTCCACCTGTTGGCTATTATAAATAATGTTGCCATAAATATTCATGTACAAGTTTTTGTGCAGACATCTGTTTTCACTTCTTTTGGGTATATACCTAGGAGTAGAATTGCTGGTTGTATGGTAACTCTATGTTTAATCATTTGAGGAAATGCCAAACTGTTTTCCAAAGTGACTGTGCCATTTTACATTCCCAGAAGCAGTGTAAAAGGGCATCAGTTTCTCCATATCCTCACTAACACTTGCTATTAATCTAACTTTTTTACTCTAGCCATCCTAGTGGGTGTAAAGTGGCCTCTCGCTGGTGTTTCGATTTGCATTTCCCTGATGACTAAGGACATAGAGCGTCTTTTCATATGTCTGTTGGCCGTTTGTATGTCTTCCTTGGAGAAATGTCTGCTCAGAGTCTTAGCCCGTTTTTAAACTGGGTTATTTATCTTTCCATTATTGAGTCGTACTAAGTCACAGACTTTTCATCACATTTTAATCTTGCGTATGGTTATGAGTCTATCCAAGTTTTCTTTTCTTTTTGGATGAGTTTTGGATAGTTTATATTCTTCTGAAAAATCATTCATTCCTCTGTTTTTTTTTTTTAATGTATTGCCATATAGTTGCACATCATGTTCATTTATAAGTCTTTTCATCTCTTTCATATCTGTGGTTATATCATGTTTCTTGTTCTAAATGTTGCACATTTTAGCTTCTCGTCTACTGACCCCATCGTATGCAGGCTTGTCAGAGGTTAACTCTTTCATCTTTTATAAAAGCTGAAGTTTGGTTTTATTAACCTTTTAAAAATCATTTTTCCACACATTTATTTCAACTTTTGACTTTTTAGAAATTCCCTACGCTGTCCTTCTATTTTATTTCCTTTATTGTTTTTTATCTTAGTTTAAGAGTTAGATAAAGAGTTTTAAATGTATCTGGTAAGTTTTATATAATTTGTTTCCCTTTTGCTAATAATTTTAAATTTCAGTTTAGATTTCTTCTTTGACTCAGTGGTTTTTAAAAGTGTTTATTATTTTTTCAGTTAGTTATAATCTTTTTAAAATTATCTTTTCACCATTCAATTACAATCCCAATGAATTCAGATAAGTGAATATGGCCTATCAGCACTCTACCTTTTGAAATTTATTAAGGTTATCTTTTGACCAAGCAACTTCACAAATTTTTGTTAGTGTTTCATATAGTTGTATAAGACAAAAGAATGTGAAATGCATGGATATGTACATATAAGATGCATTTATAGATATAAGATGCATCTATACATCTTATTATTTTAATTATTCAAATCCTCTACTTCCTTGCCTATTTTTGTCTACTGAATTGTCAAATTCTGAAAGCTTTATATTTCACATGATTGTGGGGTTTCTTCTTTTAGTTCTTTATTTTTAAGTTCTGTTTGTATTTTTTGGAAGTTTTTACTGCTGTGTAGTTTGGCAAATAAAGGTTTATGATTGTTTTATTTTCTTCATGAGGAAGGAATTTTTCTTCTAGAAATGGGTCTTGGATCTGATCTATTGACACAATGTAACTAAATCTCCTAATACTGAACCATCAAGTGAAGCCATCCTGATTTTATTAATTTGTGGATAACCTTTCTTTTCTGTTTATATTCTTAGAGAATTCTTTATCTCTTGCACTTAAAATATCCACCAGGCTGTGAATCTCCTTCTTACATTTTTGCCTAGTGCAGAGTAAATTCTGAGTCTACCCATGAGCCCTGTCCCCTCTTCTTTTGATAAGTTAAAAAGTACATAAAGGTGACCCCAAATAGCCAATACAATCTTGAAAAAGAAGAACAAAGTTCAAGGACTCACACTTCTTCATTTAAAAACTTACTACAAAGCCACAGTAATCAAAACAGTGTAGTGCTAACAGGAGGACAGATATATAGACCAATGCAATAAAGTAGAGAACCTAGAAAAACCCACATGTACATGGTCAACAGATTTTCCACAAAGATGCAAGACCATTCGGTAAGGAAAGGACAGTCTTTCAACAATTTATTTTGGGAAAACTGGATATCCACCTGCAAAAGAAAATCCCTCACACCATATACAAAAATAAATTCAAAACGGTTTAAATACTTAAATATAAGACATGACACCATAAAACTCCTAGGAGAGAACATAGGCAAAACATTCTCGGACATAAATCATAGCGATGTTTTCTTAGATCAGTCTCCCAAGGCAAAAAAGCAAAAATAAACAAATGGGACCTAACCAAACTTAAAAGCTTTTGCATAGCAAAGGAAACCATCAATAAAATAAAAAACAACGACACACAGAATGAGAGAAAATATTTGCAAATGATGCGGCCATCAAGGGGTTAATATCCAAAATATACGAATAGCTCATACAATTCAATATCAAAGAAACCAAACAACCCAATAAAAAAAATGGGCAAAAGACCTAAATAGACATTCTCCAAAGAAAACATACAGATGGCCAACAGGCATATGTAAAGATGTTCAACATCACTAATTATTAGAAATGCAATCACAAATCACAATGAGGTATCATCTCACACTTGTCAGAAAGGCCATCCTCAAAAAGTCTACAAATAATAAATGCTGGCGATGGTGTGGAGAAACGAGAACCCTCCTACACTGTTGGTGGGAATGTAAATTGGTGCAGCCACTATGGAAAACAGTATGGAGGCTCCTTAAAAAACTAAAAATAGAGCCACCATATCATCCAGCTATCCCACTCCTAGGCATATATCCAGTAAAGATAAAAATTCTAATTTGAAAAGATACATGCACCCCAGTGTTCACAGCAGCACTATTTACAATAGCCAAGACATGGAAACAACCCAAGTGCCCATCAACAGACGATAGGCTTGAGAAGATGTGTACACAATGGAATACTATTCAGCCACAAAAAGAATGAAATATTGCCACTTCCAGCAACATGGATGGACTTAGAGAATATCATACTAAGTGAAGTAAGTAAGACAGAGAAAGACAAATATTATATATCACTTATATGTGGAATCTAAAAAAAATACAAATGACTCTATATACAAAACAGAAGCAGACTTGCAGACAGAAAAACTTACGGTTACCAAAGGGGAAAGGGGGGTTGAGGGATAAATTAGGAGTATGGAATTAACAGATACAAACTACTATACATAAAACAGATAAGCAACAAGGATTTACTGTATAACACAGTATCTTGTAATAACCTATAATGGAAAATAATCTGAAAACAAAAATCTGAGTCACTTTGATATACACCTGAAACTAACACAATATCGTAAATCAACTGAAAAAAAAAATACAGAGAGCTACTGAGAATAACGTAAATTTTCATCTGTGGATATCCCAAATGGACAAATACTCACATTTGAACATTTTGTTTCTAATTTTTAAAGAAAATAAATAAGCTGTACAGGTAATGTCGAATTCTACTGTCTCCAGCCCCATTTCCCCTGTCCCTCTACAGAGGCTTATGAATTTGATATATCTCCATCCATTCCTCATTTCTATACTTTTACTTCTTATATAGATATCCACAAGCAATACCTCATTTTAAAATCAATACTATGTATCATTTTCAGCTAGCTTTCCCATTCAACATTGCATTCTTGAGCTTTGATACATAGAGCTTTGGTTCCTTCATTTAAAGTGCTGTATAATATTCCACTAAAAGAACAGACCACCAGGTAGCAACTCTATTTTGGCAAATACTTAGAAGGCTTCCAATTTTTCACTATTATAAACAGTGCTGCAATGGACATCCTTGTCACCGTTCTTAGGACACCTACGTGAGTGTCTAGGGCTCACCCGTGTGCCATGGGTGGGCAACAGGCAGCTGAGATTCTGGTCCCGAAGCCTAGGGACTGGGTGCCTCCTCTCTTTACCCTGGGAACTCATAAATATTATCACTTTCTCTATAAGCACTGGAGAAAATGAAAGAAGTGCCAGAACTGAACATTTTAAACTTTATTCTGTCTTTTTCTTTTTTTCAATCAAGAGTTTACTTCTCTCACAAATTATTGCCTGTTTCCTTTAGTGTGTGTGTGTGCACACATACATGTGTTTGTGTTTGTGTGTCTGGTGGCAGGCAGAGAATGATTGTCCCTCAGGTTAGGTTTCTATGGCCCTTGTCCCTGTGTGTTCTCATATTGCTCTGTCCTTACCCTTTTCCTCTGCATGGTGGGAATGCTTCTCCATCTGGTCCCTTGTACCTCTCACTGGGTTTTTGCACTTTCAGATCTATTATTTATTGCATCCAATACAAACTATAATTCAGCTCCTGTATTTTTTGTTTACCACTGTCTCTTCCCATAAATTGCCCTTATTTACTAGAAGCTATTTTCTCGTATACCTTATACAGAGCCTAAAGTACAAATACTAATTTTTGCCAGTAAAATCCATTGCTGAGGAAGGTTATACTCTGAGTCATGTATTCATTTGACATATTTACTGAGCACCGGCCTGTGTCTTCTGAGGTGCTAGAGCTACAGGGATTATGAGATGCAGCCCCTGCCCTGTGTCCTATCCCCTTGGCTGCACCTTTTTTCATAGGCCCATTTTTTTCTCCTGGTGACTCCTCCTCTAATGAAGAGTTCTTTCTATGGGCCTTTGCTGTATGCATAGATTGCTCCAGCTCCCACTCAGAATCCCCAGCCCCAGGTGGAATTTTCCTCACAGATCTAAGGTGGGAGATACTGCGGTATGTGGTACACATACCCTGGCCCTGGCCAATATTCTCCACGTGCTGGTTCCCCTTCTGGGTGTGACACCCTGTTCTAGTTCTCCAGGCAACATGAGCCAGGAGCCTTTGGGTGGCTCTTCTCAGTGGAGCTGGTTTCTGAGACCCACCTTTGCTGCCCCCAGGATCCAGACAATTCTAAAGGGACCTTCACTGCCAGAGGCTCCCCAGTGTCACCCAAGTCAGCATCACGAGGACAGCTAAGGCCAGTCATAAAAAATCCAATCAGGAAGCCAAGCCCCAACAGCCCCTCAGTAACAGTGTCTTAGCCTGGGTCCTTGTTAGAAGCTGCTACAAGGTCTGCCTCAAGCACAGACTTAAGTTTCTCAAGTCAACACTGACATTTTTCTATTTGCAGTGATTTCAGAGGATTTTTCTCTGGATATTGCACAGGGGAGACCTGTTCATTTTGGCAGATGGAGGAAAGGATAGAGGAGCAGGGAGAGCGAGGGGCTGGCGCAGCCATGACAGGGTGACAGGTGGCATTAAAGGGCATCCTCACATCTGGCATGGCCAGCCCCTGAGGCATCACAGCTGGAAACCCTTAGATGCTCCTCTGGAGAGGAGGGGAGAGAGGCCTTTAGGCCGACAAAGATTTGACCAGGGTGACAGCCTGTACAGCAGAGCAACACGCCGAGTCTGGCGCTCTGGGGTTTGCACGAGGGGTACAAGGGACTCCCTGAGTCCCGGCGGCTTGGCCCAGCACAGTTGCTACATGCGCCAGGCCACTGCCTTCCCTAAGCCAGCACTTGCTTACTTACTACAACCACGCACCCAGCACCGCGATCTATGAGCTGCGGAGACCGCAGGGCACGAAGCAAGCAAAATCCTGCCTGTCAGCTGGGGAGTCTGAGAAGAGCAAAACAAATCGGTAGCATAGACAGTACACTCAGGGGCCACTCTTACAATTGTTGCTTGTCAGTACGCCTGCTCAGCGCGCGGGGCAGGGGCTTGGGGCGGGGCTGGCTGCGGCGTCCTCAACTCTTGTGCGTGCGTGTGTGCGTGGTCCCCCGGCTGCGCACAGTGGCCCTCCCGGCCGGGGTGTTTATTCCCCTTTCACAGACGAAGAAACTGCCCTCCAGAGCCCGGCTGCCGCCCTGCCTGTCTCATTCCCGCACGTAAGTCCCCGCCAACTTCCCAGCCTCATTCTAGGCCCTTCTGTGGCTGTCCTCAGGCCGAGGCCTCCCTCTAGTGGTCGCATTATGCCCGGGGCTGAAGTTGTGCGGGCTGAGCAGGGCGGGGGACTTCACCTGGGGTCCCGTTTGGGGTGAATGAGGAGGAGGCACTGGACCAACACGTGATCCTGCGGGATGCGGGCAGAGCGCTTCAAATCCTGGTTCTTCCCTCCATTCCACTCACTGACCTAAGCCCCAGTTTCCTCACCCGCAAAACGGGAATAAAGCATGTGCCTCGCTGCTGTGACGACTAAATGGGATGAAGAGAATGTGCTAAGCACGGTGCACACCCCCTCCCCACACACACACCACAGAGCCACCTAAGAATGGTCAGTAATAGTAACCTATTGTTAGTATCCAGTCTCTGTTTCCCATTTAACGGCTATTTATTGAGTGCCTACTACATGCAGGTACCTATAGTATTTTAGACTCACTCACCTTGTGGCCGCTCCTTAGGGTATGGGGTGAAGGGCACACTCCAGCTGCCGCCACGGCGCCGACCCGGGCTCTGGGGGTGGGGTGGAGTTTGCGTACTAGGCTCCAAGCCGTGAGCCAGCAGCGCCACCCAGTGGCGATATACAGCCGCGCCGGGAGACGTGCTTTCTGCCTTCCTGCACTTCTCAGGACTGCTTATCAGGCTCCCTCCAAGGGCTCAGACTCAGGCAGCCAGGACCCCGTGCCAGAGCCATCGGCCCCATAATATTACTGGGCTCTTCCCAGGCTCCAGGAGGGTGGTATGCAGGGCAGGGGCTTGGAGGGGGCCAGGCTTTGCGGTTGCTGGTGGATCCTCTTGGCATACAACTTGCCAAACTAGGCTAACCTCAGTTTTCCTCATCTGCAAAATAAGCAATCATAAAAACCAGTCCTTCTACACAGAATTGAAGTCAGGCTCGAAGGAATGGGGAGCGGAGAATGTGGAAAAGTTGAGAGTTCGCTGTTTTCTGGTGAGATGAGAGGTCGAACCATGTGAACTAAGAGTGAACTGGTTAAGTCCAGGGACCGGCTGACTGGAGTGAGGGTCAGGGGTGAGGCTGGAATGGTAGATAGGACCTCAAATGCCAGGCTAGCACGTAGGGAGCAAGAGCCCTGGAGTCAGACATGTTTTCAAATCCCGGCAGTACCACTTACTAGATGGGGGACCCTGAGCATTATCCTTAACTCTTCCGATCCAGTTTGCTTTTCTGTAACATAAGTACTATAAACCATTATTATGGGTGAAAAGAGATGAGTACAGAGCTGGTGCGTAACAAGTATGAAAAGGGGTCAGTGAAGAGAGGTTACCCAAAGAAGAGGTCATCTTCTCAAAGATCAGGAGGCCAGAGTTCATGTCCATCCCAGGGTCCCATCATGGACTCAGCACCTCCTAATGTCCATGAGCATTGGCATCACCCTCCAGTCCCCTGGGTTGTCTGGAACAAAGTCAGGGACTGCTTGGGGTTTATTCCCCACGGATAGTTATCTCCCCAGCTCACCCTCATTCATTCTTTTCCCTCATTCAACATCTCAAGATCTGTTGTCTGATCTGTTACTACGTGTCAGGCACTGGGCTGGGTGTTGGAGATACAGTGGGGACCAGACACCTCTTTGCTCCACCCCAAATCATCTTGGCCTCATACTTTAATTCATCCAGGGCTGCAGGATCCAGTTCTCTAAGCAGGTGTGACAGAGCAGCGCCTTACCTCCAGCCTGCCCTGGGGCACCTCTGAGGCCATGGTTAGAAATGCCTGTTTGGTACTCATGCATGTACAACCTAAAGTGAGGGAAGTTAGTGCCTGTGGGGCCGCTCTTGATTAATGGGAGCTGATGGAGAAATGTTTCCCCTCTTTCATGTCCTGGGCGGAGAGTTCATCCCCAAGCCTCTTCATGGGGTTCCCAAGGAGTTAGCAACCCCCTTGCAGTGGCTGCCACAATCATGCATTCATATGCCCCCTCTCCTTGCGTGTTTCATTTCGCCCGTGTTCCTCATTTCTGCTCCCTGGGATCACTTCTCACGTACATTACCTGTATGAAGCGTTTGTCTCAGAAGTTTAAGAGAACTCAAGCTAAGACAAACGGTGAACAAAATAAACACACATTCGCACTTCACGGAGCTTTCACTCCAACAGCGAAGCCAGGGAAAAAACAAGCTAAGTAAAGTATAGAGCAGTTACACAGCGGTAGGTGCTAAAGGAACAACAAAGCCAGGAAGGGGGGGGGCGGGTGTTAAGGAAGGAGATTTTATCTTCTGCAGATTTAAATCTGCAGTTTATTGCAGATTAAACTGCACTTTTATTGAAGGTGGCCAAGGACAGTCTCACCAAGGAGGTGACATTTGACCAGATGAAACCGAGAGCCAGCCATGCTGCCATCTGGTGGTGGAACACTGGGAAGACAGAGTGGTCCTTCCCTGAGGTGCAGAGGAGCTGCAGGATCAGGTTTTGGGGGAGGAGTATTAGGCATCAGTATTGGAAACTGTAGGTGTAGGGTGTCTGTTTCTATTACTCATCCAAGAAGAGATGTTGAGTAGTCAGTTGGATATATGATTCCAAGGGAGAAAGGTCACTGGGGGGGAGGGGTTTAAAACCATGAAGCTGGAAGAGGTCACCAAGGAAGTGAATGGAGATAGAAGAGGCAGATGAGGCCCTCAAATGCTGGGTGATTGGGGAAGAGAAACCAACAACTGAGACTGAGAAGGGGTGGCCACAGAAGTAAGAGAAAAACCAGGCAAGGCTGGTGTCTTGGAAGACAAACAAGAAAGCATTTCAAGGAGGAGAGGGTGACCAGTCAGCCAAGTGCTGCAGACAAGTCAGGGAGATAAAAGGAATGACTGAGGAATACTGGATTTGGTTACAAGGTCATCAGTGATCCTGGAATGAGCAATTAGGGTGGCAGGGTGGGGACAGGAGTGTATTGGGGAGGGTCGATAGTGAATAAGAGGTAAGAAACCAAGAGACAAAGTATGGACACTCTTTCAAAGTGGTTGCTGTGAAGGGCAGGAGAGAAGTAGGGTGGTGACTATGGAGGGTAATAAGATCAAGAGAGGTTTGCTTGCTTGTTTGTCTTCAGGTGGGAAGAATATAGCCTGTTTATATACTCATGAGAATTATCCAGCTGGTTCTTTGAGAAGATCAATAAAATTGCTAACTCCCTGGCCAGACTAATTAGGGAAAAGGGAAAAAAGTCAAATTACAAAGATCAGGAGTAAGAAAGACCTAATCACTACTGATTCTACAGATATTAAAAGGATAATACGGGAACAACTTTATGCCAATAAATTTGACATCTTAGATGAAATGGACAAATTCCTTGAAGGACTAAATTGCCAAAGCTCTCAAGAAGATATAAACAACCCAAATAGCCTTATATACACAAAAGAAATTAGGTTTATAGTTTAAAATCTTCCTACAAAGAAAACTCCAGGCTCATGTAGCTTCTCTGGGGTATCCATCAAATGTTTAAGGAAGAAACAATACCAATTCTACACAAACTCTTCCAGAACATTGAAAAGGGAGAAATATTTCCCAATTAACTCTATGAAGCGAGCATTACTTTGATACCAAAACCAAAGACTTCATAAGAAAACAACAGCCCAATATTCCTCCTGAACATAGATGTAAAAATTCTAGACAAAATTTTAGCAAATCAAACCCAACAATATAGTAAAAGGGTAATACACCATGACCAAGTGGGGCTTATTCCAGGAATGCAACGTTAACATTCGAAAATCAGTCAATGTAATCCACCACATTAGGACATTTTAAAAGATGGAGAAAAAGCATTGGACAAATTCCAACATCCATTCTCGATAAAAATTCTCAATAAACAAGAAATATAACAGAACTTCCTCAACCTGATTAAGAACATCAATGAAAAACCCACATCTAACATATTTAATGATGAAAGGCTGAATGCTTTTCCCCGAAGATCAGGAATAAGACAAAAATGTTCACTCTTGCACTTTCTCTTCATCATTCAGTGAAGCAGACTAAAGAATTCAGAATAAACTCGCGCATATATGGACAATTGATTTTCAACAAAAGTGCAAAGGCAATTCAGTAGAGAAAGGATCATCTTTGAACAAATGGTACTGGAGCAATTGGATATTTGTATTGAAAATAAATGAATTTCAATCCATACCTACACTATACACAAAAATTAACTCAAAATGGGCCATTGACCTAAATGTAAGATTTACATAACTCCACTTTGAAAAGAAAATATAAGGGAAAACCTTTGTGACCATGAGTTAGGCAAAGATTTCTTAGATATATTACCAAAAGCACAATGCACAAAAGAAAAAACTTGATAAACTGGGTTTCATAAAGTTAAAAACTTCTGCTTTTTGAAAAACATTATTAAGACAATGAAAAGACAAATCATAGACTGGGAGAAAATATTTGCAAATCATACATCTGATAAAGTACTTAAATGTATATAATATTTAAAATATATAAAAATTAAATATATATAAAAATAGTACATAAAAATATATAAAGAATTCTCCAAACTCAATAATCAGCAAATAATACAATTTTTTTAAAAAAGATCTGAACAGATGCTTCACCAAAGAAAGTACGTGGATGGTGAAAAATCTCAACATGATTTTTAAGGAAACACAAAGTAAAACCACAATGATTTGTCACCACACACCCATTAGAATGACTAAAACTTAAAAGACTGGCCATACCAAATACTGGCAAGGATGTGGAGAAACTGGGACTATAAAATCACACAACCACTTTGGAAAATACTTTGGCAGTTTCTCATAAACTTAAATATACACTTACTGTATGATCTGGCTACTCCAATCCTAGAAGTTTACCCAAGAGAAATGAAAGTATGTATCTGTACAAAGACATGCACATGAATGTTCTTAGCAGCTTTATTTGTATTAACAACAGCAACAACAAACCCTGAAAACAACACAAATGTCCATCAATAGGTGAATAGATAAACTATGGCATATCCATACAGAGGACTACCACTCAGCAATTAAAAGGAATGGATGACTAATATATGCTACGAAATTAATGAATCTCAAAATAATTATGTTGAGTGAAAGAAGCCATATGAAAAGAGTACATACTGTATGAATGCACTTATATAAAATCTTGGAAAACATAAAATAGTGTATAGAAACAGAAAGCAGATCCATGGTTGCCTGGAGATGGGGCAGTGGGGGGTGGGGGGTGGGGAGTGGGGAGGGCTGTGAAGAGTCGATCACCAAGGGGTGAGAGGAAATTTTTTAGCATGAATGGGGATGTTCATTATCTTGATCATAGTTACGGTTTAATTAATGATGTATTTGTTACTTTAAATATGCATGGTTTATTTTATGTTGAGTATAGCTCAATCGGTTTTTAAAAAGTAAATTTGGTAAATATTGTATTTGGAATTTTCACGCAAAACCAGTCTTCCTTAATGCATTTTATTGTCTTGTTTTTCTTATAATTAATATAACAAGCCAAGTCCAAAATCAAAGCCTACAAATCTCCTCCAGCTTCACAAATATTGTGGGCTGCACTAGTATCGTCATCTTCCACGTATGCCATGGTGAGGAAAAAGGACTCATTTTGAGGGTCATTCTTCCATTCTTGTCCGATGAAGGGTCAGGATGATGTCACCAGCCTTGAAACACAAAGGGTGCATAGCAGGGGCATCCCCACCACAGGACTGAAAAAGACCTCTCTGTGTATTCCATTTGCTTTCTGGAGAGGTGAGTGGCTGAGGTTTGGAAGAAAAAGCAGAGCTAAGTGTCCACAGCAGCCCAGCCATCTGTGGGCATCAACCCGTGAGCCCTGGCCCACAGAAACAGCAGTGGGAGATAGAGGGGTGTTGGTGAGTGGTGGTGAAAAGAAAGAGAACAAGGTGATCAGAGGCTCCTAGGTTCCAGGGTAATGTGGCTCTGGATAAGGTGACTCAGTGCAGTCCCAACCCTCTCAGTGCCTCTTCCATCTTGCTGTCCCAAAGGCAGCTGCCACCCCCTCTGAGCACAGAGAATCCTCAGAGAACAGCCAGAACCAGAGAGCCAGGAGGCCACCACCCAGACACAGTTTGACCCAGTCTTATGTGCACTGGTCAAAATGCGGACCAGGTAGAGGCTCCAGCAGCGGCTGCAATGGCCCCACTATGGGGACAGCTGCAGTAGCAGCCATCTCTGGCTTTGCAAGCTTAGAACCATGTGTCTCCACGAGGCGATCGAGGGAGTAGAGAGGTTGAGTGCCAGGGAGATGCTACCCAGATTCATGTCATGACTTTGTCACTTACCTGCCATGTGCCTTGGGCAAGTTACTTAACCACTTTGTGCCTCAGTTTCTCCATCAATAAAATGGAGATAGCAAGAATTACCACATGCAGTTGTGAGGATTAAAGGAGTTAATATCTGTAAGATATTCAGACAGGCTCCTGAGACAGAGTATGCTCGCTGATATGTTTGCTGTTGTTGCATTCTTCTATCCTTTAAAAAAAAAAAAACCCTCTCCTGCCCTTTTCTACATATCAGACAGTACAGGCTGTACACATGGCCAACCAAGTAACCGTCCACATAACTGCTAGATGTGATAGGCAGTTCCCTTAATGCCCTTAAATGGAGTTTTTCAGGTTTGGGGCTCTTGCTCTTTATTTCTATCGCTCTGGCTACTAAAACCCTCACAGTAAATCTAGAAACCAAGTCTTGGGGCAGGAAGGCTTAGGTGGACTGATCCCTGCAGATCCTGCTGTCTCCAGCAGAGGGCGGCCAGCACCACCCTTTGTTAGGCATTGAGCATTGTCCGGCCCCACCCAGGCCTGGGAACAATTCTGTTTTCCAGTTCTATTGCCCTGAGGCCTCTGGTGAATCTGTGGGCACTGCTTCCAAGACCCCTGATTTTCCTGGTTCCCATCTGCCCTGCTTCCTGGAGGAGCCTCATGCTACTTGGCCTCAGCTTCCCAGTCTGTAAAATAGGTTGTCATCTTTGCCTCCTTCCCTGAGGTTTCCCACAAGCGAATTCCTAGCAGGAAGGACAGGACTGGCATGGGAGGCTCCAGGCCCAGCCCACAAGCACAGCTAGGGAAAGCCATTTCCTTAAGTAGCAACACCAAACAATGGGAGAGCCGTTCCAAACCAGGAGCAGGCAGCCCTGGGCCAGCTGCCGATCCTCCTGCGCCTCAGTGTACCAAACTGTCCCAAATCTTGGGTGGCTTCCCTTCAATCTTTTCACCAACAAGGGGTTTCCACGCCCAAGTTGAGGTCTTCCCCAGCCCCTGCAGACCCAAGCTGCACAAACGAGAGGCCAGGGGAAAAAAAAATCATGTCTTTATTGTTTGATTAATAAACTGGCTTGAAAAGGCAAGAGTGGAATGGGGGAAACACCCAGCTTTGATTAGTCGGAAACTCCTGTTAACTGTGTACAAAACGAATGTTACAAAAATCACGTAAAAAATGGTCAGCAAAGCAGCAGCCCTGGGGAGGGCTCAAGGCACCCGAGAGGCTGAGAAACTGGCCCAGCCTAGCCTCAGGGGTGAGGCCGAGGGACCCGGGACCTGGGCTGCACCCCTCTGCTCCTTTACCATGGAGCACACAGGCTCTCCTCCCTCCTCGATTACAAATCACTACAAAACTGCACTAAAGGGGCACAAATACCAAGGCCAAGGCACTACTAGAAATGAAACGGGCCCAGAGCCCAGGGCCGAGCTCCCCCTTCCCCAGCGGCCTGAGCCTAGAGAAGGGACGCCGTTCCCCACGCCCAGCAGGGTGGGCAGGCACAGAATCCCGCAGCTGGGAGGGGCCCCACCCCGCAGACAGGAGGTCTGAGCAAACACAGCCAGGGCTTTGGTCAGTGCCGAATGTAGGGAGGAGGGCCACAGTCCTGTCCGGCCCCCACAATGCGGCCTGAGCGGAGCTGTCCTGTCAGTCCTTCTGGAACCGTCGCCCCAGGCCACGGCCCTAAATGGGGTAGCACATGCAGCACCCGGTGCCTGCTGCCTCCACGCTGCCAGGCCCCAGGAGCCCGTCGGTGACAGAAGTGCTCCATGATGATGTCCTCCACCCGGGTGATGTACAGGAATGTCAGCAGCACCCCCAGAAACTGAAGAGAAGGTGACAGCCTGCTGGGGATCTGGGTGGCCAGCTCTGGCAATCCCCAGCCCCCAGCCTGGGCCCTCCTCTGCCCCTCCCAGGAAACCCCACAGACCCTCCCTGTGCCCCATCAGCACAGGCCCCTCCATTCTGGGATTCCCGTCTCTACCCCAGCTAGGTCACTCACTATCTGGGCCATTCACCCTCTGTTTGCAGCCCCCAGCCCTCCCAGGGTGAGCTCAGGCTGCGGGTACACGAGCCCTCTTCACCCCAGCCTTTCTTCCCTTCTCGGCACCCTGTAATCACCAAGCCACACATGACCTAAACCCCCGGCCTGCCCACCCCACCCCCACCTCTAGCGCTCCTCCCTGGTGCGGGGGGACCAGCCCACCTGGGGGAGCAGGATGCCCAGCAGGAGGCCGGCCATGATGGTGTAGTTGTCCATGAACCAGATGAGCACAGCATTGGTGCAGCCCCGCACGTAGATGATATTCTGCACGGTGAGGCGCTGCATGAGGAGAAGGCTGGCTGAGCACTCGCCTGGGAGCCCTGGTCCCAACTCTGCCACTCGCTCCAGGTCCAGGCGAGTCCCTCAACCTCTCTAAGGCCTCAGTTTCTCACATGCACCATGAGATGGTGGCTCTTGACCCCTGGGTCTTAACAGGCAGTACTGTTTCCTAGAGCACTGAGGACATCATGATGGCACTTCTGGTTGTCATAGTGATTGGGTTGGGGCTGATGTCCCCCAGGGCATCTGGATGGGTGAAAACCCATTCATAATTATCTGAGCCCAAAGCCTAACTCCAGGGACATATAAAAACCAAAGTGTTTTCTGCATGATTTTACTTTACACTGAATTCTGCAGAAATACTACTATATAAATTTAGGAATGATTATACTTTATTTTGTTCAGAACTTCAACAAGAACTGTTTACCATTTTTAAAAGCCATGCCAACAGCAAAAATATACCCACGGTATGCAAGTTGCCCACACAACACCCCTCCCAGGTGTCAGCTGCCCCTGGTAGTACAAACACCCCACCACTTCACTGGGTCTTCTGTATTTATCTAGTGCCTGAGTATGTATGTGTTAAAATATGGTATATGGTTATAAATTATTTTATTTCTCCTTTTATCTCAGATCATTAGGTTTTGAAATTAGGTGTGTAAGTAGGTTATATTATCTTAATTTCATTTTGGGATAATAAATAGGGCATTCCCAAGTGTTTATTATAAAAATTGATCATCAGGTCTGATGGCTGGAGAACCACTGCTGGTCTATGGCTCTGCATCTTAAATGTGTGTCAGAATCACCCACTGGCCCCGCCCCAAGAATGTGCATTTCTAACAAGTTCCTGGGGTGGGGCTGCTGTTGCTGCAGGTCCAGGGACCTCACTTTGAGAACCACTACTCAGAGGCATCTCAAGTCACCGTTAGTTTTAGCTCCCTTCTCAGCACCACCCCAGCTTCTCTCCTTGTCCAGGGGACATGCCCAGGAAGCTGACCCAGGAGGGACCCTCCCAAGGCTCTCTCTCACCGGAGACTCCTGGGTCCCAGGCTAAGGGAGCCAGTGTGAGCTGTCTGCAAATTGGCAGCTCTGAGGGCAGAGGTAGGCTGGTGCTGAGAGCGGCCGGGCACATGAACATGCCAGGGACACTGACAAGGGCACAGAGGCCTCACACAGCAGGTGCCTAGCAAACCCCGCAGCCGGCCTCTCCCTGCCTGGGGGGATTCTCGGCTCCCCGAGTCCCTCTGTGTCTGGGTAGGGGTGGAAAACCCTGGTGACCCTGCCTCCTGTTCACAGCGGAGAATGTTGGGAAATAGCAGCAGCCAAAAGCCCCACCCCTGGAAACCCCTCCGATCACCCTGGGGATGGGACAGGAAGAGCAACCTTTCTGGAGGAAAGAGATTTCAAAGACATTACCTCCTTGTCAATAGTTTTGTAGCCACACATGGTGTTCACAACATCTGTCTGAAAGAGAAATGTGTATTAGCTAATACTTACATAGTGCTGACTGTAGAAGACACTTACACCACCCCACCCCCATTTTATGGATGAAAGAACTGAGGCACAGAGTTGCACTGTCCAGTGTGGATGGAGCTGAGATTCCAGCCCAGGCAGCCTGACTCAAGTCTGCATCTTAACCTCCCACCTCCAAGAAATGCCCAGGGAAGAAAGGTGGGAAGGCCAGTCTCACAGCACTTGGGTGGGAGGACCCCTGCTTCACCAGCAGCAGCCTTGGGACTGAGGAAAGGGCACCGCCACAGAGTCCCTGCTGCAACCGCCCGGGAGCCCTGGCTTTGCAGATATGGTTATGCACTGTCTGAAGTCAGGGCTGGGCTGCTCCCCCTCCTCTGGCTCTTATGAAGGAAAACCCAGACCACAGCCAGGCTCCTGGCCAGCTGGGGTTTACCTGAGGGCAAGGCCAGGCCACTTCCCTGCCCCTGCAGACCGCCACCCCACCAGGAAGTTCTGTACAAGCCCCTTCCTGGGAAGAGAGCTGCTCTCAGGAATTCCCAGCTGCTGGCTCACCTAGGTGCAGGGGAAGCTGTGGTAGGCCCTAGACCCATCAAATCTCTTCCCAGCAGACCTAAGTCACAGGGCGGGCAGGGGCACTCCCCATCACTGCCTGAGCCCTTGTGCAGTCTCCTTTTCCTTCTAGAAGGTGAGAGAAAGCTCAATGTCCTGTCCCATCCCTCTACATCTCAGTGAAAGCTGCTGTGGGCTCAGGGTACCACCAGTGCCAGCAGTGATGCAGGAGTGCAGCAGTGGTCATGTCAGTGTGGCCTCTGGTATCACACTGTCTGGTTCAGGTCCTGCTCTGCCACTTAGGAGCTCTGTAGTCAATCTTAGGTGGGCTGCTGAGGGACCAGCACATGGAGGCACTCACTACGGATTTTCTCAGTGAATGAACAGCTTCCTTGGTCTCTTCTATAAAGCAAAGGTGATCCAAGAATGCACCTAGTGGGGCTGTTTTGAACATAAAGTGGGATACACATGTAAAGTGCTTATCCCAGGGTCAGGCACGTGGCAGAACACAGGCACACTGGCTGGAGTGACTTTGGACATGATCCTGGCCCCTGGAAGGCAAGCAGGGCTGTCTACTCTCTTTCCAAAAAAGTGGGCTGAACCTCAGACATCATCCAGATCAGTCTAAATGTCAGGGCCTGGTGTGTGGGCAAAATAATCTCCCTCAGTCTAGACTATCCCCCAGGTGCCCTCAGACCCCAAAACACCCAGCATCCACATCACATCGGTCAGTATTTGTCGTCCCCTTGCCCCAATACGGGACAACCCTGAAGGATCATCCCAGCTCAACCCTGTAGATTCAGCTGAGACCCCACATTGAGACCCAATTCCTTGTTACTCAAGAAAACCAAAGTCCTAACCATTGCCTTCAGGGTACCCATGGCCTCCCTGACTTCTGCCACTATCCTCCCCCACATGCTCACTCCGCTCCAGCCATACAGGTCTCTGCTGTTTCTCAAACTCACCAGGGCAATTCCTACCTCAGGGCTTTTGCACTTGCTGTTCTCTTTGCCAGGAATGCCTGTCCCCAGATACACATGGCTGACTCCCTCACTTCCTTCAGGGTTTTAGAGAACCTACCTTTTCAGTTTCTGAAATTACAATCCTGCATGCCCCTTTATTTTTCTCCTTAGCATTTATCACCTTCTAGCACACTATCTCTTTTACTTTTTGACTTTGTTTGTCAGTTTTCCCCACTAAATGTAAACTCCACATGAGCAGGGAGTGCTGTGTGTTTTCTATATCCCCAGAACCTAGAACCACATCTGGCAGGTCCTCAATAAATATTTTTTTTTTTGAATGAATGAATACAAGTTGGGCTTCCACATCTCAACTTGGACATTCAGGTGCCACTGCCCTGGGTGATGAAGTTCAGGATCACCCCCCACAGGCCCCTCTGAAAACCCTGGGTACGTCCCCAGCACTCCCCCTGCACAGAGAGCTACCCTAAAATGGCAGCTACAATTTCCAAACAAACCTCCCCTCCTGGACCCAGCCTTTTTAGGGCTAGTGCACTTGGCACTGGCTCCCTGGCTCATGGGTGAGGCCCCCACCCCTACCAACAGCTGCTTGGTTTACAGAATCCAGCAGTGGGCACAGAATGGTGGAGGCGTCAGAAGAGAAATTTTCCATGACTCTTCAGGGCATGAGTAATTGCAAAGCTCCCTGCTTCATTCCAATCCAGAAACCAGGCAGTCTGGGGATACATTAGTCAAACATAGAGGATTGACCAAGCTTCTCATTTATAAGCATTGACAGTACAAAAACAGTCTCCCAAGTGGCCAAGGAGGCGACAGAGCTGAGAGGACCAGTTAGGGAGAGGCAGAGGCTGCTGTTTACATCACCAGACCCCTTCCAAGTGCCCTGTGGCTGATGCTCCCCAGGAGGTCAAACCCATGGCCCACCAGTAACGCCCAAAGTGCAGGCCCTGCTCTGGCCCTCCGGCCACAGTCGCCGAGCCAGCCACCCTGCTAAGCAGAGCCAGCCTGGACCCCCTTCTGCTGCTTCCCTGGCTTGCACAGTAGTCCAGGGCACAGCTTTGATGATGGCTGCCTGCATTTCATCCCAGCACCAACAACCTTGGGCAAGACATCTAACCTTTTGGTGCCTCAATTTCCTCATCTGTACCAGGAGTAAAACAACAGTTCCTAACTCACAGGGTTGCTGAAAGGATTAAATGAATTAATACAACTAAAGAACCTAGAACAGGCTGGCACATAGTAAGTGCTCGATAGATGTTAACGACCACTACTAATGAGACAAGCCTTCCCCACCTCCACCCCCAGGTTCACCCCCTTCAGTAGCCCCTGAGGCTCGGGAAGCATTGGCAATGACCACCACCTGCTGCCTACCCCACCAACCCACCCACACCACCCCAGTCCTGAAAGGTGAGAGAAGTATTTGACCAGCTGGGAGGCCCCAGGAGCAGTGGGTACCGTGTTCCTGAAGCAGCAGGTGTAGGGCACCCCGCAGGCCAGGGGTCCTGGGGCGCTGCAGTCGTGGTACTGGTTTTTGCTCCAGTCTCGGTAGTCTTCCCCGCCACAGCACTTAAACTGAGAGAGGAAGCAAGCAAGGAAGGGAGCTGCCATCAGCACCAGGGCCCCCGGGCAGACAGCAGGGAGGGTCCCTGCCAGGAGACAATGTGATTTGTGGTGTGGGTCACCCTGGTCAGGAGAGCTACGGGGAGCACACGAGGCATCCACTGTCAGGTCAGAGCTGTCCAAAAGCAGGTTGGCTGCCCAGGAGGTAGTGAGCACCCTGGTCACTAGAGAGGCATGCAAGCCAAGGCTGGGCAGCCTCTTGGTGGGATTTCAGGGTGGTGACTAAATACTGGAAGAAAAGTCCTTCCTGGACAAGTAGACTCCATCTTCACGTCCCCAGTGCAGGTCCTCAAGCCGAGAAGCTGGCCTTTAATGTCCCACAGATGAGGATTCTAAGGAAGCCCCACAACCCAGTGGCCTCTGAAGCACACGACCTTCTCCTCACGCGCCCCAGCTCTGCCTGCCCTGCCTTAGCAAACCTCACATCCTGGCCTGGGCTCAGGATTGAAGCAATGGCAAGGCTGGCATCGTTTTCCCCTTAGCTTAGCCCCTGCCTGCATCTCCCCCTGCACTGGTGCCAATGCCTGGGAGAAGCAGGTACTATACTGAGGTGCTGGTGTGTGCCGGGCATCGTTCCGTGTGCTGGATAGACAAGGGTGAGCAAAAGCACCATCACCCTGCCCATGTGGGACACATCTGTAGAGGGAGACAGAGAGGAATCACTGCGTGAAGGGCAGTGAGGTAGTGCTGGGCACCAGGGATACAGCAAACAGGGGAAGGAACAGCGGAGGTCGGAAAATGCTGCTCTGAGGAGGCACCATTTAATCTGAAACACGAACAATAGGAAAAAGCCAGTCAGACATGCAAAGACCCCACGGAGAGATGAGCTAGTTCTATTTCAGAGGCACACATGGAGGTGGTGTGTCTAGAGCGGGGAGAGAGAGAGTGGAGGGGATGAGGCCAAACCATGCAAAGCCTTGTCAGCTAGGAATAAGCAGGGAGCTGGGATGGTATTCTGAGTGATAGGAAGTCACTGGCGGGTTTAACCAGGGGAGTGATATGGTCAGAGGTCCTAGTAGAAACACAAAGCAGACCCCCTTCCAGAGTCCCCACAGAGCCTTTGGGGCTATCGGTTTGGGGGCCTGGAAGTGCCTCTGTGGGGTGCAGTGCAAAGGGCATTTGCTTTGCCGTCAGATAGACCAGAGTTCAAATCCTCACACCACCACTCCAGGCTGTGTGACTCTGGGCAAGTCACTCAGCCTCTCTAGGCCTCAGATCCTCATCTATAAAGCAGGATGAACAACACCAGCTTTGCACAGCTGAGCTGAGAATTACAAAGAGAAGCCATGCATGAAGCACTCAGCACAGAGCCTGGCACCAAGCAGGTGCTCAGTGAGCATGAATCACCCTGCCATTCCACCCTGGAAGAAATGAATTCTCCAAGCCAGCTGAAGGCTAGTTCCAATAAAAACATCTTGCTCCACCAGATGACCCGAGCTGGCAGGCACATCCTTGGCAGAGAAGGGCCTCCCAGAGGCTGCACCTGTTATGACTGCAGCAGAGGCCTGAGCCAAGGGAGTGGCCACTACGGGTGGCCCTGGGTGTGGTGAGATGTTGGTCCCCACAGAGGGCTAGCACAGGGGACCAGGCCAGCTGATACCCTGAGGTCATGTCCCAGGAAGCACTGCCAGAGCTGAGTGGGCCCTCGGCCCTCGAACTCTGCTTGTCCTCACCTAGGAGGACATGAGGATGATGATCACCACAGCTGATACTGACTTAAGTCTCATCACGTGCCCAGCACCTCTGAAATAAGTCAAGGCACTCTCAACAATGCCAAGAGGAAGGGCCCATGAGTATCCCCCTAACGCAGCTGAGCCTGAGGCTCAGGACTAAGTGAGATTCATGTGTAGAAGCCCCTGAGGGCAGCGGCTAGCCTTGCAACTGCTATTAGTATCACAGCCACAGACCTGGGTGGACCCTGGGCAAGGTGGACGACATCTCAAAATGACCATCATCACATTCAAAGAAGTGTCGTGGAGGAAGAGACGTCTTGTTCTGTTCCCCAATGGAGGGAGAAATGGGATCGGGGAAGAGCTCTCTCCCCATCAGGGCTGTCCTTGACTTGGCAAGGGACGAAGGCTCCCCGCCATTGAAGGGACTTGACAGAGGGGACTCTGAAGAGGCTTGGAGGTCACTGCCACCTCAAAGAAAGAGGATTTTTGCCCACTGGAGAAGGGCACCCACCCTGAGACACTGTAAGGTGGCTTGCAGCTACACCTGACCGTGTTCTTTTTTTGAGGGAGGGTCTGTGTAACTGGAGAGGGACGGGTAGGACAGGAATATCCTGGGCCAGGCACATGTGCAGAGAACGGGGAGATTTGACAAGGTCAGACCCTGGCACCCCTATTCTTGGCCCACACTTGCCTCCCAACCTGGCCAGCTACCTGCTTTATGAATGGATGAGCCACCTGACTCCTCACCCCACCCTCTTGAGTACAGTCCTAAATGGGGGGCAAAGGGCATGGGAGGCAGATCTCTGACCCAAAGCTCCTGGCTCACCTCCTTCTGAACAAAGTCCATGATGTTTTTGAAGTCCAGATCGTCATAGTAGTTCTCGATTCCTCTCCGAATGTTGTCATTCAGAAAGTCGATGGTCTATTTAGACAAAAATTACAGATGAAGAGGACCACACAACCCTAGAGTCCAACCCAAGATTTCCCGGAAGTCAAGACTGAACCAGAATGAGTGCTCATGTGCCCAGGTAGCCCCGCCCCTACCTGCACGGAGCACTGCCTCCATCCCCATCCACAACCTCCCTGCCTACGCACCCTAGGGCCCATCTGAGGCAGGAATGATTCACCCCATTTCCTTTACAGATTAGACAACCCAGACCCTGAGAGGGTGAGGCCTTGCCTGGGGTTCACTGTCCCAAAGCAGCTAGCCCAGGGCTGGAACTCAGCTGTGCAGGTTCCTGGCCTGGTAGCTCCTTCTACTGCCAAAGACAGACCTGTGCTGGAAGCCTCTTTTTGCCCTCCAGACCTCCTCTCCATCTTCTCTCCTATCCAAGCTGTTGTTTTACAGATAGAGGCCCAGAGAGGGAGCTTGACTCTCCCTGGGTCACTGAGCAGGTGTCAGCTCTGGTTAGGGTTCCAGCCAGAACTGGAAACCAGGTCCCTTGACTTCCTGCTGGGCCTCTCTCCATCACTGCAGTGCCCTTGCCCAGACGACAGGGCCACCTCCCTCTCAGGCTGGGACAATTCCCACCGGGAAGAGCGCTGGCATGCTGCCCTCTCCCAGTCACGCTGGGCCTTCTGGATCAACAGCCCGGCTGTTGTGCTGAGATCCAGGAGCACAAAAGGCCCCACAGGGGGAAGGGATGGGGCGGGAGTGTGGGCAGCCCAGCTCCACGCTCATGGTGACAATCGGGGCTTTCAGAGCAGGGAGGCCCGTGTATCATCAGAGATTGTGCTGGCACAAAGGGTGCATTCTGGGCTCTGGAGCCAGACGATCCCCGGGGGAGGCACCCTCGGGGTACACAGGGACAACGGGGCCCTGGGTTCCAGGCCCCACCCTGCCACTGCAGGCCCCATCACAGCTACTCCCCATCTCTGGGACTCAGTTTCCCACTTGTGAACCAACCCTGTAGGCCTATCTTTAAAAACATCTTCAAGCTCCGAAAATCAAAAACTAGGCTGAGAGAGGCTGTCAAGCCTCATGGTCAAGAACAGTCCCCAATGCCACACGGGCCTCCAGAACTTCACTAAACTTCCAGGCCCCCATTTCCTCCCCTGCAGAATGGGGACAATAATCCTCTGCCTTGGAGGGTTTGAGAGTCAAACAAACTAAAACTACAGAAGTGTTTAGCAAGACGCCAGGCACACAGTAATATCTGGTATCATTCTTACAGATCTTTCTTTCTCCTAGGAGACACATACCTTACAGTACTATTTCATACCTATCATGTCATCAGTGGAAAATGGCTAATCCCAAGGGAAATCAAGGCCCAAGTCTTGACCAAGAGTCAGCTCCAGGCCTGATACCTAGTACAAACACCCTGCAGCCCAAAGAGGTGACGTGACTTGTCCAAGATTACCTCACTGATCACTAGCAGAGAGATGCTGGGACCAAGGTGTCAAACTCCCGGCCTGATACACTCTACAAAGCCAAGATAAGAACCCAAGGTTCAGTGTGGGGTCATCTCCCCAAACCATCTCCAATATCAGGAAGAGAGGAACAAAGGATGGGACAGCCACCTCCTTCCTGACATTAACACACTGCTCAGAGCCAAGGTGATGAGAGACTGGCTCAGGGAAACCTGCCTCTGGGGCCAGAAGGAAAACCCTCTGCTGACAATAATCAGTGCTCCGGAGCAGACCTGGGAGATGAGCACGATCTCACACAGCCTCAGGAGACACCAGGCCAGCCCCCTTCCCATGTGAGACAGCCCTCAGCCCTGCCCGGGTCCAGCACTGGATCCTGGCAACAGGGGCTCAGAGGAAGAGCTGCTTGCTGGCCACATGACCTGGAAGAGCAAGGACCCACCTGGCTTCAGGCCCACCCTTCCCAGAAGTCCCCAGGTCCTGCAGCCTTTCCAGCCTTGGGTGCCTGCGCCTCTGGGTGATCAAGGGCAGGCCGGCCAGGTGAGCATGGTTGGGGTTGTCTCAGAAACAGGACAACAGGTGGATCGGTCTGTCACCCAGGGTAGGGCAAGGGAATGAGCTTACAACATTAAATGGCATGTTGTAAGAGGCCCTTGGCTGAACTGAGGTGCAGAGGGTGAAGACCAAGGTCAGGGCCATGTCTAGGGCCACAGCTGTCGGGGAGGTAACTTCTACGTTCAAGACACGGCAAACAGTCCTGGTCCACCTACCCCAGCCCATTGGCCACCTCCCAGCTCCTCCACTGGGTCAGCCCTCCCAGTGGGTCACATGCTTTTTGGAGAGAGGGTGGGATGAGGGCAGGAGCCACAGGGCAGAGAGGAAGAAACAGGGCAGAAGGGACACTCAGTGGCCCAAAGGGGAAAGGCTCTCCCTCCCTCTTTGGTGAGCAGCCCTGACCTCCCTCCCCAAACCATCTCCGTCTCTGAGCATTTTCCAAAGGCGCTGACTCCAAAAGAGGCCTTTGTGAAAAATCAGGCCTTCATCTGGTTAGCTGAGTGGGGCCCCCGCAGGGAAGGGAGGCCCTGCTGGAGCCCTCTCAGAATGGACAGGAAGAACGGATGGTCCCAGGGTCCAAGGGCGGCAGCTGCCCCCCAGTTCCCATCAGAGATCTCTTTGGGTGGTGCTGGCTCTTGCACTTGTGTGCTGCCATTTTTGGCACTGTGTGTGTGTGTCTGAGTGTGTGTGTGAGTATGTGTGCGAGTGTGCACTCACATACCGGGGAGATATGTACAATGTTTGGGTGGTTCCTGTCAGAGAAGGGTAGGGATTGTACAGTTCATTGATTAACTGTAATTAACCATAAAGTGCTATGCGATATTCCACAATGTTCTTAGGGACTGGGGGAGCCACTCGGCGGACATGCCCTGTGGGAGTGCAGCAGGACCCAGCACCACCCTCACCCTGCTCTAAACCAGGTCACGCTGCAGGGGCAGCTCGAATGAGGACTCGAAAACCACCTTTCACAAATGGCTGGCATGGCCTCGGAGGCCATGCAGCCTGTGCTAAATTAAGCAAAGAGTAAGCAAACATCAAAGGCCACAGGATTTTCAGAGCACATTGTTCACGCCACCAGACTCAAGCTACAAAGAACTGCCCTTTCTAGTTCTTTCTTTAAATCTACTTTGAAAGCTGTCTGAAGCCTGTGCATCACTGCTCTTGGTAGAGGCTTTGGAGTGTTGTCAAATGGATGAGGGACTGGAGGGGGCGGGCGGCATGTGATAGTAGCTCCCCCAGGATGGGAGGCCGAGAAGCAGGAAGGGAGGAGGAGAAAGGTCAGCAGTCGGAGCCTCCCCCGAGGCCTCTGGGGACAAAGCTGTCCCAGTTTCCTGCAAGCTGCCAGCCGGCTTCCTTTGCTTCCATATCAGCTTCTGAGGCCCCCGCCGGGGAGGCCCCATAGCTGGCAGCTCAGCCGGAACCAATGCCAGCTCGGTTCTCATAACGCAGAAGTGGGCGCTCAGCTTAGGACTTCCTTCCTCCCTTAGTGCCCAAGGCTAAGCCAGCATCTCGGGCTCCCTCCGCACCCCCAGAAGGTGGGGGCTTATCCTCGTTGCCTCCAGACCCCAGTCCTGAGATGGACCCTATCAGACAACTAAAGCTTGAGAGGAGCCCAGGGAGTGAGAAAGGAGGTGCGAACACTGCAAGGTTCTCTAGGATATTTGTCAGACTCTTCCTCAGACCAGGCGGGAAGTCACAGGATGAATCCCCATGGTGGGGGAGGGCTATGCTTCAGTTTCTCAGGTATTTGGGGTTCCAGCTCTCGCTCCCAAACAGCTGTCCACAGTGGGGGGCACCAGCCATGGGAGTCTGTCCACATCAGCACAGAACTTTCTCTGCTTTGCTTTAGGTGGGAAGGATATATATGCTCAGGTGCTCAGCCAAGCAGGCCATGCTGTCTCCTTTCTCCCTGCCCTGAGCTCATGGTCATGCCCAGAGCCAGCTAGGGGCAGTGCCAAGGTAAAATAAACAGGCTGGGTGCTGTCTACTGTTCCCTGGCCTGGCACTGGGTATGACCATGGCACTCTCTGGTCAAGGCCAGGAAAGAGGCCGCTCCTCACCTCCACCCTGATGGCAGAGGGAAGGAGGCCGGGGATAGGTACAGACGTACCAGGTACAGCCCAGTGCCCTCTGGGTATCCCTGCTCCATTCTGCCTGGTGAGAACACACCCCAGACACCCTGAAGGGAGGGCCAGAAGAAGCCGGGGTGATGGGAGGTCAAGAGCAATGAGACCCAGACAGCCGTGGAGGCCATTCAGGGTCTCCACCCACTGCTGGGGTCAGGGCACTGCACTTCTGCTTCTAATGCCCAGGCCATCGGGGCCACCAGCTCTGTGCGCAGCTCCCCAGTGCGCGGCCACTTGACCCTGCACAAGCAGAGAAGCCGCTTCAGTCTGACTGCTGGGTCACGCCTCAAGCAGAAACCTTGCCCATGCTCAGCAGTTGATGGAGAATTTCTTCTTTACACCCAGAAGTCTGTTTATCTTTCGCTGCCTGGCAGTGGCCATGGTCTGTGCACCTTCCTGAGAACACTGTATAAAATCACTAGCCTGATGATTTGTCCTCATTTGTCACCACAAGTGGATTCTCAGAGTTAAGAGGCAGCCTGCGGGGCTACAGACTGAACCTGCTAAGTTGTGGCTCAGAGGAATCTGTCTTCTCCTCTTGGTGAGAAAAACTGGAACTAGGGACTCATCTCCTCCTGGAAACTGCCTTTGACTGTGCCTCAGCTTCCTCCACCAGATGCTGCCCCTTCCTGCCACTGTCAACAGCCAGGCTGCTCCTTCCCTGTCCTCACCATGGGCCCATCTCTTGTTTTACAAAATCTCGTGGCATTACAGCTGGCAGGGACATTATTTTCCTTTATATGGTACTTTTCCCTTTGATTATTAAAAAAATAAAAAGAAAATTGGGAGCTAGGGAGAAAATATAAAGGAGAAAATAAATATCACCCTAGTCCCATCCCTCAGAGGAAATGTGACTTAATATGTTAATATTTCTATTTCTTCCACATTTTTCCAGGCCGATTTTTTCCCTTATTATAGAACTCCTATTGCACTTACTGAGTTCTGTATCTCATTTTTAAATTTTTTGAATTATGTATCACAAGTGTATGAGAGCCCAGCCCATCATGAGCCTCCAAAGAGCTGAGAGCCCTGAGGGTGAGGGTCCTTTCTGGGCTGCACACCAAGACCCTTCCCTGACAGGGCCCCATGAGGGGACACCCTATCCAAGGGGAAGGAACACACTTCACTCCGTGGTACCCTTGGGGTTTGGGAATAACTGGGAACTCTCACCCCTGACCTCAGGCTCATGGCATCCTCAGGTGTGATGACTAAGGGTCCCTGGAGGTTTCATCTGGGCTCAGCTCTCTTCCTAGAAAGGAGTGGTATCATGGCCCCTGTTGATCTACCAGGCACTGGAAAATAAGTCATCTTGCCTCTGTGAAAGCACCCTAGACACCAGAACTGCTGTTCATTTAGGAGATTGTTTATTAAAACCACTGATGCTGCTGACCATGGCCTGGACCCCGACTCCAGGCAGGAGAGCACTGACCCACAACTCTGGAAAGCTGTGGGCCGGCCAGGAGTCCTGCTGGCTGCACAGAAAAGCTTCCCCATGGGCAAATGGAATAAACATCTGTGTCCCCTCAAGGCTGCTGAAAAATGAGCCAATATCCTGGATGTGCCAGCTCAGAGCAGATGGTCTGAAAAGTAAAAAACAGGAAAAAGGAGGAACAGGTAGCAAGACTGGATTGGGAAAACAACCAATGGGTCAAAGAAGAAATCAAAGGGAAATTTAAAAATATCTTGAGACAAAAGAAAATGGATACACAACATACCAAAATTTATGAGATGCAGCAAAAGCAGTTCTAAGAGGGAAGTTTATAGCAATAAATACCTACATTAAGGGAAAAAAAAGAAAGATCTCAAATAAACAACCTAACTTTATACCTCAAGGAGCTAGAAAAAGAAGAAGAAACTAAGCCCAAAGTTATTAGAAGGAAGGAAACAACAAAAATCAGAATGGAAATAAATGAAATAGAAAGGTGATAGAAAAGATCAACAAAACTAGGAGTTGGCTTTTTGAATAAGATAAACAAGATTGACAAACCGTTAGCCCGACTAAAAAGAGAAGATTCAAATAAATAAAATCAGAAATGAAAGATGAAACATTACAACTGATATTACAGAATTACAAGGGATCATAAGAGAATACTATGAACAATTATACACCAGAAGACTGGACAACCTAGAAGAAAGGGATAAATTCCTAGAAACATACAACCTACCAGGACTGAAACATGAAGAAATAGACAAACTGAACAGACCAATAACGAGTAAGGAGATTGAATCGGTAGTCAAGTCTCCTAATAAAGAAAAGTCCAAAGCCAGATGGCTTCACTGGTGAATTCGCACAAACATTTAAAGAAGAATTAATGCCAATCCTTCTCAAACTCTTCCAAAAAACTGAAGAGGAGAGAACACTTCCAAACACTTTTATGAGGTCCAAAAAAGGACACTGCAAGAAAAGAAAATTACTGGCTAATGTCCCTCATGAATGTAGATGCAAAAATTCTCAGCGAAATATTAGCAAACCAAATTCAATAGCTCATTAAAAAGATCAGACACTGGGATTACATGGGATTTATCCCTAGGATGCAAGGATGGTTCACTATACACAAAATCAATGTAATACACCACATTAATAAAATGCAGGATAAAAATCATATGATCATCTCAAAAGATGCAGAAAAAGCATTTGACAAAATTCAACAGCCTTTCCTAATAAGAATTCTCAACAAATTAAGTATAGAAAAAATGCACCTCAACATAATAAAGACCATATATGACAAGCCCACAGCTAACATCATACTCAGAGGAAAAGCTTTTAGATCAGGAAGAAACAAGGTGCCCACTCTCACCAATTTATTCAACATAGTACTGAAAGTCCTAGCCAGAGCAATTAGGCTAGAAGAAGAAAGAAAAGGCATCCAAGTCAGAGGAGAAAAAGTAAAATTGTCCATTTGCAGATGATATGATCTCATATATAGGAAATTCTAAAGACTCCAGCAAAAACAAGCAAATGAACAAACAAACAAACCAAACTGTTAAAACTAATAAAGGAATTCAGTAAAGTTACAGGATACAAAAATCAACATTAAAAAATCAGTTGCATATCTATACACTACCAATGAACTATACATAAAAGAAATTAACAGAGCAATCCCATTTACAATAGCATCAAAAAGAATAAAATTCTTAGGGATAAATTTAATCAAGGAAGTGAAAGATCTGTCACTAAAAACTATAAAACACTGATCAAAGAAATTAAAAGATGACACAAATAAATGGAAAAATATCCTTTATTCATGGATTGGAAGATTATTATTAAAATGTCTACACTACCCAAAGCAATCTACAGATTTAATGCAATCTGTATCAAAATTCAAATGGCATCTTTCAGAGAAACAGAAAAATATTCTAAAATTCATATGGAACCACAACAAACCCCAAATAGCCAAAGCAATCTGGAGCAAGAAGCACAAAGCTGGAGGCAGCATGTTTTCTGACTTCGATATGACAAAGCAATAGTTATTAAAACAGCATGGTATTGACATAAAAACAGACACATAGATCATTGGAACAGAATAGAGTGCCTGGAAATAAACTCGCATATATATGGCCAGCTAATTTTCAGCAAAGATACCACGAATATACAATGGGGAAAAAAGATAGTATCTTTAATAAATGGTGTTGAAAAAACTGGAAATCCACATGCAAAAGAATGAAATTGGACACTTATCTTACACGATACACAAAAATCAACTCGAAATGAATGTAAGACTTAATTGTAAGACCTGGCATTGTAAAACTCATGGAAGAAAACATAGGGAAAAACTCCTTGACATTGGTCCTGGCAGTGATTTGTGTAGATCTGACATCAAAGGTACAGGCAACGTTGTCTACAGTAAATAAGTGGAACGACATCAAACTAAAAAGTTTTTGCACAGCAACGAAAATAATCAAAAAAGTAAAAAGGCAAACTATGAAATGGGGGAAAATATTTGTAAACCATAATCTGATAAGAGGTTAATATCCAAAATATATAAGGAATCCTTACAACTCAATAGTAAAAAGACAAATACAGCTGACCCTTGAACAGCAGAGGGGTTGGGGTGCTGATCCCCACACAGTAAAAAATCTGCATACTATTATCTCTTCCTCAAAAACAAAGGAATTGATAAGTAACTCACTCAAGGGCAGGAAGCTGAAACGATTTTGACAGAATTAGGACTCAAACCCTAGTTCTTTTGATTTCATATATTTTGATCTCTAATCCAACATAAACTTTTCCCCATGTCTAGTTAATTTAAAGATCTGTAAAATGTGTGCTGTACACCAGAAATTGACACAACATTGTAAACTGACTATACTTGAATTTAAAAAAAAATCTGTAAAGTGAAAAAGCAGGTAATATATTTATTAGAAAAAATCTGTGTGTAAGTGGGTTCAAACACAAGAATAGTTCAAACCCCTGTTTGTCAAGGGTAAAAAATGGGCAGAGGACTTGAATAGATATTTTTCCAAAGAAGACATACAAATGGCCCACACATGTACGAAAAGATGCTCAGTATCACTAAACATCAGGGAAATGCAAGCCAAAACCACTTCACACCTGTTAGAATGTCTATTAGCAAAAAACAAGAGATTAATATTGGTGAGGAGAAAAAGGGATCTTTGTACATTGTTGGTGGAAATGCATATTGGTACAACCATTATGGAAAACAGTATGATGATTTCTCAAAATATTAAAAATCTAACTACCATATGATCCAGCAATCCCACTTCTGGATATATATCCAAAGGAAATGAAATTGCTAGTCCAAAGAGCTATCTGCCATGAAAAGAATTCCCATGTTCATTGCAGCAATAGCCACAATAGCCAAGATATAGAAACAACCTAAGTGTGTATCAACAGATGACTGGATAAAGAAAATGTGAGATATAGATAAATATATGGTCTCCATTGTGTGTGTGTGTGTGTGTGTGTGTGTGTGTGTGTGTGTGTGAGATGGAATATTATTCAGTCATTAAAAAGCAAGAAAACCTGCCATTTACAACAACATAGATGAAACTCGAGGGTCTTATGCTAAGTGAAATAAGCCAGACAGAGAGAGATAAATACTATACGGTAAGTATCACTTATATGTGGAATCTAAAAAAAAAAAATTCAAACTCATAGAACCAGAGAATAGAAAAATAATTGCCAGGGATTGGGGATGGGAGAAATAAGGAGATATTGGTCAATGGTACAAACTCCCAGCTACAAGATGAATAAGTTCTGATGATCTAATGTACAGCATGCTGACTATAGTTAATAATGCGGTATTATATATTTGAAATTTCCTAAGAGAATAGACCTTAAGCATTCTCACAAAAAAAAAAAAAAAAAAGAAAAGTTAATTCAAGGTGACAGATGTGTTCATGAACTTGGTAATCCTTTCACAATGTATACATATATCAAGTCATCACATTGTACAGTTGAAATATATTGCCATTTTATTTGTCAATTATACCTTAATAAAGCTGGGCATGGGGGAAGGAAAAAAGAACTGAAAAAAAAAAGACTAGGTTGGAAAGCATCCCTGAGCTGCCTCTGTCTTGCTGTGTGCTCTTAGGAAGGCTTCTTAACCTCTCTGCGCCTCAATTACTCCTTTGACATTATGGGAATCTTCCCTACCCTCTCCTGGGGCTCATAAAACAGGAAGAATATCCCTGGATTCCAAGGGTTTAGACAGGCCTGTGGCTAAGGCTCACCCACAGCTGGTCTTCCTACTGTCCACTCTCCACTCAGCAGCAAGTAAAACATGAGTCAGATCACATCACATTTCCCAGCACAAAACCCTCCAGAGGCTTCCTGTTGCCTTTAGAAAACAATTCCAAGGCTGTAGGTGATTTGCCCTGGCCAGACCTTCCAACTTCGCCTTCTCCTCCCTCCCTGTTACTTACCTGCTTCAGCCAAGCAAACTCCACACTGTACAAACCTGCCAAGCTCCCTTCTGCCTCAGTGGTTCCCTCTGCCTGGACATCTGTCCCTCTGAGCCTTAGCTGGTTGGCTCCTTTTCATTAATATCCTCCCCCGCAACCCCCTCTGCTATCAGCCTGTTTTGTTCTCTTGTTCTCTGGTTTATCTGTTCAGTGCCCGCCTCCCCAGCAGAATGGATGCTCTGCAAGGGATTATCTGCCCAGCTCTGTGTCGCACCCCTAGTCTGCAGCCCAGGGTACACACAAGGGGGTGCCCAGCATACACATGGTGGATAAATGCACCACAGGCCCACCTGGTTCCGGAAGATCAAGGCCACCACGCCACCTATGAGCTCGATTATGAGGCAAATTCCAAGGATGTACATAAACTGGAAAACAAAATTCAGAGATTCACCTAGAGGGGGAGTGCCATCTGCTCTGAGGTGAAGCACAAGGAGAATTATCTTTGTCAGAGCTCTTAGGCTCCTAGGCCTTTCAGCCCTTCCTCCTGTGAGGATACAGGATGCGGACCGACATTTCCGGGAAAGTCTGTCGCTGGAGCCAGTGCTCAGGAAAAGTGACTCAGCTGTCTCATCCAGATTGTTACTGAGGTTTGTCCCAGGGGTCCTCAGCAGGATCTAGGTGGAAAAACACAACCCCTCCCCCGACCCCCCACATCAAGGCGCTCTGGCCCTCACTCTGACCGACCCAGAGGGGACAGGCGTGGCTGGATGGAAGGCTGGGGCAGCATTTCCATTTCTGCCACAGGGCCCCTCAGAAATGGCCTCCCAGACCCCCAGAATAGATGAGAGGATGTCTGAGGCTTAGAGGATAACAACCCCCAACCTTTATCATAGAAACGGGCATTGTCCAAACTGATGTCAACAACTTCCAGCCTCAGGCAGCACCAGGACCCTGCTCATAGGGGCTTTCAGGGGCTTCCCGTGTGAGGGGGACAATGAGGTCAAACACACACATGGGTGCCGAATGAATGGATCCCCTACCCGGTACCCCCGACTCTGGGGAGCCATCCCTCACCCAGGCAGTAAGGCAGGGGAGGGGGGCAGGTGGGGTTGACCCCACCCCTGAGCCCAGGACAAATACTTGGCCAAAGCAGGCCCATCAGAGTCCTAGGACTTTGGCCAGAGTTGCCAGGAAAGACTCCCTGGGATCAAGAGTTATAAGGACTGTTGGCCTGAGGCTGCTGACGACCATCACAAAGAGAGCCTGAGGACAGCACCCAGCGTCCAGCTGAGAGGTGGTGAGAGAGAGCCCAAGGGTGCTGTTTGAACCCCTGGACCCAGTGTGGGATTGCTGGTTATATGAGCTAATGACTCACCAGCAACAACTTTTCTTGGTTTTGCTTGCTCTCATTTGAGTGTGGTTTCTCCCACTTCCAACTGACAGTCCAAATCAATGCAGGGTTGAAGTAGGAATAGTATTCAAATCAGCTTTTATATGCAGAAGTGGCGGTGGCCCAGGCACCCTTGGGCCACTGTGGACAGGCAGGCTGATCCAGAAAACCCTCTAGCAGAGCTAGTTTGAGGCAAGGACTGAAAAAGCCCGGCTGCCTCAGGGCCTAGGGCCGTCCTTCCAGATCTCCTGGGGCGTCCAAGTATCACCCCTCCCCATTACCACCAGCTGAGGGGTACCTGGGACCGACTCACCGCCTGGAGAAGGCACAGGTTGTCACGGAGGGAAGCCAGCACGCCGATGAAGGACACGATGAACATGATGACCCCCAGGAGGATGAGGATGATAGCTGGGGCCAGAAAGGCACTTTCCAGGGTTTTGTATTTCTGCCTCTCCACCTCTGCATAGATCCCCACCGACAGGATCAGGCCGCCTATCAGCTGCAGCAAGAAAGCAACGAGTGAGAGAGGAGAAGGACTGGCAGTCGCTTGACTTTTCTACAAAGGGTTCATCTGAGGGCTACGGCGCCTCCAATGAGGGGCTCACCTCAAACGACCAGATGTAAGGGGACCTGTTATGGGATGAATTGTGTTCCCCCCAAATTCACATGGTGAAGTCCTAACCCTCAGTACCTCAGAATGGGACTGTACTTACAGACTGAGCCTTTAAAGAGGTAATTAAATTAAAATAACTAGGCTTTAATCCAATATAAACATTGTCCTTCTAAGAAAGGATTAGGACACAGACACACAGCCAGAAGCCATGTGAAGACACATGGAGAAGATAGCCACCTACAAACCCAACTCTGCCAACACCCTGATCTTGGACTTCCAGCCTCCAGAACCATGAGACAATAAATTCCTGTTTTTAAGCCACCCACCCTGCAGTACTTTGCAGCCCTAGCAAACTGACCCTAGCAAGCCCTAGACCCTGTTTTGAAATGCTGCTTTAGAGAAAGTATTGGTGAGTCAGGGGAAATGCCACTAGTTAGAGGGTCAAAGAACCTGATCTGAGTCCCAGCTCTCCCACTTGCTAACCCTGGGCCTCAAACAGGCACTGGACCACATGAGTCTGTGTTCTCATCTGAAAAATGGGTATAAAGACTGTCATTTCTGCCCTGCTCACCCCACAGGTTTTTGCAAGGCCTTAGTGAGATAAGGAAAGTGGAAACACTATAAACGTGGAAGCCAGGGGCCGCTGGGATATGTATCACACAGGCAGGTCACCGTGGGAAGTTTCAGAACTGCTCAGGGGGGTTGGCATTTCACTCAGCACCATAAACATGGAATTCGTCTTCAGGATGACCATCGGGAGGGCCAAAATTTGGAGCAGGAGGGATTTTGAGGGGTTTTTTTAAGTCGAATTCCTCATCACCAACTCCCCTAGCAGTGGAAAGGTGACCACTGTAAGAGCTCAGCAGGAAAAACCTGGCAAAAAAGCCCTTGGGGGATCCCTTTCTAGTTCTCAGTCTGAAAACTCTCCTACTAAATCTTTGTAGAGCTTTATTAGCAGACACCACCTCTAACCCTCAGACGAGTTTGGGCTACACGGCCACATTGCCCTGGGATCCTACAAAAGTCTTCTAACTGGCCCCCTTCAGCCAGTTCTCCATACCAGAGTGACCAGGCAAAACCTAATCAGAGCAGGCTGGTTCTCTGTGTACTGAGAGTAAAAGCCCCAACCCTAATCACAGCCTACAGGCCTACACAGCCTGTCTGAGCTCACTCCCACTTCTCACTCCCCCTGCTCTTCCTCACTTTGGCTTAGCTGCACTAGCCTCCTCACTGCTGGTTGAACACACTAAATGTGCTACCCCGGGGCCTTTGCACAGGTTATTCCCACTGTCTAGAATTCTGTTCCTCCTGATCTCCACATGGTTCACTACCTTACCTCCTTCCTGCCTTTGCTTAATTGTCACCTGCTCAGTGAGGCCTTCAGGGCAATCTTATTTTTAAAAAGTTCCTCTCCCATTTCCCCATTTTATGTTCTCTCTTTGTACTTGCCAATATTTAACATAACTACTTTTTTCTTTTATTTTTCAATTGTCCCACAAGAACATAAGCTCCATCCCAGGAGAGATTTTTTTGACTGTTTTGGGCATCCCAGCACCCAGAATGGTCCTGACATTTAGGAAACACAGCTGGTATTTACAATCAACGTCTGCTGAACAGATGCAAGCTGCGCTTCCCAATAGACCCCCTTGGGTTTGAGTCCGATGTTGTCTACCCCGCCTCCTGCCTGTCCAAGGACTCTGACTTTCTGGGCCACACATTCCTGAGGGCTGGGACAAATCGTCAGATACACTGGACTTCTCCACAGAGCGGAAGGCAGAGTAGGAGAGTAATTGGAAGCCGTGGTGCTATCAGCGAAGGTCTGAGTATAGGAAATGAGGGATACTACAGACAAGATGTGGGCAAGATATGCCATGAGCAGAGCTACCCAGAGTCAACATCCAGGACACTGAGGAGGCCTCTCCTGCCATTACTCCTGGTCTACCCAGCCTTAAATTGGTTACAATGTGCCTTCCATGTAGATCTAGACTGCCTTCTAAAGAGCGCCCGGACTGTCCTGGGTAAAGGGAAGTGCCTGCTTCCCCTAAGCTTTGACAAGCGGTGGAGATGCCAAAAGTCAAATAGACCAAGCTCACTTAGAAACACGGGATAACAGGGGATTACCGGGAAGCCATCCTCCAGGGGTCCAGTGCTCTGCTGTACTTCACAGCTAAGTGCCATTCCCCTTGGTTTGAAAGGATAATCTGGGATGACTGAGGACCTCTTCCCCAGTCTAAAAGGAATGCCTTCCCAATGCACACAGGCCAAGAGGTGCTAAAGGCACGACAAACTCAGCCACTTAGTAACAAGTTGGCCATATCAGGAAAACTATGAGTGAAATGTCATCAAAATTACCCACTTGGAAAAATGTTTAAATTTATAAGGCAGGACACACACGCACAGAGTCCTCTACAGGAAAATGGTAAACACAGGAAATAAAATATACCTGTGATAGAGAAAAATTAACCAGAACTATTTGGTCAGTTCATGCTCCAAAACCCAGAACATGGTGAATCATTGCTCAAGACCAGCCTGTGCCCTGAGGGTCCTCCAAGAACAGGGGCCAGCAGCTTTAAAGAGCCAGATCTACCACCCCTCTTCTGAATTATTGCATTTACAAGGAATCACTCACTCAACCCTAACCCTGAACTAGATACAGAGCCCAGAGATCCTTCCACCCGCGAGCTGGGGACGGTGATTAAAAAGGAACCCTACAGAGAAGTGACATCTTCACAGCCCAGGCAGGGAGAGCAGTCAATACACAAGGACAAGGTGTACTTGAGGGCAACAGAGGCGGGGTTTTATCTTCTATATCGATGAAAAGTGTAATTCTCATGTTGTCACTGAACCAACAATATTTTCAGATCAATTCTGTATACTTTTGAGAGTTCTATGTTCCTTGTTGTAAAAAAAAAAAAAAAAAAAGTTCTTGGGCAGGACGTATACAGGCCCTGATGTCTTCCCTAGCCCTGACCCCCACCCACCCCCATTCTTGCCTGAGGCTATGCTTCTGGTTTCAGGTACCCTGCTTTGGAAACCATCTCCAAAACACCAGAGCTGTCATTGGCCTCAATTCCAAGCAGAACTGACCCCAGCCCTCTTCATAAAGGCAGTCAGTGGCTTCTTTTATTTTTATAAGTTCCCCAGAGCCCTGGGACCCACTCCAGAACAGCCTTGCTGGCAGGAAACAAAACTTCCTTTGGTCTGATGTCCCTCCCATGACAAAAGATCGCATTTTCCTCACTAGTCAGCCTTGCAATATTCCCAGACCACTAAAGCTAGAGGAAAGCTTCTGCGGCAAATGCAGACCCAAAGCTCCAGACTCCTCCACCACTGTGAACTGAGCCATCACAGGCCTGTTCTTTCTGGTCCAGCTGGAGGCGCTGCGACCCCAGCCTTCCCAGCAGCCAGCAGGCAGCCCCTGAGACAGCTCCCCACACAGGGTCCACTGATCTGGGCTCCTCATTCAAGTGTTTGAGGGGCAGCAGGCATAAGCAGAGGCTGGCGTCCCCTTCTTGGGAACTTCAAGATTTCCAAATGATATTTACATCTCTGATGACATCAGTTTATGTTTCCATGTGAGCATAAAATTAACTGTCAATACTAATGTGCAATCCCATCCACTCTTCTCTGCTAATTATAGCCTCTCATTGGGCAGCCAGCCATTCCAGCTCCAGCGCAGGAAGCAAATGGCCCATTTGTCAAGCAGGACAGCTTCAGCTAAATGTGGCTGGGGGTGGGGAGCACATGGCCATGCCCATTTGGGGCCAAAGAGGGAAAGAACATGCTGCTGGCAGCCCATAGGCCCATGGGCCAGGCCCAGAGCCCCAGGCTTCTGGCATCTTCAACAGGCTGCATGGGAGCCCTGTTGCCCATTGTGAATCAGGGCCGAAGGTCCCCTCTGAGCCCTGCAACCTAGAACTGGCTTCCTCCTTCTCGGGCTGAGACCCAGCTTCATGCAGCTGCTGGGAAGCAGAAGGTCCTGTGAGGCATTCTGGCACCTGCATCTCTGCCTTCGGGAAGCATCTGGTCACAGGTCTGGCTGGCTCACCCCCAGCTGGGACAAGTCTGCACTTACAGGGAACCTGCAAGGGCTATTTTCACCCCCAATGGCACATACCAGGCACCTATTGTGTTTCAGGTCTTGGGGTCACAAAGGGTCACAAGACTAGACATGGGCTAAGTCTGGGCGGGGGAGCAGAGATTGACAGGTTAGAAATGATCTCTATGGCTTGATGGATGGAATTCAGGAGTTTCTAAACTGTGGATGGAGAAAAAAGTCAACCTTTACTTTTGTTAACCTCTAACTGCAATGTTCCTGGCATGAAAAAAGGGAAGAACCTCAGGTCTACAGGAAGCATATGCAACCCCTCCCATGGGGAGGGCTCTGGGAATTTGAACAAAACTGAGGGGGAGAAAGGGAATGTCAGAAAGGCAGCACTGGCTTCCTGGAGGAGCCAGTGTTTCCTGGAAGGCCCCAAGAACTTCCTCAGTCTGGTGCCATCTGATGGGGCACTCAATGCTCCAGGGCTCTGTGTGGCCCAAACAAAGCACTTTCCTGAGTTTCTAGTTTGAAAGAATGTGGGAAATAGCTAAACTCCAAGGCCTGAGAGAGACTTGAAATAAGATGGGGCTAGCAGGGTCCCTGCATGCGGTCAAGAAATCCCTGGACTTCATGCCCATCAGCTTTTCTGCCCCAGGCTGATCCTGTCTAGCCCTGGGCTAACCCCCCCCCCCCCCCCCCGCACTCTGCACCAGCTTCTCTTCAGCACAGACAGGGCTGGAAGGAGCAGCGGACGCAGGATAATAGATGGGAGCTGGCATTCTGTGCCTTCAATTATTAGCTTGGTGCCCTTGGCCATGTCACTTCCCCTCTCTGAGCCTCACTTTTCATAAATAGTAAATAAAGCTCACTGCCATGTATGGAGTGATGATGCTGCACCAGCATCCTGCAAAGCGCTACACTAGCGTCGTCTCCCTTGACCGTCATACTCCCTCACACATCTGAGAAACAGCCACTTGCATTTTACAGACCAGACTCAGTGAGGTTAAGTGACACAGAACATATGAGAGGCAGAGTCAGGATGCATAACCAAAATCTGTCTGGCCTGCCACTGAGGCTACCAGATGGGCCTTCCATTTCGACCTGGGACTGAGAACTGGTCTGAAAGGTCTTTGCAAAATACAAACATGCCAATAGCACAGCAGTGCTGCCAACAGCCGTTCTGTGATGAAGGTAACGTCCAATATGGTAGCCACTAGCCGAGTGTGGCTAGCGAGCTCTTGAAATGTGGCTTGTGTGCTTGGGGACCTGAATTTTTAATTTTACTTCATTTAAATTAGTTTATACTTGACCACGTGTAGCTGATGGCCACCATATTGAACAGCACAGCTCTAAAGCATCTCTCGTTGGATGCTACACCTTACCACGCTCACCTTGCTCCTTTCTGAAGGTAGAGACCACTCTTATTAAAAAGTCATGTGCTCTTGAGAAAACTGTTCAGTATCGCTAATTACCAGAGAAATGCAAATCAAAACTACAATGAGGGATCACCTCACACGAGTCAGAATGGCCATCATTAAAAGATCCACAGATGATAAATGCTGGAGAGAGTGTGGAGAAAAGGGAACCCTCCTACACTGCCGGTTGGAATGTAGTTTGGTGCAGCCATTATGGAAAACAGTATGGAGATTCCTCAAAAAACTAAAAATAGACTTACCATATGACCCACCAATCCTACTCCTAGGCATATACTGGAGGGAACTCTAATTTGAAAAGATACATGCATCCCAATGTTCATATATATAATAGGCAAGACATGGAAACAACCTAAATGTCCTATCAACAGAGGACTGGATAAAGAAGCTGTGGTATATTTATACAATGGAATACTACTCAGCCATAAAAAAGAATAAAATAATGCCATTTGCTGCAACATGGATGGACCTGGAGAATGTCATTCTAAGTGAAGTAAGTCAGAAAGAGAAAGAAAAATACCATATGATATCACTTATATGTGGAATCTAAAAAAAAAAAGACACAAATGAATTTATTTACAAAACAGAAACAGACTCACAGAAAACAAACTATGGTTACCAGTGGGGGAAGTAAGTGGGAAGAGATAAATTGGGAGTAGAGATTTGCAGATGCTAACTACTATACATTAAACAGATAAACAAGTTTCTACTGTATAGCACAGGGAATTATATTCAGTATCTTAAAGTAACCTATAATGAAAAAGAATATGAAAAAAAACATATGTATTTACATATATGACTGAAACATTATGCTGTACACCAGAAATTGACACACTGTAAACTGACTATACTTCAACAACAAAAAAAATCATGTGCCCTTATCATCCTGCCACTAGCTAGAGGAAGTTCAGTTCCTATTCACTGGCTTCATTCAGGAGAAAACAATCCCTTCTCCCACTGTCCCCGAGACAACTCAGTTCCTGTTGTCCCAACCCTCTTGACCCTAAGGAAAGCAGGACAGACGAGATTCAGGGCCCCAACCCAGACTGATACAGGGCTCATTCTGTTTCCAGGGAGCGTGCCAGACCCACCTTCAGGACTACAGGGCAGTATTCTAAGCTCTGGGGCCCTAGACCCTGGTGCCACTGACCTGGCCCTAGCACTAACTCCCCACAGCCCATGCTTCAGGAATTGGGGGGGTTCTTCCCAAACCCAAAGCAAAGACAGCCCTGGAAGAAGCAGCAGGGACTGCCTCCTACTGCCGGCAAAAAAGCTTGTTCTTGGTCCTTGTCACTGATAATTTGCCAGCTCTGCCCTGACCCTGGACTTTCTTTAAAACAAAAACAAACAAATAAACTGGACATGAAGTGCAGATAACAATTGTAATCCTTGGTCCATGACATTCTTTGACACGGCCTGCTTTTGTTTGGACTGTAATAAGCACCATTTATTAACCAGGCCTCCTGTCCCCACTGATCTGCTATGACCCTGCTGTCAAACACTAAGGTTCCACACATGCCAGGTCTGTTTCTGGCTCCCTATCTCTTCCATCTGTCAGTCTGTCCCTAAACAAGCCTTCCCATTGTAGTGACTATAATTCTATAACACATCGTGGCATCTGCTAGGCCACGTCCCTCCTTCTTGTCTTCTTCGAAAGTGTCCTGGTTATCCTCGGACCTGACTCTTGTGTATACATTTTAGAATCATCTTACCAAGTTCCATGAAGAAATCTGCCGAGGTTTGACTGGAAGTGCACTGAATCTGATCCCTTTGGGGAGAACTGACATCTTTATCAGGACTTCCTGCCCATGTGCGTGGTTTATTCCTTCTTTATTTACATCACCTTTACTATGACTTCTCTAATAACAACGTTCTCCACCTCCTTCCAGCATTTCCACAGCTGTCTAGACAAATGTGGGGAGAGACTTCAGGAAGTATTTCCCAAGTTGGCCTTTCAGCTAGGCTCAGGGTGGGAAACATGGCCTTTGGAAAACAAATCTTGCTAAGAAGCAAAGTGGACACACCAGTCTGCTTGCTACCCCTCCTGTCACCAACAGTTACAAAAGCTTGATTTAAAAGGCTCCCACATGTTGCCTGTTCTCTATATTGTGAAGTTTTTACGGGTCTGTCTTGCCACTTTCTCCCTAGATGATCTTCCACATTCCTATGGCTTAAAATTTTTTTTTTCTTTAAAAAAAAAAAAAAAAAAAAGACTCCACATGTACACAGCACATTCCAGGCTGTAAAAGAGCTAAGCTGGGAGGTTTGCAAACCCCAGCTACTCAACCCAGCATAGGCAGAATGGAATTTCTAATCAAGAACCAGCATAAACATACGAAGCACTGGGGCTAAGAGCTGACAGAGCCCAGACTCTCTTTGGGAAGAGGTTTGGGGGAGGAAGAAGGGGAGTAGTGTAACAAACAGCTGGTAAGGATATTCTGAGACAAGAGGCCCAGCAGTCACTGCCTCCTGGGAAATCAGAGAAGGTCCATTGGAGCTGAAGGATGCACAGGAGCTTGACCTCACACCCTGGATGCTCCATCAGCACAGGGACTGGCCAGATAAATCTGCTAGAGGAATGAACCTGAGAAATGATCTTGCTCTAGCTGCCTATAAGCCCAAAGAAGAAACTGATGTTCCTGGTCCAGAATAGAGCCCTTCAAGGCTTAAGGATAAACTGACTTACCTGGTTAATATGAAAACCACAAAAAACGGCCAAGAGGCAAAGGAAAGTCTAGAGTATATCTCCTCCACCCAACACACTCTTCTCCCCGGTTTTCTTTCCTCTTCACTCTTTGGACCCCCTCCTTCTCTCCACCTTCCCTGTGTCTGAACCAAGAGAGTCAGAGCCCACCTCTCAGAGCTGCTGTATTCCCAAGGCATCTGGGTGATTATTTTCCCAGATCTCAGCCCGGGTGGGCCCCAGGCCAGCCCCTAGGCCAGGCTGACTCATTTGCCAGAGGCCAGCCAGAACAGAGGCTCCCAGAACATCTGGCCCTGACAGTAGGGACAGAAGTCCCCCAGCTCAGGCCCTGCAGACAGCACCCTGGGCTTAGGGTTGGAGCTCTAGCTGAGAGGCTAGGAATAGGGAATGGGGACTGGGATTCTGGGTTATGGGCTTGGGGACTCCAGGGATGAAGAGCTATGTGGGGTGGGGTGCTTCCTGCTAGGGTACACTCAGGAATACACTCTGTGCCAAATCACTAGTCTCCCCTCCCTTCTGTCTCTGGCTGGGTTGGCTAAGGCCCCACTGCTCAGAGCTGCAGGCCGCTGGCCGGAGTAAGACGGCCCAGGTCTCCCCCACCCTCAGACCCTTTAGAAGGAGACACATGCTCACAGAGGTGACAAGGGGATTTTGTTTCAGACAACAGCTTCCAGTTCAGGTCCCAGCAGCCTTTCAGAGCCCACACCTGCCCACCAGGAACTGGGCCAGGCATTGCCCATTTTTCCCTAAGACTGCATAAGTCACCCTTGCAGGACCCAAAGTGAGGGCAAGAGGAATTTCAGGGAATGGGGAGGAAGGTGGGGCCTCCCATGATCCCATCTCTCCCTGACCCCTGGGCTGCTAAGAAGAGTGTCAGAGTAAAAGAGGGAGCCGCTTGAAAGGGAGTAGGCAGTAGGGGAGCGGGCATGGGGAGGAGTGGGGAGACAAAGGAAATTTCAGCAGCACGTACAGAAGGCAGTGAGGCCCCACAGCCAGGACTGCCTTTTCCCAGGTGACACCTGGCTGAGCTGGGCAGATATAAATTAAGGGCTGTCTCTACACAATTTTGGCAATGATATGGCTTACTAATTGTTTCATGTTTTTTGCTTCTAATGTCAGATGTAGTTTCACAGATAAGAAAAATGAATCAAATTGCTTTTGTGGCCCTTGGTTCATTCTTTGCACAAAATCCCACATCTGAACAGAGCCCTTTGCCCCTGAACTACGATGGGAAGGCGGAGGAGACAATCAGAGCACAAGTGTCAGTGCCTGGCCTTAAAGAATGTGAACTGCCCCCACTCCATGGGCTCATGACCTCGAAGAGGTCAAAGGGCAAAAGGAAAAAGGAGGCAGCATCACACATTGGAAGGAGCACTGAGGGGGCGTATGGGGGAGGGGAAGGGAGCCTGAACTTTAATGCCAGCTCTGTCACTAACCCCCACGTGACCTTGGGCAAGTCCTTTCCCCTCTCTGGACCTCAATTTCCCTGCTCCAAAGGGAGGTGTTTGGCCACAAGCCCTAGAAACCCTTCACTCCTCCAGGAGTCCTCGGAAACTCACGCCCAGAAAGCCCTTCCTAGGACCCCAGCCATCAGCGGACTGGCTGGTCCAAAGTCTTCTCCTCTACTGAGTCTTCCTCCATGGGCCCACCCCTGCTTTCCCACCTGGCCAGGAGATGTCACATTTCTGCATGAGAAAGGTTTTTACAAGGAGCAAAGATGACTTTCCTACCCAACCCTTATCAAAGTACACACCTCCAAGCACTGCCTCCCACAGCAGCTGTGGAAAGAAGACCAACTGTTTTTTGGAACAAGACCAAAAGGGGCTAATATCCATCCTCCAAAGCTCAGCACAAAGCCCTCCTCCCCTGGGAAGCCTTCCTGGATCACCCCAGCTCTTGAGATCTCTATTTATGATCACCTATGAAATCACCAATGGGGACCCCTCACTGGTAGTGATATTTATAGTATTAACTATGCACACTGAATAGATCATTCCAGGTATTTATTACCAACTGCATGCAGGGCGTGGTGGCAGGACCCAGCAACACACATACCGTCATCCTTGGCCTCAACAATTTCACAGTCTGCACCTATGATGCAGATGCGTTAGTCCCAAAAGTTCACAGGACGCTTGGTGGCCTAGCTCCCAAACCACACTCTCCCCATGGAAGCCATATGGAAAGTGATTAGAGCCCAAGCCAGTTCACAGTGGACTAATGAACTTTGATGCCCCTGAAGCAAGACACCATCCAAAAATTCCTGGCACCCAGCAGGTACTCAATAAATGCTACTTTTCCTTCCCCAGTAAAGATAACCCTGACATTTTAAGATTCAAATCAGATGCCAGAAACCGTTTCCCTTTTAGAGGCACTTTGGTCCAAGGATAAATCAGGGGAAGGGGAGTCCCTATTCTAAATTCCAAGACAACACTTACTGATTTAACATATATTTATTAAGCACTTAGTACATACCAAGCACTGGGAATAAAAAGGTAAGGCCTAGTTTCTGCCTCACGAAGCTCAGTCTGGTAAGACACATCTCCACACCAGCAAATGGAGCAGAGTTGGAGAAACACTGGGGTAGAGGTAATTGAGTGTGTAGAGGGGCTAGAGAAGAGGAGACACGAAATAATGGGCAAGGCTGGCAAGATCAAGGAAAGCTTCCTGGAGGAGGTGATGTTTGAACTGAGTCTATTTGATGCACAAAATGGACAAGCAAGAATTGTTAAAGTGGACAAGGGGTTTCAGATGCCCATGAAGGTGCCATGAGGACAGCAGGTCAGCACAGCTGAAGCCAAGGACAGGCAGAGTGGGGAGAGGAGGAGGCTAGGGAAGCCAGCAGAATCAGACCACCAAGGCAAGGTGTCTCAGGTTCAACCAAGAACTTCATTCATTTATTATCGCTTTACTGAGAGGCTGTGTGGTTCTCAAAGATTTTGGTCTCAGATTCCTTTCCACTCTTAAAAACTTTTGAGGACCATAGAGCTTTTTTTAGGGATCAAATTTCTCAACTATTTACTATATAAGAAACTAAAATAGACATATTTCAAATATTTATTAACTCACTTAGAAATAATAATAATAGATTTACATGTTAACATAAATAGCATAATTTTTTGTTAAAAATGCCACACATGAAAAAAAATTGAGGGGGGAAGAGAGGTATGGACTTTACATTTTTGCAAATGTTAATGTCAGGCTGATGAGAAGAGCTGGATTCTTGAAGCTGCTCCTCCCTCAGTCCGCTGCCACAGCACCATCATGTGTCCTTGAAATTCTCCACTGGACACCCCTGAGAGAATGAGAGCAGGAAAGCAAACTGCATCCCAGAATCATCATGAAGATGGTCAACTTCACAGACTCCTGGAAAGGGTCCCCTCACCAAAGATCCTTGGAGCACACTTGGAGAGCAGCTGTTTCAGGAACGGGGTGAGGGGTGGGGAGTGGGGCTCATCTATAGTGGCAAACCAACCAAACACAAAAGTCTCAGCTTTGGTGGAGCTCATGTTCTAATTGGGGAGAAACAAACAAGAAAAGCATATGGTATATCTTGGTTATAAGTGCTGTGAAGACAGAAACAGGAAAGGAGGCCAGGGAGGCTGAAAGAGGGGGCTGGCATTTTAAATAGCACAGCCAGGGAAAGCGGTTTTGGAGTGAAGACTTGAAGCAGGGGAGGGCTCTCCCCCATCCACGTGGATACACGGACGGACGAATATCCAAGCAGCTACCAAGACCTTGGAATGTGCCCACGTGTTCAAGGGATAACTGCCACAGCGTGATGGAGGTAGGGAAAGGGGGCGAGGAGAGAGGGCAAGGGCGACGGTGGCAGATCAGATGGAAACTTTTAAGCCACTGAGAGGATGCTGACTTTCACTCTGAGTGGGTGGAAGGCACTACAAGTTTGCAGTGGAGTGATCTGATCTGACTTTGATTTTTAAATGAGTTACTCCAACTACTGTGCTGAGAACTGGGGGGAAGGAGGCATGGAGGCAGAAGAGTCAGGAATTTACTGCAGTAACCTAGATGTTGGGTGACGGTGGCCTGGACCAGGGTGGGCATGTGAAGGCTGAAAGAAGCAGGCAGACTATATATATTTTGAAGCTGAAATAGGAAAATCACTGAAATAATTTAAACAGGGAGTCACACGCGCAGATTCGCTTTCAAAAGTTATTTTACCAAACAGAATATTCACACAGTCCCTAGTGTCACCCCACAGCTTACGCACCTGTCATCATGGGGAAATGCACATTACACTGGAGAGGGCGGGTGGTCAAGTGTGGCATGGCCAGCAGCAGGGTGGCCGGGCATCACACGCCTCATAACGTGGTCTCTCGTGCCTCCCACCTCATCCCCTGTGCAGGAAATGTGTGGCCTGAACCTCACTATGAGGAAACCATAAAGCAAATCCAGAACGCTGATGTTCTGTACATCTGCAAAGAAATCAAAAGCAGTGAGGATAGTCGAGGTCAGGGGAGACGACAGGGACACGTAACAGCCAAAACAACACCTGGACCTTGATTGGGTTAAAACATCCACCACAAAGGACATCTGGGGAACAACTGGGGAAATCTGGATATGAACGGCATAGGTGATGTTCTCTTTTACGGTGGTTTGTTTTCAGCTGGACACGGCAGAGTGTGGGAGAATGCCCTTTTTGGAAAGCTGGATGTTGGGGTATGTAAGGGTAAGGTCACAATGGCTGCAGCTCCCTTTCAACCAGGTTGGCAAAAAAAAGAAAAGAAGAGAAAAGAAAAGAAAAGTGTTGTATTTATTGAGAGAGAATGGCTTGGGGGAAGAAAGAGATAAGGGAGAGAGATGTTAAAACAAGATTTGAACAATTGGTAATTCAAAGGCCTGCAGGTGCTCACTGAACTCTTCTTTCAACTTTCCCATGGGTTTCACATTTTTTCAAAAAGCTCATTTCCCATCACAGCTTGATTAGGCACTGCTGACTTAGTGCTCTCCAATCTCACAGGAGAGAAGCGGCCTTTCCCAGCCCCACCCCAACCATACCCAGAGCAGAGCCTAGGAACAAAAAGGCTCCACCCCACACATCCCAGGCACAGTGACTTCCCAAAAGCCTGCATGTTCACAAACAAGAGCATCTATGACCCAGCAACATAGGGACATGTTAAGTGTCCCCAAGCAGACTGCGGGCAGCCGGTCCCAGGTCTCGCAGCTCTTTAGAGCATCTCCCCTCAGCGCCTGGCACAGGACCCATCATGTGCAGTTGATGACTAAGGGTGGGCACTCAGGGAGTTCCGGGTTTGGCTTCCAGCCACGGAGAAGCTCTCCTTCCAATGGGAAGAGGGCTTGTGCAGGGGGGGGCCCACAGCTCCACATGAATAACCAGGCCCAGCAAGCCTCTCCCTCTCCACTTTCTGAATTTCCCTTAACAACGAGGGGACAAGACCCTAGCAGGTCTTGGTGGATCAGGCAAATAACACACAACCGTCTTCCCTAGGACTCCAAAACTTATAATATTCAGGGCCTCAGAGGTCACCCCTCACGTTTCAGATACACTGGGACCTTTTTTGTCAAAATGAGATCCAATGAGGTCCAATGCAATGCATGAACTGTGATGCTGGATCCTGATTTTTTTTTTTTAATGCACTATGAGAAACATCTTAGGGACAAATGGAGAAGTTTTAACATGGACTTGGTATTTTCTTAGGTGTGATAATGGTGTTGGGGTTCTATTCAGTGACTTCTTTTTAAGGAGATACTTCCTGGGACATTTGGGGTGAAATGTCATGATATCTTCTACTTTCTGACATGGCCAAACATTAAAATTAATTGATTCTGGATAGCTCGCTGATCAGTCTTTTACCTTTTTTATGTTTTAATTTTTTAACAATAAAAACATTGGAGAAGCAAGCAAGATCCAACTTCCATTTCTTCCAAGAGGAGATCTGCTCACAGTCTGTCTCCCTTTGGCCTGAGAAGTCTTAGAGGCCACAGCCAGGGGCTGGTTGACCAGAGGCTCAGGGCAGGCAGCCTCCGCTGGCCTGGAATTAATGCCCTAACCAGATGTTTCACTGGCTGCCGACTGGGGCTAAATATAGGCTGTGACGCAAACCCACCTACTATCCATTCAGCGAGCGTACTAGGAAAACAGCACCCTGGGGGCTGCAGGACACGCTTTTCCCTGTGCACAGGGTGAAGTCACTCCTCACTTTCAATCCCATCCTCCTCTGCTTTAAGAAAATTAGGACAAGAGAAGATGCACACAACAAACCAACAATATGATGACAGTTGGTGGGAGACAGTGCCAGCTGTGGGAGGAGGTAACAGCCGTGTGACCGATCGCTCCTGGGGTGACTGGCAAAGAGCATGTGCCAACTGAGGCCCCTGCACTTAGGAGCTGTGTGACCTTGGACAGACCACTTCCCTCTCTGAGTGTCAACTACCTCTGCTGTGAAGCAGGAATGGTAACACCTGCCTAATGATCATTCAAAGGACTCGATGAGATGGGGAAACTCCTTTGTAAACTGTAAGGTGCTGTCACACATGAGAACCCCCATTCTTTCTTTAAAAGTCAGCAGATACAAAGATTGTTAAGCCCCTACACCTGACCAGGAGGTACCATGATTTTTCTTTCAATCGACTGACTTTTCTCACTAAGATAAATACAGTCTTAACCTAACCCAAACAACATCTATGAAATCATAGATCTAGGGCACTAATTATTTTCTTTAACACATATTACACTTAGTGCATACATATTAAACTTTAAAATGTTCCCAGGAACCACCTAAAATCACCTTGTGGACCACCAGAGCCAAGCAGATGGATGCTGTTAAGGCCCTGCCCCGTTATTTTGCAGATGGGAATCTGAGGCCCAGAGAGAAGCTATCACTCCCACAAGGTCACACAGCATATTAGCCTTTGGTCAGCAGCTGTGACCCAGGTCTCCAGCCTCCCAGGCCAGTGCTCACACCACTGCCAGCTGCCCTCCCTCATGAGGAACAAAGAGTTCTCACGCCCTGGCATATCCTCTCATAAAAGAAAAATAAAAAACCTGTTTCTGAAGGACAGTCATGCAGGCTCTATTTCTGCCCTCCTGCAGCTTCAGGGAGCCCGCTGGAGACCCGACCAGGAGCCTCTGACTCTTCAGGTCAGCTCTCGCCTTTCCCACAGAGGGTGGCAGTCAGCACCACGGCCCCCCGGAAAGCTAGTCCCCGCTCCAGGGCCCTTGCTCCTCTAGCAGCATCTCAGGGAGAATGGGAGGGCTCCTGTATGTCTAAGAAATGTTAGAAGAGCGACTAAAGGACCTACCCAATGAACAAACAACCCATCCCCAAACAGCCCACCTCTCTTAAAGGCATCTTTTTCCCAAGGCTGAACACCTGGGACAGGAAGGCACCGAGAAGTCTGTCAGAAGAGAGAGAGTAAGGCTTGGTATTTACTTGCAAGTTCCCTAACCTCTCTGAGCCTCTCTTTACCTCAGTCTAGAATAACATCACTGCCTCTTAGGGTTGCTGCAGAACTAAAGAAGAGAATGTCTAGAAATAGATAAATAGAAAGTTTCTTCTGTGTAGCACAGGGAACTATATTCAATATCTTATAATTATGTATAATGAAAAAGAATATAAAAAGAAATATATGTATGTGTATATATGACTGAAACATTATGCTGTACACCAGAAATTGACAGACTATAAACTGACTATGGTTCAATAAAAAAAGAAAAAGAAAGAAAGAAAAGAAGAGAATATGCAGGAAACAACTCAGCCCAGCACATAGGAAAAGCTCTTCAACTGTTAGCTTTAAAAACAGACAAAAGAGTCCAGTTATAAATAAATTAATGCTAGGGAAGTAATGTACAATATGATAACTAGAATTAACACTGCTGTATGTTATATATGAAAGTTCTTAAGAGAATAAATCCTAAGTTCTCATCACAAGGAAAAATTCTCCATTTCTTTAACTTTGTATCTGTATGAGATGACTGATGTTCACTAAACTTCTTGTGATAATCATTTCATGATGTGGGCGAGTAGAACTATTACACTGTACACCCTAAACCTATACAGTGTAGCATGTCAATTATATTGCAATAAAACTGGAAGAAAAAATTAAAAATTAAAAACAAAAGAGGAGGAAGCAGAAGGCACAACCAGACTAGAGAGAGGGCAGCCTGGGGGGATTTTCTAACTGCAAAGGGGAAAGTTTAATTCTAAGTGAGGCAAGCACTAGAGGAGACCGCAGCAGAGAGGGAAGACAGAAACAAACAGGGCCCACTCCTGCCTCAGGACTGTGGGTCCCTGAACAACTCCTGTCCTTGTCTTGTGCCTGCTCTGATCCTGAGCCCACCCCCCCTTGAAATCAGTCAAGCTGCTGCCCCTGTGGGAGCCCAGAGCCCAGCTCTTCCCTGCTGACTGAGCCTCCTGGGAGCCTCTGGCCTGCCCCACCCTGAGCACAGAACATCTGCAGCTGTCCTGAGCACACTGCTAGGACTCGGTGACTGCCAGCTTCTCAAGGGACAGAGGTGGGGCTGGCTCATCTGTCCCTATAGCCCAGCACAAGGCCAGGCAAACAGTGGTCCCGGTGAGAGGCTAAGCAGAACCAAGCCAGAGGTATGCACCAGGGTTTCTGCTGCCCGAGTTCTTTCTGGCTCTGCAGGGAAGGCCAGGCTGTGATAAGCCGCACATCAGGCCTCTGTACCCAGGTGCAGCAGCAGGCCCGTTTACAGTGGGGACACCCATAATCTGAGCTGGAGAGGATACCACTGGGGTAAAATCACTGAGTAGTGCCCATTGTCCCCTCTAAATGCTGGAGGGTGTCCATTGGCCACAGGGATTCAGAACCAGAGGTACTTGCTGTGTGGTCTGGTCTCAGTTTCCTCCCCTCTGAAAGGAAGGAGTTGCACCACATGCCCTCTATGACCCTCCGAAGTTCTACCCAAAGGTAACCCCCAACCCACATTCTAACTGACCCAAGTGATGGGTGACATACCAGTTCTGAAAGGTTGTAAGAGAATCACAGATGTTTTAAAGCCCCTTGGAAAGCAATTTCAATTTATTTTCAGAATCAAGAAGTCATTCCTGAGAGCTAACTTGTATTCCTTTCCTCTGTTTTAACCACTTTCTATCAGGTTTTCCTCGCAGAAGCCAGCTGTAGAGCACAACCTTTGACCTTTGTGGACAGACAAGGGCTGGGAGGAGGCGGAGCCTCATGGAGCGGGCCGCTTGAAGGGCGGAGCTGCAGGAGGGGCGGGGCCAGCAGGGGGTGGGGCTATGAGCCTGACCTCCGCCAGCCTGGCTCCTCTTCCCTGCCCCATCCTTTGTCCTCAGTGTTCAGCACTACCCATGGAAGGGAAAGGGATTTTTAGGGCCCTGCTCAATTGGGTCCCTCCCTGGTGAGGCAACACGGTGAAGCAGAAGGGGACTGCACTCATTTTCTGGACTGCTGTAACAAATTACCACAAACTGGGTCACTTAAAACAACAGAAATGTATTCTCTCACAATTCTGGAGGCCAGAAATACAAAACAATGGTGTTGTAGGGCCATGCTCCCTCTAGAGACTTTAGGGGGAAATCTTCCCTTGCCTCTTCCAGCTTCCGGGGGCTCCAGGCATTCCTTGGCCCCTTGGCCTCTGCGTTCACAGGACCTTCCCCTCTGTGTGTCTTCTCTTTTGTCTCAAAGCTCCCTCTGCCTTTCTCTTATAAGGATACTTGTCATTCAATTTAAGGCACACTCAGGTGATCCAAGATGATTTCATCTCAAGATTCTGAACCTAATTATATGTGGAAAGACCCTTTTCCCAAATAAGGCCACATTCACAGGTTCTGGGACATGACCATATCTTTCTGTGGTGGGGTGGGAGGTCACAATTCAACCCACTACAGAGCTCACTGGTCAGAGTCAGAAGTCCTCATCCTCCCACTAACTGGGCACTACCTCATCACCGTGGCCCCAGGCAAGTTCATCACACCCATCTGGAACCCTATTTCCCCACTACCTGCTGCACCTCTCCTAAGGGAGTCAGAACTGCAGGTGGCTGATACTCCACAGATCATAACCAGCTTTCCAACATGATGCTGAAACATCAGCATTTCTCAAACTGGAGACACAATTAAAGGTAAAAATGATCACAGTTCACCCACTAAGTGTGTAAATCCCTGACTCAAGAAACTTAAGTCTTGGGGGGTAGGGGTGGGTATAGCTCAGTGGTAGAGCCCACATCTAGCATGCACGAGGTCCTGGATTCAATCCCAGCACCTCCACTAAAAAATAAAAAAGAAACTCAAGTCTGGTTCTATAGAAACTTCTTCAAGTTACAAAGTTAATTATAGAGAAGTGTTGCCTTTAGAGCAGATGAAAGGATGTTATAAAGATAACTAAAAGGAAAACAAAATTCTAGAACCATGGACTCCCCCTCCCTCCTCCCAGATACATCTAGGTCCCCTGTAAAAGCCCAGCCTCCTACTCAGTTGCCCACAATCCCAGGCTGGGGATCTCCACACACCTCTGCCAGCCCTTACTTGCCCAGACTGTGCCCTGCCAACTCCCCCCACTCCACACAGCCCTTCCTCCACCCCCAGTTAGCACTCACTCTTCCTTTCTGGGACTGCTCCCTCAAGGTGAGCCTCTCCCAAATGTGCACCTCATCATCCCTGGCCCACAGAGACTGTCCAGATTGTCAGCGATGAGAAGTTTCAGCAAGACACCTGGGATTCAGCTTGAGAGTTGGCTTGGAAACCCAGCCACTCCCATCAGAATTCCCTCACAGACACCACCATGAGCTGTGGTTTCTACTCCAGCTGTGTGTTAGAATCACCTGGGGAAGCTGAAAAATTATAGGTGCCTGGGCCCCACCCCAGACCAACGGAAATCAACTCTGAAGATGGGGCTTGGACGTGTACTTGTAAAATCCTTGAGACAGGAGGCCTCAGAGGCCCTCTAGCCTAAAAGGGTCTGTCTTTTGACCTCAGGAAGTGACATAGTCTCCAAATTCCATGCCAGCCTTGGAAGCCAGCATCCCACTCGCCTCCTGCCAGGGAATTTGACCCCAATCTTTGACGGGGGAGGCTGGGGGCTAGCCTCCACCCACCACACACTGCATCCATCTCTGGGCCACCAGTGCCCAGCCCACAGTGGGTGCACAGGAACTGACCACCTGACACCAGGCACCTCCGAGGTCCCACCACACTACACCCAGCAGAGCCCATCCTCTGATCGAAACAGGAAACAGCACAAGGAGCTTTGTGACTTATCCAAGGCCACCCGTTGCATCCTGGGAGGGGATCTCCCACAGGAAGGGGGAGGGCTCTGAGCTTTGACCAGGCCAAGGCTGTTTTCCTTCTACCTTCTGGGCAAATATTTACTTCCTTGCAGGCCAAGATGCAAATGCCTCTGCTGGTAAGAAAGTCTCCCTGGGAAAGAATTAAATAAAACAGAGAAGGCACCATTTCTATAGTGAAACAGCTCTGGTCTTGGGGATGGAGGCAAATGGTGGGTTGTGTCAGTCATATCCCCTCTCCAGGCCTCAGTCTCCTCAGCTGTAAAACAGGACAAGTGTCCCAGCTCACACAGTTGTCCTGAGCATCCAGAGAAGTGAAACGAAGTATTGTGAGGCAAGTGCCAGGTAGTGGCTCTTTCTGCGCCCCAGCCCCTCTCACCAACACCCAGCGAGCTCTAGCCTGGTGATGCGCGCCTCCCATGCTACTGCATATCACACAGGACACTCCAACAAGAGCCCTGGAGCATCGCCCCATCCAAGCCTGGTCCCATGTGAGGTACAACGGCTACCCCTTTCTGCAGACAAGGAAACTGACTTATCCTGGCCACCAGTCAATCAGATTTGCTCTTCACCCATCAAACAAGACGTGCTCGTTCTCCTAACCTGCTGCCTGCTAGAACTGGGCAGAAGCCTCTGGCTGCAGTCCTCCCAGAGGGCATTTCTGACCTCAACATCCAGGCCCAACAAACATGCCATTCTGCAGTAACCTACCCTTCTCTCCCAGAGCCCATCTCCAATCCTCCAATTCTCTACCTGGCCTCCGTGCCCTCTAAGCCCTGCTCCCACCTCCTGGAAGCCCTCTCCCAGGGCTCCTCTGCAGTCACGGCCAGGCAGCCAGGCAGGAAATCACCCACCACCTCCAACTGGCCACTGCTGCCTGATTTCAGTTTCCATCTCCCTGTGGGCTGAGCTTTTAGTTTTTCCTGTTTCCCCTCCCCTGGCCTGGGCGGAAAGGCCCAGCCTGGAACTGAACAGCGCACCTGTTGAATGGCTGACATTCCCTGGCAAAGGCAGACCCTGCCCCTGGGCTCCCAAAAGTGCTTCTCCCAGCTCCCCTTCTCCAGGTGCTCTCAGAGCCTTGAGGATACTTCTGGTTTGGCTTGTCTGGCCCCGTGTGCCCATCATGTGGCACATAGCCTCACTGGTGTATCGCTAAAGCCCAAGAGGTAAGAGGTGGGGAGGACCCAGGCCCCAGAAGAAGCCACATGCTGTCTTGAGGGGTCAGACTTTTCTGCCCAAGAGCAAGGCCACAGCTGGATGCTCTAGGCAGGGCACTCCCTGCAGAAAGTAGCTTCCTCTTATAAGACAAATTTCAGGAGTTCTCATCACATCTTGTGTTCCAGCTTCCCCTGAGCTCTGCAAGGCCCCCAGGCAAGTCTCCATCCCTCCATGGACACCGGCCCTACGGTATGCTGGGTGCTGTTGAATCCTCATTCTTGCAGGATCCTCCCCACAGCCCTCTGGTGTATCCATAGAGAAGGCGTCCAGGAGGCTCAGACTTGGATCTTTACCCAGGGTCACAGCAGAACCAGCATTTGATTCATGTCTCCAGGGGGCACTGCCATCAGGTCCTGATGATTAAACTTCCCCTCTTGGTTATTAAGACCCAAAAGTCCTCATACGACCAGACCCCTGTCACCTTCTCCACCCACAGTTCGGCCCTTCTTAGGCCTCCTCATCTGCTCCAGCCATGCTTGCCTACCTCAGGGCCTGTGCACTTAACTTCTCTTCCGTATGAGACGCTCTCTACAGGCCTTTCTTCTGGCTGGCTCCTTCTCACTCTTGGAGCTCCTCATAAAGGTCTTCCACAGCCACCCCATCTAAAGTAGGAACTCCCATCTCTTCCCACTTGCTCTTTGAGTTCTTCCTTAGCACCTATCACAAGCTATGTTTATTTACTAGTGTGCCTGTCTTCCAGAGTTTGGACCAAGCCTGTCTTGTTCATAGTTGTTTCCTGGTGACTATCACAGGGCCTGGCATACAGAGTAGGCATTAAATAACTATTCTATTAACTGAACAAGCAAACAAACAGTCCCCACCCTGGAGAGAATGGCAGGTCAAAATGGGACTCTCCTGCCTTCCACGAAGATGTCAATTCCAACCCACTCACATCAAGAGGTTCCCTCTAGGAAAGGTCTATCTTTTCAATCCCATATCCTAGGATTACCCAGAAGACATCTTTTCCCTGCCTGTCTATGGAGCCAGCTGGTGTAGATATTTCACTATCAGTCCCTAGTCTGGTTTACTCAGAGCCCCACCTGAGGCTGGCACTGAGTCACCCAGACAGAAGAGGCACGCGGCAGGGGGAAGGAGGAAGGCAGGTCGTCACTCCTGCTTCTCAGGAGCAAACAACCAAAGGCAGTGAGCTCCCAATCCAGTCCTGCAACTTAAAATGACCCCCCTCTTACAGGAAAAGGAGAGTTCATGCACAGAAGCCTAGGCTAAGTGCAAAGAAACTTTCTTGGGGCCTTATTTGCTCATCTGGAAAATAAGTGCCTTAGAATGCTTTCCAAACCTCTCCTAGGGCTGCCTGCCTGATTTTCTGGATTTTAAAGTCCCCATGGCCGGGATGGGGGTGGGGAGGGCCTCTCTGTGACCCAGGTCCGAGCCTGGGCCCAGGTCTTCTCTAACAGCCTATGAGGCACAGTGATCACTTCTCCAGTATGGAGCCGCCTCACTTTCTGCTTGAGTTTCACTACTTTCTCTATGAAATGCTTCCCTCGAACAAGAGGGAAATGGACCTGGCCAATGAAGCAAACACAATCTTTTTAAAAAAGTTAAATATGTACATATACATATAAGGAGATGTCCAAATGGGTGTCTACCCCAACAGTGGTTCTCTCCCAGTGGGAGAATCAAAGGTGATTTTTGTCTTCAATGTGCTCACCTGAATTGCTTGGAATTCTTTGTAGCTATGTGCACATATTATTTTCACACCAACAAAGCTCTTTTCCAAAGTTAGAAATTCCTGCTGCGCTTAAGTGGGAGGCCAGGTACCTGGCTCCTTCCATAAGTGCTGTCCTCTACCCCCATCCTGAGCCCTGACACATGAAGGGATCACAGCGGAGGGGTGGGAGGATGGCTGGTAAAGGTCACAGGGACCCCATGAAGAAACTGGAGTCAGGCAACCTGGGTCCTGGTCTGTCACTAACCTGCTGTGGGGTCTCAGCTATTTGCTTCCTCTCTGGGCCTGTTTTTTCCTCAATAAAATGAAAAGGTCACCCTAGAGATGCCTTCAAGGGCCCTTCTAATTCCCAGTCTATGACTCTCAAGCGTCTAGAAGAATAGAGAGGGAGGTAGGAAAAGAATGGCTTTAAGTAACTGGTGTAGTGTTTATCACGCACCAGGCATTGCTCTAAGCTCTTCCTACAATTAATCCATTTAATGTCTCAGCAACTCTCAGGTAGGTCAGGTAGTGGTCGCCCACTTTACAGATAAGGCAACTGAGGCACATGGAAGGTAGTGCCTACATCACTCAACCTGTAAGTGCCAGAATTGGGACTTAAACCCAGATAGCCTGATACACAGTCTGCGCTCAACCATTAAACCTTAGGGAAATATAAAGAATCACAGGCCAAACTATGATAATGGGGCCCATCTTGGAGAAGGCAAGGAAGAGTTAATATTGCCTCTGGCATTTTTAATCTCTACCAGCTATCCACACCCACTTCCTTCCCACTCACTCATCAATACCCCTCAGCCCTGACACCCTTATTCAACTGAAAACTACCTCATTGTCAAGGCAACAGGCATGGTGCTTTCTAGAAAGCCAGTGTCTCCATGATCAGCCCAGCCCACTTTGCAAATTCAAGGCATCAGCAAACCTGACTGCTGCTGGCTACACACGCTGCTTGGCCTCTCACCCAGGTGCCCATATCTTCAATCCTTGCTTCCAAGATACAGGTTGGACTCAATCACCCAAATGCAACAAGCCTCCCCTGAGGACCTACTGCGTGCCCAGCCCTGAGCCCAGAATTTAGAAGAGGATATGAATGAGCTACACCCCTGACCTTCAGGAGCCCACAGTCCAGCGAAGAAAAACAGTCGTGTAAACGGATCTCTTGGACACCCTGTGGTCGGTGCTATAATTAGAGGTGTGTCCCTAGTGGGCTGAGGGCACATGTGTCAGAATGATTCACCCAAGTGGTGGGAAGAGGAGGCTCCAAGTGCCTCTGGGTAAGCTCATTTCTCACGGGGACACCTTCGGCTGCCTACAGAAGGAGCTGGGAGTGAGGGGACCTGGGGGCCTGTGCCAGCTCTGCTGGGTGACCCTGAAACACGCCCCCTCTGAGCCCCGAGGTCGCCTTCTGAAAACAAGAGGGCCCCCAAGCATGGGAAGGGAAATTGTTGTAAATTGTTCGTCATATTCATGTGGACTCCCAGACGGAGACAAGTTTTCATTGCTCATTTCCCTTCTCATCCTCCCAATCACATCAAGGAGCAAATCTCAGCTTCAGTGTCAGTTTGTCTTTATGCCTCTTAAACACTTGTCCACCTACCTTTTGAATGACGAGGGCAAGCCTAATGTTCACAGCCCACAGCACCCACAGTATCTAGCTAGTATTTAATAATGCTGTTTTGTTTTCCCTGTGCTATATTTGCTGTAACTATTACCTACTATTTCTGATAAGGAATATTGGTTTCCCCTTGGCATCAGTGATATAAAAGTAAATTTTAAATAAATAAATTTGAACATAAATACAAAACAGAAACAGACTCATAGACATAGAGTACAAGCTTGTGGTTGCCGGGGGGGCGGGGGGAGGGAAGGGACAGACTGGGATTTTAAAATGCAGAATAAATAAACAAGATTGTACTGTATAGCACAGGGAAATACATGCAGGATCTTGTGGTAGCTCACAGTGAAAAAAAAATGTGACAATGAACATATGTATGTTCAGGTATAGCTGAAAAATTGTGCTCTACACTGGAATTTGACACAACACTGTAAAATGACTATAACTCAATTTTAAAAAGTTAAATAAATAAAAATAAATTTGAGTTTAAAATAAATTTTAAAAATAAATTTGAGTTTAAAAAGTGAATCTGTTTAAAGTAATATATTACATGTAAATAATAATATAATAGTTATAGTCTCTATGTATGACATTTTAACATCTATCAAAATTTTAATTGCATATACAAAAACAGGCAAAGCTGTTCTATGCTATTAGACATTCCAATAGTGATACCGCTGGTGGGAAGGGTAAGTGACTAGAAGTGGACACAAGGGGGGCTTCTGGCTTCTGCTGTCCATTCTGTTGGTTGACCTGGGGGCTGATTATACAGGGGTGTTCACTTTGTAAAAACTCATCAAGTTGTAAACATTTATGGTGAGTCCATTCATGTATGTATGTATATGATATACTCTACCCCAGTAATTCCACTTCCAGACATTACCCTGCAGACATACACATATATTGTGCAAAATGACACATTCAAAGATGCTCACTGCAGCACTGTTTACAGCAACTGGAGATTGGAAACAACCTGAGTTCCCCAGCTGGGGACTGGTTAAATAAATTTTGGCAGAGCCTACAGTGAATTCTATGCAGCCATCAACTAGAGTGAGACAGTCCCTAGCAGGGCTCCAAAGTTTACAAGGATTTAAATTTAAGCAAAAAGGTAAGGGCAGAACTGTGTGTGGTGTGCTACTTTATGCAGAAAAAAAAAAAAAGACATATAATACAGGCACTTGTTTGTGCCTAGGACATCCTATGCCTAAGATATTATCTCAGAAAAGAATAACAAGAAACTGCTAGTAAAGGTACCCTCTGGACAGAGCAGGTCAGGAGAGAGGGGTAGGAGGGAGGCTTATCACTGATGATCATTCTTTTGTACTTTTCAATTTTGTACAATATCCTTGAATTTCCTATTTGATAATAAATTTCAAAGCAAAAAGTGTTACAGAAGGTACACAGCTATGGTAAAATGTATGGCCCCTTAAATACTGAGATCAAAGTGTTCGCACTTTGGGCTTATAAAGCAAGTAACCCTTGGCCCTGCTCCTCCTCCCAAGGAATGGCATGGAGATAATACACTTTTCTGTAATGGTTTCCAATTAATAGCAAACCCAGTCTAGGACAAATTACTTAAACTGGGCCTCCACCCTGCAGTTAATTCTGGCACCTGGAGTTGCCCTGGCAAAGCTGACAGGTGGCTGAGTTCTTGGCATAGGTGAGGAGATTTTTAAGCACAAATACTTCCAGGGATGGGAAGTTAAATACTTGGGAAGGCAATCTCAGGTGCTGGAGAGGAAAGAATCTGAGTTCTGAGTCTCACCCTGCCCTAACAGAAGCAGAGCAAGGGCCACAGACTGGTCTTCTCTCAGGGCTGCAGGGGACAGTGACAAGTCAAGGCTTTGAAAATTCGAGTTCAAGTTTAACTGCATAACTTTCTTTTGCATAGCACTTGGCTTGCCCACATATCACTGTCTCCCCACCTTGCTAATCCTAAAAACAATCCAATGAGGTGTGGGACAGGATATCAGTTATCCATTTTACAGATGGGAAAATGGAGGTACAAAAAGGTTTAACAGACTGGTCAGTAATTACGTATCAAGAGAAGGAGTATAGCCAAAAACATAACCTCAACCTTCCAACTCCTTATTTTCTCACCTCCCTACACAACAACCTTAGCCTTCCCTCTTTCAGCTCTGACCTACAGAGAGAGAAGAGCTTCTGAGGCCAAACAAGGAGCAGGCAGAAAAAACCAAAAAACAAAAAAAAAACCCAGAATCAGAATCAAGGAGCCTATGAGACCATCTAGCCCAGCAGTTTTCAACCCTGAGTACACACTAGAGTTACCTAGGGAGTTTAAATAAATTTAAGTAAATACATAAGCCAGGGCCCAGGCATCTTCAGTGCTTTTAAAATTCTTTAGTTGATTGTGATGCAAATTTGGGAGAGAACCGCTGAATGACAGCTCAAATTATCCCCAACTCAGCTCTACAAACAACCTTCTGCCTCCCTGGAGCCTCCATCCGTGCATCTGTACGACATCCTCTGGCCCCCAGATATTCCATTCATCTCTCTTCCACATTATTACATAGAGTCAGAGAACTAGACTGGGAGCTGGGCAAGTCAATTCACAGCTCTGAGGCCCCAAACAGCAAAGTGACTTGCCTAATATCTCCCAGTGAACCAGTAACCGAACAAGACTAGAATCCTGACCCACCAGGCAAGGTCACATCCACAGGAGGGTCACAAGGAAAGCCAGGACTGATGGCAGATCCAGAAGTTCCTGCCAGCAGAATAGACTTAGCGAGAGCTGAAGAGGAGACCAGGAATGTGTGCGTGTGTTTTGGAGGAGATGGGTGTCAGGTACCTGGGCAAGTCTGCCCTGCGGCACACTGTGGGTGTGGGACTACTCTAGAGTGGCAGGGTGGGCAATGGCCTGCAGAAAGATGTCCTCAGTTTCTAGGAGGGGGCCCAGCTTGGTCTGAAATCTCCATAAAGAAATTCAGTCTATTGGGTCAGCTTACCAAGAGGGCTCAGCTCCCCTGCCCGTAGCAATAATAATGGCTCACACTTCTTGAGTTCTTTGCTGGTCCCTGTGCTAAGTACTGTACTTGGCCTGTTTCATTTAATCTCCACAACCATGCTGAAAGTTTGAGTATAATTACTGTCTCCATTTGCAGATGGGAAACTACAGCCTAGAGAGTTAAAGTAACTTCCCCAAGATCACTCACATAGAAAGTGGTAGTGGCAGGATTCAAAGCCTGGTTAATGTCTAACCATTACCATCCAGCCCCCAATAAGACAGAAGAGAAGGCTAAGCCCAGTGACTTTTTTTAGTTACTGAGCCCTAGAAGCAGCGGGACACCTCCCCAGACACGATCAGGGAATCCTGACCACAACACGGACAAGCCATCCTCCCTCCACCCAAGAGGAAACCGAGGCACAGTGGGAAAGCATCTTGCTCAGAGGCATCGGTAACTAAATAGGGAAAACAGGATCAGGAGTTCAGGTCTCCGGACCCCAGTCCACAAAGCCTGACCACTTCTCCACTGACAGATGGGAAGATGAACTCAGTCATACCCGGCAGGCGGGGTGGGCGCGGCCACGATGGTAACCGCCGCCTACAGCACTAGCGGAAGCGCAGTGGACTCGCAGAACCAAACTGCTATTACGGTGCACACAGGTGAGCCACGTAGAGCTCCTTCATCGTAGACGTGGCCAATGAGCTCTAAAGCTCCCTATCGGGCAGCTGAATTTCCCGGTTCCCAGGTAAATTGGGAAGAAAAACCAGGAGCGCGCCCCCGGAGCCCTCCCTGGAGCAGACAGGTCTGGACCCAGCCCCCGGCGGGGTGGGTGAACAAGGGAGTGCGGGCTCCCGCTCCCATCCCGTGGCCCGACGGGGTCACTCACCCAGAACACTGTGGAGTAGATGATGAGCGAGAACTTGAGCCAGAGGTAGGAGAGGCGCGCGCAGTAGCGCACCTGCTCCGAATCCCCGCGGGGCATCCTGGGCTCCCGGGCCGGGTCCCTTGCTGTGAGCAGCCCCACCTGCGGCTGCCGGCCGGGTTCCCCGCCCCGCCACCGGGTGCTCGCTCAGGGACTGACACCCGCGAGCCTCAATCACAGCCCGGGCCCGCGACCAGTCAGTTCCAGCGGCCAATGAGCGAGAGGCTGAGGCCCAGCCTCTGGGAGGGGGCGGGACGGGGGCGTGGCTGCGGCCCAGGACCCGGAGGAGGCGAAGGGAGGGTCGCGGGCTAGGGTTTTGCAAAAGAGGTTGCGTGCAACTTCGGAAAGGCCTTTGCTAAGGAGCGGAGAGGGTCGTTGTAATGTATACAGCGGCGCTCCAGGGAGAGTGCGAGTGTGCCTCATGCAGGGTACATAGAAATGTCTGCTTTCCACAGTTGTCAAGAGAGAAGACTATGGGAAAAGAGCAAGAATTTACCGCTAAGGTGTTAAAGTGTGCAAATAAGTGTGCAAGGCACGAATGGAATAAGGAAGTGGAATTGTTCAGCCTAAGGGGTCGGGAGGGCTGCATCTAGGAAGGTGAAGCATTCCTGTGTCGGGCTGGGCCCCCACGGGGCTGGGGCCCCCGCAGTTTCCTTTGTAATAGAATCCCTGTTGAAGGCCTTTCCCCAACAAGTCTCTGTGGCCAGGTGAGATCCCAACTCTGCCCCAAGGGCCTCCTCTTCTGAGAAGTCGCTCTGATCCCCAGGCCAAATCAGTGACCCCCCACCCTGGCACACATTCAGCCCAGGCCTGACACAGCCACTCCACACCCAGCCTTTCCTCAGCCTGGGGTCTGTGTCTGTCTTCCTGGCTGTGAGTCTGTCTCCCACGGCCCCTGCTTGACTCACTGCTGTTTCCTTTCTCTGAAAGCCTAGCTCAGTCTGGGGCTTGGGAGCCAGGCAATCCGTGTTTGTGGCATTCAGGAATTAAACATTTGGCTGAGAGGTTGAGAGCTCAAGGCAGGGCTGGGTGGGGTCCCTGGTGGTGACAGCAGGAATGGCATGCTTGTCCAAGTCCCTGGCCTTGGACTCCCAAGCCTCCCAGAGAGAGAGACCGGGCTGGCCCAGCCCCCAGGGCTCTGTCCTAGAAGGAAGAAAGTAAGGTCGGGGGTGTGGAGAGAAGCAATGCCCTGCCCTGGAGGGGAAAGGCAGCCAGTTTCCTGGTACAGAAGGAGCAAGCCCAGCAAGGTTGCCTAGAGACCTGGAACCAGGGGCTGCTGAGGGTCACCTTCAAATGAATAACTGAGGGCATCTACCGCAGGGTTAGAAGCTGTCCTTTCTGTCCTTTAAGGAGGAAGAAACAACTCGTTATCCCTCTTTGTGGGACTAGCTTCCCTCACCCAGCCCCACAGAGCTAGTCTTACATCCACTCTTTAAGACATTTGTCTCCATCCCTAGGGAGGCTAGTTCAGCACGTTGCCCTCGGAGGGCTGGGCTGTCTCCCTCTACCTGGGGGTTAGCCTCCTAGCCTCCTTCCCAACTCGGGTTTTCAGTTGCCCCTGGCTGTAGTTCTGGCCTCTCTAGCTTCACTCTCTCTGGTCTTTCAAATCTTCCCTAGTGACATGCACACACCTGAGTGGTCCCTCTCAGCTCTCCCTGAGCCCCTGTGCTGAGGCCCTGAGGGATGAGGCTGAGACACCCCTGCAGAGGGAGCCTGGAGCTCTTTGGGGCACAGCCCTTCCCAGGCTCCTGAGCAACTTCATTGTCCCTCCTCATCCCCAGCCTGACCCCCAAGGGCCATGGGTTGCTCCTCAGACACATTTGCAAACACAGAAATCTCAGAAATGACAACCCATTTTCAATTTTTCCCTCCTTTTGCCAAGAGCTCTGGGCTAGGGGTCAGCAGGCCTGGTGCCAATCCTGCTTTTGCCAATAACTCTTTGTTAGAATATGTGGCATAAATAGTGCAACATACAGGTGTAAGTGTGACCCTGGCTGCAGTTTAGAACCACCTGGGGAGCTTTACATGTAGTCTGATATCTAAGCCCCACCCCAGTCCAGTTTAGTCAGAATCTCCACCATTAGGGCCCCGGGAATCAGTATTATTGTAAAGGTCCCAGCAAATTTCTAAAGTGCAGCCATGACTGAGCATTACAAGCCTAGAGGTAGTCATGAGGGTGAGGTGGTCAGTCAACATTTTATCAGAAAGGCCACACTCCAGAGAGCACTCAGCTACCCAGTGGTGTGCTGGTCAATGTTTAAAAACTGACTCTCTGGTGGTAGTGGTGGTTGTGAAGAGGCAGGGGGACCCTGTCAGCACTTTCCGCAGTGTAAATACTCCCACCATGTCTGAGATGTGCACAATCGCACAGTCAGCTCAGCACAGCCCTGCGGCTCTCCCTGTCTCAGTACTGATCAGCATAGAGAATGCCATAATGAATGCATCAGTGAGATTCACAGCCTACTAGCCAGCATAACAGGTATTAGAAATAAGCTCTTCTTTGGTGAAATTAGTGCAGGCACACCTCGGAGATATTGCAGGTTGGGGTCCAGACCACTACAACAAAACGAATACCACAATAAAAGTGAGTGACATGAATTTTTGGTTTTCCAGTTCATATAAATGTTATGTTTACACTATTCCATAGTCTATTAAGTGTGCAATAGCATTATGGCTAAAAAAATCAATGTACATACCTTAATTTAAAAATGCGTTATTGCTAAAAAATGCTAATCACCATCTGAGCCTTCGAGGCATAATCTTTCTGCGATAGTAACATCAGAGATCTCTGATCACAGATCACCAGAACAAGTAATGAAAAAGCTTGAAATATTGCAAGAATTACCAAAATGTGACACAGAGATGTGAAGTGAGCAAACGCTGTTGGAAAATTGGCACCGACAGACTTGCTTAGCACGAGGGTTGCCACACACCTTCAGTTTGTAAAAAGCACCGTATCTTCAAAGCGAAATAAAGCAAAGTACAATAAAACAAAGTATGCTTGTAGTACTCAAGATACGTAGGTTGGCTAAAATGATTGAGGGGCACCACCCATTCCTTCCTCAGAGTGAAAAAAAAAAATTCCCTTAAGGATGATGCTCTGGGCTAAATCTGTGAGGGGTGCCGTATCCCAAGGGATTCTGGTTGCCTACTATAACCATCAGTCTAACTGAATCCTGCCTCTAGAATGTTGTATCTTTCTTTGTTTTGGGGGGGTGGGTAATTAGATTTATTTACTTATTTATAGATTTTTTTGATGGAGGTACTGGGGATTGAACCCAGGACCTCATACATGTTGAGCATGTGCTCTACCACTGAGCTATACCCTCCTCCCTGTTGCATCTGTCTTGAGTGGACCCCTCATACAAGGTGACAGAGCACCTAAAAGGACAGAGAGCGGGGCCTTCCCTGACTTTACAGACCAGACTGTATGAACCGGTTTTGTGGCTACTTGCTAGTAAATGCTTGTTTTACAGATATTTGCATGGGTAGCAGAATTTGTTCTGAGATCTGTTTTCATGATAACCTGGCAGGGAGATTGTAGGGGAAAATAACTAACCCTCATCATTAGTGGCTACTAATATTTACAAAAAAGAAACCTATGGATTATGCACGACTGACTGGGCTCACAGAAGTCTGCATCCATGCCTCTGTTCCCCCATCTGTGAAACCATGAGGTTGGACTAGTTCTAACAATCTTAGCTACAGTCCCCACAAGCAAATCAGTCAGCAGATGTACACTGAGCTTTTCATACTCATCAGGCCCTGCCCCAGGCTTTCTGGATATAAGACACACAAGAGCTTCTATTCTCTTCTATTGGGGTGTGGAGGGCTGTAGGACATGCAATATGTATCACGACAAATACATGAAAAGGGTCATTTCAGGTACTGAAATGTACTGAATATCCGGGAGAAGACTTTTCTCCAGTGGGAAGTTCAAGTCCTCTGTGACCCAGCAAACGATGTGCCTTCTCCCTCCACATTCTAGTGTACCAGCTGCATTCCAGCTACAGGAGACTGAAATGAGTTAACTACGTGGTTTAACGAGCAACTCCAAACAATACAGAGAGACTCAAATATTAAGAGTTCAATACTGGTTAGAGTTGGAACTTTACATAGAGTTATTGTGCATTACTGTAAGATGGTAGTACTGTGAGATTTTACAAAACAAGTGTTTTATAAAAAAGGATCTATCAAATTAGTCTGGGAAATGCTGGACTTCTTCATAGCCTTTAATGTGAAGATGTATATTGTGGTCTCTCCAAGAGGAAAAGGAGACGCAGCCTTTCCCAACTACATTTGACTGCACGCTATTTTCCCCAGACACCAGTGTTAACATCTCAAGGAACTAGTATCTCTCAGGATGGACTCAGGGAAATACTGCCCCATGAGACTGATTCCTAATTCTTTTGGAGTTGAAAGTGACCTCTTCAAAGTTATATGTGTTTATTTTTATACGTTGATCAGCAATTGGTAGTTCTATTAACTTTTCTGTTTTTATCCTTTGTACGTTTTTAAATTAAGTAATAGATTCTTTTAAGTGGCAATGACAAGGGCTGACAGGCTGAGAAAATGCCATTCCTGCCTCTTCTCCGCAGAAGAGAGGGGCCCTTCTGGAAGAGACTCCAGGCTGGTCCGACAGAGCTTTGACAGAGGAGGTCGGCCTTGCTGGGGCTCAGCCAGGCATCCGGGAAAGCAACCTGGGAGCGCTGGGCTGATGGGCCAGGCCTGCGTGACTCACTGGGCGTGGCGGGGCGGGCGCTCAGGCATCGTGGCTGCATCAGTAGCTCTACCTGTCACTCGGGAGGGCAGGGCAGCTGCCTCTGGAAGGCTGGGTGCTGCTGGGGGAGGGGAGTCTCAGAGGAGGTGGCGGGGCCCCCGGGGCAGTCAGAAGGTACCAGGAAAGAGGCCTGGGGACACAGAATTGGGGTCTGGACTTGGTCCGGCAGCTATGAAGGGAGGAGTTTAAGGCTTTTACACTCAGAAGACATACATGGATCTGGTCGCCTCTGCCAGGACAGCTGACGGGCCTAAGCATGTTGCCATGTGCTGGTTGTCAGGGGATCCCCAGCAGCCTCTAAGGGCAGACTTCTATCCCCTCCTGGGCTCCCACAGAGATCCAGTCACACAGACATCTGATGAAAAGCCTGTCCTGGGAGGGCTCAGCTCTTCTCCCAGACTGACTCCTTTCTCCCACTTCCTGTATTTTTCCTCAGGCCACTTCAACTTCCTCCTTCCGGTTTGCTGGGCATTCAGCTCAGCCAAAGCACCTGCTTGTCTTACGTACCCAAGGCCCCCTCGGCCCTACTCAGAGGAAACAAAAGGCACAACACCATTTTCTATTGCAAACATGTGTTAACTGAACTGCTGTTTTTGTCTCTTCTGTGGGGCATGAGAACAGTTCTGTGTGGGAAACAAGACAGGAGGCCCAGTCTCAGAGTGTGCGCCCCAGGTCACACAGCCCTTTAGGGTCCGTGCAGGGACGAGAACCCGGGGCTGGTTCCCACCTCCTGCTCAGCCTCCTCAAGCTTCCCTCCAGATCCTGGAGCAGTACTGGCTCCCTCCCTGCCCAAGTAAGTGACCCTGAGCATTTCACGACGACTGTAGAGAAACCAGGCCAGTCTGACTCCTGGAGGGCCGAGTGGCGGGCTGGGGAAAGGCCCACGCAAGGCTACTACACAGAAGCTGGTTCTGGTCTGGCTCCAGTTCCAGAACCAGTGCAGCGCTCTCATGGCTGCCGTAGGGAACCTGTGTTTAAAGTCAGCTAGGGGTGGAGGGGGTCATGAAATTCTTCTAATAGAGGATCTAATTCTCCTCTAATTTTATTCTCTTATGAAGCCAAACCAACTGCCCCCAGAACATCCTCCAATTCAACACTGCTGCTACATTTTTAACAAGACCCAAAAATGTATTTGACATTACAGCTCAATGTACATACAAAAGACACATCTGAGCAAAAGTCGCATGAAACACACTCACCCTTAGCACATGATGCATTCTTGTATGTTCTGTATTATCCTTGTTGTTTTAGCACTAGTCATAAGCCACTGTTTGAAACCACGAATCTAATTCAAACTACTGATGAAACGCCTCCAGAGAAGCCCTACTAGGCCTGTTTTAGCAAACAGGGAAGTCATCAACAACATATGTTTGTACAGAAAGTACTTAGGTATTAGTCAAAAGCAAAACTTTTAAAACGTGGCTCAGGTGAAGCCTGAAATTGCCTTGATCAAGCACTGACTACACATCCCTCCCCCACCAACCGCCCGCCACTCACTCTCTGGGTGACATAACCAGGAAGCCAGGAAGGCGCACTGGGGGCCACTGGGAGCCTCTACACCTCCAAGGGCAGGAGCAGGCTTGGGGCTCCACCCTCCTGAGCTAGAGTTAAAGGACCAGTGGTGGGAGAAGAGGCACAGCCTCCTTTTGGCACCAGTGGAAGGGAATTTCTGGTTCCCAGAGGTGACCCCCCCAACCCCTGCAGTGGAACCCTACCTCTTCTCAGGGAGGGGCTGCTTCTGCCTGCAGGCTATGTGTGGTCCTTGGGGGGCCTGCCCCACCCAGCTGACCACTGTGGACCAGTGGAGAACTGCACTGGTGGGCTGATGAATCCCAGGTGGCCAGTGAGCCCGTGGGGACACCGAGGATAGAGAGCTATGAAGGAGTGACTGTATGCCAGACCCTTCCCTTTGCCGAAGGCCCAGGAGAGCAGAAACTGTTATGTCTCCCATCACTTACTGGCTTAGCTCTGCCCTAGACACGTCAGCAGCCTGACCTCTATGGGGACCAAGAGGGAAAAACAGATGAGCAAGTAAAGAAAAATCACACCTGTTGAAGCGGACTCAGTAATAGAAGGGAGGAAGCCCTAGGTGAATGTGTAAATTAGAGCTAGCAAGAAAGACAGAAGAGGACTTCAAAGAAAGAAAAAAAAAAGGTTATGGGGACTCTCAGGAAGATGTGGATGGAGCACACATAAAAAGATTCTTGCAAACTAAAAAGTGTAACATTCAAATATAACAATTCAATAGAGACAGTGCTGGGAACTGAGTCAGAGGTCTGGAAGACCAAGGGAGAGAAGCATCTCACAACTCAGAGCAAAAACACAAAGAGGTGGAAATCAGAAGAAAAAGATAAGAGCTGTGGAGGCTGGATCCAAGATGAAGAAATGTGGCAGATGCTGTCGGCCGACTAACTCAACCCCGTTCCCAGCCTCCCCCCTCCCCTCTGACTCCTCCATGGAGGCTGACACGTGAAACACACTTACTACCAGCTTCCCTTGCAACACGACACCTTCTGGTCCATGAGACATAAGCATCCAAAAAATATTTTTATTTTTTTCTGATATAAAATGCATATGCATTTGGTGCTGCACTTTTTCCTGTTTTCTTTTTACCCTGAATATAAACATGGTGCCTGGAGCTGCAGCAGCCATCCTGTGACCATAAGGGAGAAGCCAAGAGAATGAAGAGATACCAACCCAAACTCTGACACTGTCAACCAACCAAACTCAAGCCAGCAACTGCCTACCCAGGACCTTCCTGTTAAGTGAGGAAAATAAGCACCTATTTATTCAAGTCATTCTTTACTAAAGTTTTCTGCTACACCTGAAGACATTCTTACATAGTATGAGAAGAAATAAATCATAGAAGAAAATTTCCCTGTTAGGAAAAACTTGAGTTTTCAAACTGAAAGGACTCACTGACTACCACATTTAAAACTGATACACTTTTTACACATGGTATAAATTGGCAAACTCCTGAATTCCACAGAGGAAAGAGAAAAAGCTACCACCTTTCAGCAGAGAGACCAGGTTCCTTAAAAGAGTATGAAACATTAGACTTTTCATTTTTAGCTCTTGAATGTGAGAGACAGAGAAGTAACATCAATAAATTGAGAGGAAACAATCATAATCTAAACACAATCTACAAATCAGCTTTAAATTCGGTATTAATACGGGGCAGTCCAGAGTCCCAAGGTCCCTGGTCAAATACTAGCCACAGCTTGGGAATTTCAAACAGAAAACAGGCAAAAGCTGGCCTTAAGAGTACTAAGAACAAATGTCTTTATATCTACATCCACATTTAAAGAGAAAATATTTTTCTTCATGCTTCAAACCCGGTAAATGGATAAACTGCAAAATTAAAAACCTAGGGCCACATTAAAAATCATAAGATAATAAAATACACTTCTCGAGTTGTTGTAAAGATTAGTTCCATTTGTTTCCACTCAGTGAGGAAGGAGGTGGTGGCGACGGGGGAAGGCAGACCTTTGAAAAAGCAATAACTACTCAGTATGGTGTCAATGTTGGGGGGAGCAGCTGCTTAGATCTGTGTGTTCCAGGAAGGCTTCCAGGAGGCAGCAGTGTTAAAGAGAGGCCTGCCAGGTTAAGTGGAAGTTGCCCAGGTGAAAGGGTGTGGAAGAGGGTCTCAGAACAAGGGAAGATTAGTTCCTAAGCTTGGCCACAAACTGAAATCACCTGGGGATCTTTAAAAAGCACCGATGCAGGCTCCCATCCCCAGACCCCATACCTCCTGTCGTAATTGGTCTGAGGTGTGACGTGGCATCAGGCATTGTCAGAGCTCCCCAGATGATTCTAATGTGCGGCAAAATTTGGGAATCACTTGCCTACACCAAGGCTTAAGGCAAGAGTTTGTGGTTCTGTAAATTGAATGGGGCATTGCAGGGGAAGGACAAGCAGTGAGAAAGGAGAGAAGTGGATGGGCTAAGGTTTAAGGTGTAGAGTGGTCAGAAGTAGTGCTGGTGGGGAGAGAGGGAGGGTGGAAGAAGCTGATGGTGATGCCCAGGTTTCAGGCTTGGATGACTGGGTGGATGTGGTCCATTTTCTGAGATATAGAACACAGCAGGAGAAAGGGATGTGCAGAGGAAGACCTGCTGATTAGAGATGAGGCATGCTTATTACCAGGAGGTTTGGCTCAATAAATCTCGACCTTGGCTGTGGTCTTTATCGTCATTACCAATATCATCATCCTCATCATCGATTGAGAGGCTGCATGAAGCCCTTGTGGTCACAAGGCTTAAAGTAGGGATATTGCCCTCTAGCGTCATCATTTGTGTATTACAGGCACTCAGGCAGCAGTGAGCACACCTGCAGGGGATGGACTGCCCCAGGAAGGAACTGGGCATAGAAGTTAGAAATCAGAGATGATCTCTCTCAGTGATCAGGCCAGCATCTCCCAGGTGAGCCCCATGCTCAGCCCAGCGTGAGTAAGGGTCTCCTTTGGATGAGCTGCTGTCCGCAAAGTGCCCACATTGTGGAGAGAGCCCTGAGCAGAGGAAAGGGCACTGGATGGGGAGTTTGAAGGCCAGAGCTCCAGGCACAGCTCTGCAGGTATTGGCTGTCTGACCTGGAGTGAGTGCTTTGCCTGGGCATCAGGGTCCTTATCAGGACTAGGTGTCCCTGCAGGGCTGACTGTCTCTGTGTTGATGACCACATCAGTGGGCAAGACTGACATTCTCTGCCCCTGAGAGAAGAGACAAGAGGCAGCTCTTACATTCTCCAGAAGGCTTGCCAAGTGCCCGTGAGGAGTAGAGAGCCAGTGCCCTGGGAGGCCTCGGCGAAGAGGTAGCATTCCATTCGGGCCCTACAGGGATTAAAACGTAGTGTCTGTGCAAGACACCCTACCCATTTAGGAGAAACTTGTCAATGCAGAGAAGCCCCGTGGTAGGAAGAGAACAAAGGGCATGGGCTCTGGAGTCAGACAGATCAGGCTTGACTGCTGGCTTCCCCAGCTGCATGAACTTAGACAAGTTATTTCACCTTTATGAGAATATATTCTCATGTATGAAATGGGGATATAATAAAATAACAGCAGCAAGTCCTTATTTAGCCCTGCGTGCTAGGTACTGCTCTAAGCACTTTGCACGCATCAGCTAATTTAATTCTCACGACAATCCTGTGAGATAATATAACTAACCCTGTTTTACAAATGAAGAAGATGAGGCACAAAGAGATTATATAACTTGTTCAGTCACCTGGCTCGTGGGCACATGGTTGGTGCACAGCTACTGCTGTGACCACAGAGATAACAGTCAATGGACTGTACTGGAACAGGTGAGCTCACTGGTAGAGCTCCATCTCCTGGGCAGGCCAGTGTCAAGGAGAGAATTTCACGAGATAGAAAGTGACATTCTCCAGCAAGCATTACGAACAATGCATGATCATTTATTTGTGACCACAGCATGATACCCCATGGTCCTGGACTTCCCAAATGGGAACACATGGACAAGGAAGAGCAAGGGCTCTTAGAATTAGCTTCTTCCCAAAGCCCCAGTGAGTACCACAGTGCCAAAACCCAGCTGGGTCCTGAAGAAGGAAGATGTTCCCTCTCCCAACATCCCACGTAGCTAAAAGTGGTTATGTGACATCATTCTGGTCAATAAGATATAAGGGACATCTGCTGGGAGGGTCCTGGGAAAGATTTCCCTCCCTGACAAAAGAGAAAGACCTAGAAGGGGAGTTCTTTTACTTCCCACTCCCTTCCTGGAAGAGGAATGCTGTCATGTAAGGATGTGATACTTGGAGCTGTTGCGGCCATGAGGCAAAGGCTAAGAAAAATCAAAATTCCCAAAGAGTAGGTAAAACAAAAAGACAACCTACGGAATGGGAGAAAATTTTTGCAAATGAAACCGACAAAGGCTTGATCTCCAGAATATATAAGCAGCCCATACGACTCAATAAGAAAAAAATAAACAACCCAATCCAAAAATGGGCAGAAGACCTAAACAAGCAATTCTCCAAGGAAGACATATAAATGATCAAAAGGCACATGAAAAAATGCTCAATATCACTAATTATCAGAGAAATGCAAATCAAAACTACAATGAGGTATCACCTCACACCAGTCAGAATGGCCGTCATTCAAAAATCCACAAATGACAAATGCTGGAGAGGCTGTGGAGAAAGGGGAACCCTCTTACACTGCTGGTGGGAATGCAGTTTGGTGCAGCCACTATGGAAAACACTGTGGAGATTCCTCAAAAGACTAGGAATAGACTTACTGTATGACCCAGGAATCCCACTCCTGGGCTTGTATCCAGAAGGAACCCTACTTCAGGATGACACCTGCACCCCAATGCTCATAGCAGCACTATTTACAATAGCCAAAACATGGAAACAGCCTAAATATCCATCAACAGGTGACTGGATAAAGAAGATGTGGTATATTTATACAATGGAATACTACTCAGCCATAAAAACCAACAACATAATGCCATTTGCAGCAACATGGATGCTCCTGGAGAATATCATTCTAAGTGAAGTAAGCCAGAAAGAGAAAGAAAAATACCATATGAGATCACTCATATGTGGAATCTAAAAAACAAAAACAAAAACAAACAAACAAAAAAACAAAAACAAAGCGTAAATACAGGACAGAAATAGACTCATAGACAGAGAATACAGACTTGTGGTTGCCAGGGGGGCGGAGGGTGGGAAGGGATAGACTGGGATTTCAAAATTGCAGAATAGATAAACAGGATTATACTGTATAGCACAGGGAAATATACACAAAATGTTATGGTAGCTCACAGAGAAAAAAATGTGACAATAAGTGTGTATATGTCCATGTATGACTGAAAAATTGTGCTGAACACTGGAATTTGACACAACATTGTAAAATGATTATAAATCAATAAAAAACGTTTTAAAAAAATTCCCAAAGAGCTTTGAAACTGTTGAGCTGTGTTTAGCATGGAATCACTGACCTCTAGATTCCTGGTCATGTGAAAAAAATAAGCCCCTATTTGTTCAAATCACTGCTGCTTAAAGCAAAAAGTATCCCTAATATTACACCCAAGCTGTTTCAATGTGTTCATTCACTTGCCCAGTCATTCATTTATTTAATCAGCAAATACCACTGAGCATATACAACGTGCCAATCATAATGGAGGGAAGGGAAGATATGGCCATAATCAAGATAGACATGAGTCCAGTCCTCATGAATTTCTTAGCTTGGAAGGAAAAACACACTCTGAACAGATGTGATGGGTCAAGATGTTAACAGGAAGGAAAGCACAGAAATGCTACTGGAGTATAGAAGAACAAAGATTGTTCACCTGAGTGAGCATCTAGAAAGTTCTTGAAGTCTCGGGTATTATGGAGGGTTAAGTGCTGTAATAGAGCCCAAAATACAGTGCCTCAATAAGAGAGAAGCTTTCCTTTGTTTTGTTTCCTTTTTCTTTTCTATGTCACAGGCCTGGGCTCTGCCATCTACAATGTGGGGCTGCCCTCTCTGGACTCAAGATGGCCACCCCTGTTGTCGCCAAGTGAAAAGTAACGAAATAAAAAAAGAAAGAAAGAAGGAAAAGCAACCAGCTCCCTCCTTAAAGATGAGATCTTGAAGTTGTACACACACAGACACACATATATATCACTTCTGCCCACATCCTACTGGCCAGACCTGAGTCATGTGGCCACATCTAGCTTGGAAGGGAGGCTTGGACATGTAGTCATTAGCTGGGCAGCCAGGTGACAGCTAAAACTCAGGGAGGCTCTACTGCTAAAAGGGAGAAGGGGAAATGGACCTGAGGGATAGTGAGCAGTCACACCCAGGAACGGAATGGGGTTATTTTCCCCTTAACCCGGAGAGCAATGGGGAGTCATTGAAGGGTTTCAAGGAAGAAGTACATGGTCAGATTTGTGTTTTTAAAAGAGCACTGTATCCTCATTAGTTGAAAGAAAAAATCACTGTGATAGAGGACGGAGTGGAGACGGGCAGGCAGTACAGGAGGGAGTGAGGAGACTGTTGTAGGAAAGTTAACGGTAACGGTGACCTGGACCCAGTGCAGATGGACAGGAGGGCATACGGATCCAGGCACACACCTGGCCAAGTGAGAACTGTCTTATAACAAGACATGATGAGGACTAGATGGGATTCTAACATGAGCTGAAGGCACATAACGCCTTTATTCGTCCCTGTCATTTTAGTGGAACTAAGCCTGAGCAACCCACGTTGGCATCATGAGGGGCTGTCAGCTGTAACTCCTGGTAAAGCCCAGCCTGTAAGAGCGTCAGGCTCTGCTCTCCTGCTATGAGATGGGCGGGGGGGGGGGGGGGGGAACACTGTGCAAACGATCTCAGATGAACTACCCCAGGGTCAAGATCAATGGTCAAAAAGGCCTTGTGGCCCGAAGAGCACATGCTGGTGTATCCCCAAGACCCTTGACAGGGCCTTGAAGGATGGGTAGGGTGACTTGAGACAAGGTGTTCCAGAAAGGACATGCAAGGCTCTCCCCGTCAGCCTCCACTCTCCCTTTCCAGCCTCATCTCTAGATCAGATCAATATCTCAATTGTTTTCACATGGAAACTTAGCTTTATTTTCTCCTACCTTTCTTGGCACGCGTAAAGAATGGAAGGTTAGTATTTTCTTCACTTCCCACGAAGGTCTGAAGATTAAAGGTCTCCATGCTCTTGGGGAAAGCAGAATGGGTTTTGGTTGTTAGTGTTCTGAGCCTTATCAGAAATACCATGAAACAGCATGAAGGGTGGTGGGGTTTGGAAGAAGAGGCTGAGATTCTACAGAAGCAGGACTTCCTTGAGAGTGTGGGAAGGAGAGAGGACTGTGGGCCAGGAGAAGTGAGTATTCAGTTCCTCGCCCTGGCAGGGCCCTAGGAGGAAGGACCATAATGAGGGGACAGAGGTGGTGGGCTCTGTGGAAAGATGGATCTCCAGGACCCAATCCCCGGCTGAGCCCAGGTCACAACAGTCCCCTGACTTTAAGGACCTTGCAGAATCAGGCAAGTGAGGCACCACTGCAACGACCTGTGTGGATTAATGACCAGTGAAGGCCCCACCCCAGAAGCCCTGAACTGTGGACAGCCTGGGGTGGGGTGGGCAGTGGGCCCCAGGAGTAGTAAGTTTGGACTTCCCTGCCAGCTCAACAAGACAGGGGCTCAGAGTCAAGATTAAGTTGATTTTTAGATAATAAGGAAATGGTACCTTTCCTGCCCCCCTGGGTTTGTGAGCTGAGATTTATACTTGCTACTCTCTTGTCCCTTTCCTGCAGGGACCCTCAGCTCCATCCAGGCTGGTCTGACCTTTCTGTCAGATCTGGGCTCATTCCCAAGTCCCCTCCTCCAGGACTTCCGGGAGCCACTCCGTGGCAGCCGCCCCCCACTACCCCCACCCTCAAAGGCCCTCCCTCCTCTGAAGCTTAAAGCTCAGGGTATCACCTATCTGACAAATGAGTATGGTGAGTTCTCTCTGCTGTGCAGGGACCTGCTCCCCAGCATGGCCAGGAACTTCATGAAGGTAGAGATTAGACCTTTCTCCTAACTCTGCACTGATCCTTGGACCATCTGCCCAGTTGAGAGACCCACCACAGGGCCCAGGGCTCAGGCCTTTCAGCAGAAGCCCCAACGCTCTGTCACCCCCTTTTCTCAGCTCACCCACACCACAGCGCTTGCTGCCACATTTGCCAGCACCCGGGGCAGACACCATGTCCCTTCTGTCTGCAACTCCCAGCCTGCCTCTGGGATGACCCGTCACCTAACCAGCAAGCGGGTGTTGGGTTGCCCCCTCCCAGGATGAGCCGTGCCCACTTCCTCCTCCACCTTCCATAGATGGGCAGATTTGTGCAGGAGCCTGATGTTGGGAAATGAACCCGTTTGTGTTAAGAGCTTATAAGCTCTGTGTACACCAGGACCAGGGCAGATGTAAACACTTGAGGCCTCTCTTCTCCAGCTAGATAAATTTCAGGCTTTCACTGCCACACTACACACGCACTGTTTAAAAAAGGTGTCAGCTGCAGCCCATGCTCTTGGCAGAAGGCAGCTCTCCCTCTCCCAGCTGAAGTCCTAGATTCTGGGCCACTGACGCTCAGGCCAGGGGGTGGGAAGCCCAGAGAGTATCTCCTAAAGGGGCCGGCCTGGGACCCTCTGGTCTGTGGACAAAGGGGGACTGTCTGTGAGGAATAGATCCTGTAATGCTATGGAGACCCAGACATCCTTCAAAAGCCCTGGCTGACCTACACAGACGTGTTCTTTTAGTTTAAGCTTTAGGTCCCGTGAAAATAAGAATGCTACTCCCTTCACCCCTAACAGGGCGATATTTTAAATTTTATTTATCATTTGTTATTCATTTATTCATCTGAGCACCTACTGTGTGCCAATGTGCCAGGCTTCAGACCGCCCACTCCAAGTTCCCTAAAATCCCACCATTAGTGCCAGTCCCATTCGCTTAAGGCTTTCACACCTAGATGTATATATATTTCATACAGACAGACAGATGGTGTATACTATATATACAGCTCCTCATCCCTCACCGCCGAGTCATGTTTTAAATTTTATGCATCATTTCATTCAACCAACATCTATAGGGCACATATGACATGCAGGCTACTCTCCTAGACATCGGACACAAACAAGACATAATCCAGGCCCTGGGGAGCTCCCCTCCATGTAACAGGGAGGTGACGAGAGGTGGCTTTGATGGGCCTCGAGAGCACGGAGGTGGACAGACCAGTGTAGGCTGTGCAGGACGAGGGGAGTCGTCAGGGAAGGGGGCCCCTCTCACAGCACGGCCCATAGGACCTGGGGCAAGCCCACCCCTCTCGGGGGCTCCCCCTCCTCTTCTCCAAATGAGGAACTAGATCGGGGCTCTTGCGTCCTTGAATTTCATGAACCAATAAAATATCAAAACCTAACTGAGGGAGCCATACAGCTCACCAACAATGCTATTCCACTGAGTAAGAAACATTACAGAAAAAGAAAAATCAGGACAGTGGCTACCGCCTGTATCACCATTATTTCATGAGAAGAAGGACATTTTAACCCAAAAAGCAAGAAGGGCATAGTCTCAGAATGAAGGCTGATCCTTCAAACTGGATTCATCATCCAACTAGAAAGCGTTGTCCTTGGGCTCACTTTGCCCAGTCCAGGTGACTAGATGACCCACAGACCCGCCAAAGCCATGACTAAGTGGCCCAAGCCCAGCCAGAGACACAGTGAGGCGACTTCTAAAGAAGTCTCTGGGGCACTGTTGGGGGCACTCAGTCCACAACGCTTCCTGGGGCCCCTTTCCTCTCCCAACTGCTTCCCCTCACCCTGCAGCTGCTCCCCCCAAAAACAGTTCCTCTCCAGCTTTAGTCTGCAGCCCCCTAGCTTCAAGACCACGATGGCACAAATCACACCAGGCACTCGTGTGCTCCGGCCCTAAGTAATCGGGGAGGCTGCTGTTCAGCGCGGTGGACACTGTCCTGCACTTCCCAGACCCTCTTGGAGCTGCCAGGAGTCTGTGGGCAGACGGTGTCCAGCCATGTTCACCTGGGCCTCAGCTGCAGAGAGCTGCCTCGTCCCAGGTCCTGCCCCTTCTCGGCAGCTGCCTACATCCAGTGACCCGTGTGGAAGTGTAAAGGTCTGGCCACCTCCGCCCTACACAGGGCAACTCTAACCAGCCATTCTAGCTCAGGCTGACCTGACCTGTAAGGCTGGCCAAGGCTGTTGTCGAACCATCCGCTCAACTTCCTCCTCCGCCGCCCACTCCCGCTTCTTCCCCTTCCCTTCCCCAGGCGCTGGTCCCAACGCGCTCCTTCATAAAAGCATTCTGCACTCTAAAGTCGGGCTCAGGGTCACCTCCCCACGGTATCCAACCCACACCATCAGCTCAGCCCTTCCAGCCCAAATGGATGGGCAGCCTTTCCCTCCACTGCCTGGCGAAGGGACATTCCCATACCCCTCCTCCATGAGCAAACTGGAGTCCTGATGTGTCCCTAAGGAGCTGAAGGAGCCCAGAATGTATTCTTCTCTTTTAACAAAGACTAGCCTTCAAGGCCATTGTCTAGCAATGGACTCAGCAGGTCAGCTCTGAGCACCAAGGCTGATCGGTAGCCCCTCTGTCCAGGGAGGCCCCTACTCTCTCCTACAAGCACATAGCTGGAAAGTTGCAAGAGCACATGAGTTAAGGGGGAAACAAAACTCTTGGATCTAATAGCTTTAAAACATAATCCTCATGTACACAATGGAGGTGGCGGGACGATGGGGGAGCCGGAATGGCCCCTATTCTGGGCTTCTGTTACGGGTGACACTCTCGGGTGTCCCAGCCTTGCACTCTGCTCACACCTGAAATTCAACAAAATCCAACTGCCTGGAGTAGGAGGGAAAAACGCAAAAATGGTTGCCTTGTGTTTATGACCTTAATTCTACATGTCCTACCTGCAAAACCCTGGCCAGGGAAGTATGAGTAAAATAAGCCCCAAAGTTGAGCGGCTGCTGCTACTAACAGAGATCAAAGGCAGAGGCCCTTTGGCAAGAGACAGAGGTCCGAACAGAGGCTGGTGGCCTGCTCCAGAGAGGCCTGGCCAGGGCTGGAGCCAGCTGTGTCTGAAGCCAACTCTAGGAGGGCAGAAGGCCCAGAACCCCACAGTACACACACCCACGGGAGGAGTAGGGGCCTGGAAGCAGCCCCTCCCCAAGGAACCGGGCTGGATTCCCCGGGGACCATGCACACACTTAGCACAGCAGCACAGCAGGGCCACTGATGCTGGTGACTGAGAGCCTTTAGTGAGGGGCCCTGCTCTTCTGAGCCTGCTCTGCCTTGAGGGTCCACATGCCCACAGGTGTGCACAGGTGCACGAGTGTGTGTGCACTGACATGCGTCTGCCACACACAGTCACTCTGACACAGCCCCACACATGTGTATGCAGTCACTGACCAATAGTAGAGCCTGTGGCAGCCTCCCAGGGCTTTCTGGGGTTCAGGGGAGAGGCCCTGCCCTGTCTTTGTCCTAAGACAGTTGTTCTCCAAGTGAGGTCCCTGGACCAGCAGCATCAGCATCACCGGAGAACTTGTCAGAAATGCTTTGTGTCTGTTTCTCTCACCCGTGGAACCCTGAGCTGTCCAGGGGCCTCCCATGGGGCTACAACTCCCCTACACGCTTTTTCTGTGCCAGCCTCTATGCTCAATAGACTTCATGTACGTTATCTCATTCAAAACTCACAGATATACTGCAAACGTGCACCGTATTGTGCCTCTGCTTTCCAGATGGGGAAGCCAGAGCTCGGAAGGCTTGGACTTGCCTGGAGTCCACAAGGCTCCTAAGTGCGCGCCCTTAATCACATTCTAGACGTAGCTCCGCCTGGCTGAATGTAAACACCCCACCCAGGCCGGTGCCCGCTGTGCCAGGCCCCACCCCTGCCACTCCCCATGTCCCCGGGTCTCTCCCCATCTCAACAGCCAGTCCTAAATCTTTCTTCAAGAGACAAGGCCGGGTCATCCACGCCCCGGGTGGGACAAGGGGCAGGAGGCAAAGCCCCACCTCGGGAGCAGGCAGCACCTCAGCCAAGGCCCTCGCCGTCCCGCACACCCCGCCCCACCCCGAGAGCAGTGGGGACACACGCAGCCCGGCCTGCACCCCAATGCCCGGAGGGACAGCCTGCTGTGCAGCTGACCTGCGGAATCCAAAGACTGCTGCACTGCTGTGCGTGCGTCTGATCGAGAACATCCCGAGTTACATTAGGAGGGACCTGGGTTTGGGTCCTAACTTACTGCGTGACCTGCTCTGGTCCCCTCTTGGAATCTGTTTTTCCATTTCTGCAGTGAAAGGGCTGACTGATGATTTACAAGGATGTTTCCTGCTCTGAAACTCTGTCTTGGAGTCTAGATTTCCACGTGACATTGGAGAAGTCTGACGGAGACAAGGGAATCTGAAATGCCAGTGGCTCTGGACCCGGCTCTCTGCTCAGCCTAGCTCATCTTTGCCTGAGACTTGGGAGTGAGCCCCGGCTCCCCGGACGCGCCTGGCTTTGCACCTACTCCTCCCTCTCCCACATACTCACCAAAGGGGATTTCTCTTCTACATATCCCAGAAGGGCACCAGGGCCCTTGTCCCCAACCCAGAGGCAGCCATGGGGGCCTGTGCTGTGGTGACTGACAGCCAACATCTCATCCGGCCTGGAGAGCAACATCACGGGCCTCACAGCCTTCTCCATGCCCGGCTGGCAGCTGGCACTGTGGGCCGCAGCCTACCTGGCTCTGGTGCTGGTGGCTGTGACAGGCAACGCCACAGTCATATGGATCATCCTGGCCCATCAGAGGATGCGTACAGTCACCAACTACTTCATTGTCAACCTGGCCCTGGCCGACCTCTGCATGGCCGCCTTCAATGCCGCCTTCAACTTCGTCTACGCCAGCCACAACATCTGGTACTTTGGCCGTGCCTTCTGCTACTTCCAGAACCTCTTCCCCATCACAGCCATGTTTGTCAGCATCTACTCCATGACTGCCATCGCCGCCGACAGGCAAGAGGGGGCAGTGGGGTAGCAGAGCAGCTGAGGGGAGTCGGCTCACTTGGCTGAGGTTCAGACAGGGGTGGTAACTTGCCTGCAGTCACACAGCAAGTTAAGGGCAGAACCCAGGGAATGCATTGCCTCCCAACCTGATCATATCCTAAACTATGCATCTGGAAGACAGGGGACTATGAAACTGAAGCAAGCCAGGTTAAGGCTAGACACAAGGAAGAACTTCACACTAGATGGTTGTTCAAGGCCACAGGGGAAGAGTGATAGTGTTTTAGGGACCTTCTGGAGTGTTCTCTGGAGTTGCTCTTTGTTGCAGCACCTTTCACTAAAAGGAAACTGTTTATATTGTTTTCCCACTCCTAGATAGATTACATGAGGGGTAAATTTAACACTGCATGTAGTTATCATATAATTACAATGAGCCAATTACTTTCCCAATGCTGCTGTCTGGGGCGCAGGTTGTGACCCTCTGCTGAGGGGGCCGGGGGGGGGGGGCAGAGGAGGGATCAGTGGGCAGATCTAGAGTCTTCTTTGGACATGGAAGGGGACTGTGTGTCCCCAGAAGTGTGGCTGAGAGAGACAACAAACAAAAAGGGACAGCGGGAAGACAGCAGGTGTGTGTGGGAGGCAGGACTCTCAGAGACACAAACTCCTCCTCAGGAAGGTTTGATGAGGTGTGGGCGTCGCAGTTCCCCAATGACCCCCGCAATCTCTATCCCAGCCCCACTGGCCCAGCCACCTCTCACCCACAGCAGCTCGAGTCTCTGCTCTTGGCTATTTTACTATGAAGTTTCCCTGCAGCTTTCACTTGAGAAATGTATTTCTACTAATTAAAAATGAAAAGAAAGTCTGAAAACCATGCATCTAGGCCAAGCTTCTAATTTTGCACCAGGGAAACTGAGGATAGAGATGGACAGGATCACCTCAGGTCAGCCAGCAAGTTGGGGCAGGGCCAGGAGCCTGGAGCCCAGACCTCCTGGCTGTCAGCCCTGGACCACATCCTCCATGATCCAACCACAGCCCCCAACCCCCCACCAAGAGCACCTTAACACACCCTAGATATTTCTGAAAGTCCCACTAATAGCCCCCGAAATCACAGCCTCATGGGCCTTCCATTTTAAATGCTGAGGGGCAGGGGAGTATGGACTGTAGAGGGTACGGTGGGAGCCAGGAGATCAGGCAGGAGGCAGCTGAACAGTAATCCAGGTGAGGGAGGATGGTGGCTCAGGTCAGGGTGGTAGTGATGGAGACCCGTCCCTTCATTTCTTCATTAATTCTTATGTTCATTGCCTGCTGTGTACAAACACTGTTCTGGGCATTGTGTGGGGGGAGGGGAACAGATAAAGATGTCTGCCCTGGTGAGAACTTAAATAATAATCACAAGAATAAATAAATTTTATATTGTATTTTGAGGTCATGAGAGCTATGGGAAAATATTAGGAAGGGGAAAGGGCCTCAAGGTGCTAGGGTGTGTGTGTTGAGGTGGGCCAGGGCGCAGTGTTAGGGTGTCAAGGTTGGCCTTATTGTGAGGGTGGGATTTGAGCAAAGGCAGGAAGGAGGCGAGAGAGTGAGCCCCGCAGGGTCTGGGGGAAGAACGTTCCAGGCAGAGGTGCAGGAGCACGCCTGTGTGTGTGAGGAGCAGGGAAGGGGCTGTCCTCACCTAGACGGGGTGGAAACACTCACAGGGCACAGAGTCCCATTCACGTGATGCCTAAGACCTCAAGACATGAAATTCCCTGCCCAGGGCAAGGGCTAAAGAAAACATGAGGCCACAAGGTTCAGATTAATCCCAGGGAGGAAGACCTGGGGGTCATGGAGGACCAAAGCCATTTCTGGTGAATTTAAAAGAAAGACATAAATAGGACTGACCACACTCTCCAATCCCGGGCTCCTCTGCCTGCAGGCACTTGTCAAGCATCTCATTTCTCTGTACAACAACCCTAATGGCCCAAATTATGATCATCCCATTTCACGGAGGTGGAAACAGAAGCCCAAAGAGCTCAGGTGGTTCGCTTAAGACCCTCCTGCTGGAAAGCGGTGGAGCCAGGACTCATTTCCACATCAGTCGGAATCCAAAGTAACAGGCCTGCCGCTCTACAATTAGCGTAAGAAAGAAAGCTCCTCTTCCCCGCCCCACCTCCCAGGGCAGCAAGGGAACCTGAGTCCCCCGGGGGGGTGAAAATCACAACTACAAATGTAGGCAGCACACCACGCTTCGCTGGGACACCAGCAGTGCCTGGACTACGTCACCAACAGAAATCACAGATACTCACACAGAAATCTCAAAGCATCACCCACACTTGTCGCTAGTGCTTCAAAATTACCACGGTTCCCAAACCTGCTGCTAGATCTTGCTAAGAGGCTGATAAGGGAGAGTGTATGACACTATGTCCCCCATTTATTTTACATCTGGATAACTGTACTTAGGATCACTGATTGCATTTGTAATCCTGTGTATTTTAATTTATGCATATAAAAGCTTTACTCTGAGGAGGGGTCCGTGGGCTTCCCGGGATGGCCAGTGGGTCCAGGACACATGAGGGCCCCCTTGAGCCCCACACCCTCCTTCCGAGGAGGAAACCAAAACCCCAGGAAACACAGCAGGTAGAGGCAGTGTGGGGGCTGAGGTGCGGCCCTGCGTTTTGGGTTCCCTTGACTTTAGGGAAGCAGGCGGCTACTCACAGCTCCCCCTTCCTCCTTCAGGGCCCTAGACGCATGAGGCCTCAGCCCACTAGGTCTCAGGACAGTCCCACAGCGGGTGGGGGTCCTGGGAGCAGGCGGGAGCTACACACCCTGGGTTCAAAGCCAGCAGTGCCTCTTCCAAGCTGGGTCTCCCCCTGGCCCCCCGCAGCTGTGGAAGCTGGAGGTAACAACTACTTACCAGGCCTGGAGGTGCCAAAGGCAGGACACAACCCCACAGGTTCCCTCAGGGAGAGGCAGGAGCTGAGGAGACCAGCCTGCTCCTGGCCGACCTCACCGAGGAGCTGGACTTTTATGTAGACTTGGCTGAATCCATAGAGGAACGAGGAATTCCAGGTCGAGGGGGAGAAAACAACTCGTAGAGGGTTGGCAGGGTTGTTCCGCGGCCAGTGTGAGCCAGGGAAGGGACAGGAAGTGGTGACACAAGAGGCTGGACAGTGCATTAGCCACATGCAGAGGGCCCTGAACGCTGAGTTTAAAGGTCTGGGCCCACATTGTCCAAAAATATAACCACAGCCATATGTGCATGTTTATGTTTAAATTAATTTAAATTAAAAATTCAGTTCCTCAATCATATTAGCCACACTTCCAGTGCTCACAGCCACGTGTGCATATGTAGAGCATTTCCTCCACCACAGAAGGCTGGCGGGCAGCCGCTCTGGGCTTTGTCCAGGAGACTGTCGGGCTCTGTTACGGTTCTGAACATGAGAGGGACTGTGGCTGAGGAGCTCGACGGGGCTGAGCCTCAGGCCGACGGCCCGGGCTGGACTTCCGGTGTGGCCACATTGCCCTCCTGTGGCCACCTGAGAGCATGTCCACGCTCAGAGGGAGGCCGGGTGGCGGAAAGGTGAGGGTGGGCTGGGGCTTAGGGCACTAGTGTCCCATATGGCTGTGGGAGGGTCACAGCCTAGCTGGCTCTCTGCAGGTCACCAGCAGGGTGTGAGGAAGAGGACTAGGAGACGTGGGCCTGGGGTGGGGGAGAGGAGGTGGGGCAGGTCTGACGCGAGGGCGCCCACTGCTCACACGGCCCTCTGCTCACAGGTACATGGCCATCGTCCACCCCTTCCAGCCACGGCTCTCAGCGCCCGGCACTAGAGCAGTTATTGCTGGCATCTGGCTGGTGGCCCTGGCCCTTGCCTTCCCCCAGTGCTTCTACTCCACCATCACCATGGACCAGGGTGCCACCAAGTGCGTGGTGGCCTGGCCCGAAGACAGCGGTGGCAAGACACTCCTTTTGTAAGACCTGGGGGTGGGCGAGGCGGTGTGTGTGTGTGCATGCACATATGTACAGTGTGTACACGTGGGTGTGCACATGGGTCTGAGAGTGAATCTGGGATTACGTGAGTACAGTATAAACTAAAAGTAACAGCATTTACTAAGTGTCAGGCTTGGTCTAAGTACTTTGCATACATGAACCCATTTAATTCTAACAACATAGGGGTATGGATGTATTATTATTCCTATTTTTTGGATGAGAAAACTGAGGTATTAAAAAACTACATAATGTCTCTAAAACCACACAGCTAGTAAGTGGTAAATCAAGGCTTTAAATTTAGGCAGTCCTGCTTCAGAGCCCAGTCTCCTCGCCACTCTGCTACTTAAAAAAGGGTGTGTGTCTCCCTAAATGAGGACAGGTATGTGTGCACATGTGACATGCATGTGTGTCTGTGTATGTGTGTAAGTATCTGAGTGTGTTTGTGGAAGGGTGTGTGCACATGGGTACGTGTTTGGGAATGTGTGTTTGGGGGAGGGCATCGTAAATGCTCAGGCCACAGAAGGTCGGGGTATTGAGGCAGAAAGAAGGGGTAGGGGATGAGCCTGAGACGTTTTCAGGAGTCTGGTGCCAGCCTGGTGCTCAGGTGAGCACCATGGGCTGGGGGACGGGGGGAGAAAGCAGAAGAACTCAAGCATGGTCCAGCTGCTGTATGACTCTGGGTAAGTCCTTTCCCTCTCTGGGCTTCAGTTTGCCCAGTTCTCAGGGTGTGGCTTGTCATCCCCAAGCAGGGCGTGGTTGGTAGTAGACAGTAAAGAACTGCTTGAGGTTCTGGAGTCAGTAGTCATGTTGGAGTCCTGCTCTGTCCCCTGCTGGCTGGAGGGCCTTGCTGGTCACTTAACCTTTGGCTCCTTCTCCCTCAAATGGAATTAGTAAGAGAATCTTCCTCAAGGGCTGTTGTGAGCATACATGAGAAAATGTACCTGTCGCACTTAGCACCGTGCCTGCCACAGAACCGGCACCCAGTATGTGGTAAACAGCGGACAAACGAAAACAAAGCTGGAGGTGGCAGATTTAGTCCAACAAAGGCCCGGCTGCCCCAGGCATGAGGATGTGCAGGCTCGGAGAGGCCAGATCACGACAGCCACCCCCCACCCCCACCCCACCCCCCGCCTCGGTTAACACCGCTCCCCTGGCGCCCGCCCCTACCTGGTCTCCGCCTGTCCTAAGCACCGCGCTGTGGCCTTAAGGGAAGGCGCCATTTCTCTGAGAAGCTTCTTCCCAAGGACTGCTGAGTTTCGAGGGCAGACCCTGCCCTGGGGCTCTGCCCCTACCCTGCACCCGCGTTCTCGGGACTCACTGCTCCAATGGCGGTGGACGTAGGGACGCGCCCCCGCCCCTGACTCAGGGAACGCGTGGAGAGCGGAACGTTTCGTGACTGGCCACTGGGGGGCGGTGTTTCCTCACCTTAAGAGTGGGTTTTTCTCCCTCAGGTGGGGAACAGTCAGAATTTAGGGTATCAAGCACCAGATTTTGGGGAATGGTGAGCTACAACCCTGATTTAGGCAACAGGGGAAAACAGGAGGGCAGAGATAGGCTAGGAAGGCTGTACTTTGGGGTTACTTCGAATTCTGGGAGGATTTGGGGAAAGCCTGGTTTCTTGTGTGAGAATGATCATTCCTGGGTGAGGGAACTTCTGGGATTTAGACTGCGGGCTCCATCCTTACAGGTTCACATCCTGTATATACAGGAATCTGATGAAATGACAGATGCCCTCTCCAGGAAAATGCACATACGCTCCCAAAATCAAAATACAAAAAAGGCAGTCCAGGCTGGGAGAGGAGGCATCCCTGATTTTGGCAGACCCTAGAAGACAGTCCCTGAGGGTCCTTGGCACTCACTTCTGGGTGGGAACCTAGCCCAGAGTGAATTCCTATCCTGCACTGCCATCCCAAGGAAAGAATGCGGCAACTGGGAGGTGTTACTCATACTTAAGAAGGATGGTAGAGATTACCTCCTCCTTACAAATGGGGAAACCGAGACTGAGGAAACGATCTGACTTGCCTAAGGTCACTTTTTTTGGGGGGGCTGATAGCCTAGATTTAAAAAAAATTTTTTTAATTGTGCTTAATGGCATTTTAAATTTTAAATGAATGCATTACTTGGTTAACTTTTTCGTTTCCTATTTATTTCCTTGTTTGGTAACTTGTGTGCCACTTGGAAAGACTCAAAGCTAACGCTAGAGTGTCCCTTTTGCAGCAGGGGAAGCCCTCTTTGGGCACATATGCTAGCCAGTGTTGCCTTTTCTTTTCTTTTCTTTTCTTTTCTTTTCTTTTCTTTTCTTTTCTTTTCTTTCTTTTTTTCTTTTTTCTTTTCTTCCTTTCCTTTCCTTTAAATCAAACCAAGGCCTTGGGATGTGGCCCAGGGTGGCCCACCTGGGGCAGCTCAGGGGCGCCGGCCAAGTCCCAGTGACTAGGCTCTGGCGGATGCTGGAGTCGCCCCCGGGCCGCCCCGTGCCCAGGCCCTCGACTCTCCCTCCAGGTACCATCTCGCGGTGATCGCCCTCATTTACTTCCTTCCTCTCGTGGTGATGTTCGTCGCCTACAGTGTCATCGGCCTCACGCTCTGGAGACGCACTGTTCCCGTGCACCAGGCTCACGGCGCCAACCTGCGCCACCTGCAGGCCAAGAAGAAGGTGAACTCTGGGGGCGGGGAAGGAAGTCTGGCCCTGCCTCCGGAGATGCTGTTTCCGCCTTGTCCTTGATAGAATTCACCTGTAACTTGCCCTTGTCTTAAGTCCCTGGCCAGAGCCTTCTTTCCATCTTTCTGGGCCAGCGAACTTGCCTTTGGTCTTTGGCCAAATACAAAGCAAAATGGAAATTCCCAGAATTTTAGGAGAATTAGGAAACCCTAAAGCTCCACAGAATTTCAGGTACTTCCAAGAATCTTAGAATGATAGAATCTGAAAATCTTAGACTTTCTGAATAATCAGAATGTCGAATTTAAGACGCCCCACAGAACTACAGGAGACTCCTGGATAGAATCACAGGAGAATTCTCAAATGCTGGCACTGCAGACCTCAGAGATCGTGGAGACTGGATTGTGGTCCAGCTACATCATTTGTCTTCAGCGTCCAACCAAAATGTGTCTCCCTCCCCGCTGCCACTCAGGGTCTCCCAAGGATCCTGATTTGGCATCTCTGTTCCAGACCTTCTCCACTCTTTCCCAGTCAAAGCTCATCTTTGCCATTCCCCCTTCCTGTTAGACGACCAGGGGAGGTAATGGGCTAATCACATCACGAGGCAGGTCAAAGTCTTGGCTTCTCATCTGCCATTAGGTATTTTCCACAGGGCGATTCAGGGAGGCGGTTGGATATGGAGAGCTGATCTCCATTTGCCATCCCTGGCTTGCCCTCCGTGCCTCCTGGGACACTGGGTCATGCTCGGGGGTATCTGCAGAGACCAGGCCATGAATAGGGAAAGGTCAGGGAGCTGGCCCCTGGGCAGAGACTGGGGTCCCCAGTTGAAGCCTCACTACCTATGGCTAGAAGGGCTGTGGCAGACAGACTGCAGGAAGACTGGGGGCCTGGGAACCCATAACTGGCATGGGTCTCCCCTAAGGATGGGGTCAGGAGCGAAAACTCATTCACTCTCCAGGGAGGTGAGCTGCTCTGCTCTAAAAGGGATCCGGGACGCCTTTTAGACGAGCTGGGCTTTGAGGAGTGAGGCCTTCAAAGGAGAGATAGCAATGTGGGCAGAGGGACCAGCCTGAGCAAAATCCCCGAGGTGGAGGGCCTAGGAGTGTCTGTGTAGAAGATGCTCTAGGGGACTGAGGCTGTAGAGGGGGATGGGGCCTGCTTACTGAGGGCTTCTCAGGCTGGCAAGAGGGGTGCCTCACCCTTGGGAAGACTGGGGCTTAGGGCTTCCAGGCGGGGAGTGACCTGAGTCTCTCCTGGACCAGTTCGTGAAGACCATGGTGCTGGTGGTGGTGACGTTTGCCGTCTGCTGGCTGCCCTACCACCTCTACTTCATCCTGGGCAGCTTCCAGGAGGACATCTACTGCCACAAGTTCATCCAGCAGGTCTACCTGGCGCTCTTCTGGCTGGCCATGAGCTCCACCATGTACAACCCCATCATCTACTGCTGCCTCAACCACAGGTGAGCCCTCCCCCGAGCCCTCCCCATCTGGGCTCCCCTGCACAGCTTGAGGCTGTGCCTCCCACCCCAGCAGGGGATAACCATTCTTACAGGGAGCCTACAGCACAAGCCTCCCTCTGTTTCGGGCCGACCTTGAGCCCCACCTCCTGCCCAAAGCCTTGCCCCATTCCCTGGGCCACATCTCCCACTGTTGGCCTGTTCCTGCTCCTTCTTCTGGGCACTGCATCTGGGACAAGGAGAAGAGAGAAGGGAGGGACAGAGATGGATGGAGGGGAGAGGCAGAGAGAGGCAGAAGTCCAGCCAGAGAGGAAGGAAAGAGCCAGATGAAGGCAGGAGGGACTGACATTTGTAAGAGCTTCCTGCAATGAGGAAGAACTGAGGACTTTCCTTGGGCTCAGTGGAAACCCAGCAGTAAATAGCACTCAGTCAGAGGTCTGGGGCAAGACTGGAGGAGGAGCAGGCTGCCCCCTGGGAAGACCACAGGGCATTTTCTGCCCTGGAGGGGCTTTCAGGGCAGCTAGGAAATGACCTTGGCAGAGACAGCCAGAGAGGAAGGAGCCACATTCTCACTCCACCCAGCTGGGTTCTCCCATCCCTTGTACTCCTGGAGAAGTGGCGTCCCAGAGAGGGGCTGTATTTGCTCTGGGGCACTGGCAGAGATGGGAAGTGGTGGGCCAGGCAGGAGCCCCAGCACCCAGGAGTCCTGCTTCAGCCTCAGAGAACCTTGAAGGTGGGGCCAGGTAAGAAGAGATGAGAAGTGGCCTCTGAGTCCTGGCCTCAACAAATGTGGGTGAGGTTGGCCCTGGGTCTCTTTATTCATGCCTTTTATTACCTCCTTGCCCATGTGTCCAGGCCACTCATAATACCAGTAGGGTCTTTGTTGCTCACACTCACCTGGGACAGGCCAGAAGAAAGTGAGAAAACTGATTTTTTTTTTTTTTTTTTTGAGTGTTTAATGGGTGCCAGAACCCTCCATTGTCTCCTGAGAGGAAAGTAGATAATATGAGGGAAGTATTATACCCATTTGGCAGATGAGGAAACTGAGCCTCAGAAAGGAAGACACTCCTAAACTCATACAGCAAAGATTCCATGTGTCTCCAAGGCCTGTAATCTCACCCCACATCACACATTTCTCTTGCAAGCAGCTTGTAGGATGAGAACTTGGAGACAGGGACTGTCACCTCAGGGAGGGGCCCTGAGCCGTCTGTGTTTGTGCATTGGTCACTCTCCTGCTACCCAATGACACGGTCCCTGGGAGTCTGAACAACACCCCAGGGCTCTACAAGTTCCTGGGATAACTTCTGATCATGCAGGATTTGACGACACTAGCTCTAAAGTAGGACTGGTGCTCCCGGCAGAATCTTCCTTCCTTCAGAACAGTTCACCAAGTGGCTCTGTGTGTCCGGCGCTGTTCCAGGCACTGGGGATACCCCAGTGAATAAAAATAGCGATCCCTTTCCTCAGGGAGCTGACCTGCTAGTGGGGAGGCAGCGAGAGACAATAGGCAAACATGATGAGTAAGTGAACTACAGAGTGTATTCGGTGATAAATCCTGTGGGAAAAAGAGAGACTAGAGCTGGGTAAGGGAGGACAGGAAGGGCTGGGGGAAGAACTGGAAGAACTGGGCGTAAGGGCTGCAATTTTACAGGATAGGCAGGGTGGGCCTTACTGAGAAGTCCTGAGCAAAGACTTGAGGACCGAGTGGGCCCTGCAGCTGCCTGGGCAAGAGCTCCGGGCGGCGGGAACAACCAAGGCCAGGCCCGGAGGGCCAGGCGAGGACTTGGGCTGGTTCTCAGACGTGAGCAGCCCTGCGGGGCTGACTTTCCTTGTGAAAGAGTCAGTCTCATAGCTGCACTGGAATGGGACCACATCAGGCCAAGGGGAGCAGCGGGCAGACGGCGAGGCGACTGCAGTGATCCAGGTGAGAGGGGATGGCTTTAGACGTGTGAGAAGTGGTCAGTCTAGATATTGCTAAAGTAGAGCCAAGAGAATGTGATGGAGACAAAGTCAGGGGTGACCCCAGCTTCTTGGCCTGAACTAGTGGAAGAGTGGAGTTGTGGGTTCTCAGTTGTCAGGAACTGAGATGTGGACCACTGGGCGGCAGCCGGGGTGGGGAGCTTGGTTGGACGTGCTGGATGTAAAGGGCAGAGGCCAGTAAGCTCGCATAATGAAGGCATTTATTGAGCCACACTGTGGAATCTTTAGAGCTGCAGGATGAGGAACCGAAGTCAGGCCTGCTCTTCCAAAACATGGAACTCTGCGTCTCCTGGGAATAGACCATTCGGTTCTTTCCCTCCCTCTGCATCACACAGGGTCTCATCTGTTTCTGCTCCTGACAGGCCAGTGTTCTCTTTCTACCTGCTCTTTCTCATTTCTTCCACTCACTATCTGCTTCTTCTGATCTCTCATTTACCTGTGAGCCCTTGGTGCTGCCATGGGGAGAACTGTTTATTTTTTAAGCAAATGTACTGAAACTAAGTAGTTCCTCGTGTGTATTTTCTTTCAAAACTGTCCCCTTGGGAGAGCATCCTTAGTCCACCCAACATTGCCGAAGCCCCAATTTTTAAAGATTCCTCTTGGAAAACTCTTTTAGAAGCCAGCTAATAAGTCAAACAAGAAAATGTGTTGTCTTTATAATTGTACTAGGCTTATTTTTGTTTGTAATAACAAATGGTCTCATTCAGCTTATTCACCCACTTCAATCCTTGGACTTAGTTCCAGCTACTTCCAAAACCCAAAACCACTAAAGAAAGGGTGTCTCCAGAGACTCTGAGCTCTTAGGAGTGAGGGAGTGACTCTGCTCTGGAGGAGAGAGCGGCTCCTGGAGGTGGCGGCAGCCCTAGGACAGTTCTCATAATTGTCGCCCTCACTCTGGTGCTCAAGGTGACCCTCTACCCACCAGGTTTCGCTCTGGATTCCGGCTTGCTTTCCGATGCTGCCCATGGGCCACACCAACCGAGGAGGACAAGATTGAGCTGACTCATACTCTCTCCCTCTCCAGGAGGGTCAAGAGGTGTCACACTAAGGAGACTTTGTTCATGGCTGGGGATGTGGTCCCCTCTGAAGCTGCCAGTGGGCAGGCTGAATGTCCCCAAGATGGAGTGTCTACTGAACCCTGAAGCCTTGTACCTGCCTGCAGGGTGAGACTTAGTACCCTTGAGAAGTAGCCAGTCGAGAGGACCACACCTGAAAGTTTGGCCCATGCCTCACCCTTCAGTACATCAATGGAAAAACAAGATGGGGCCAGGAACTCTGCAGAGATGCTGACTTTCCCAGCCACCCCTCTCAGACAGTGCTTCAGGGGATCCATTAAGAGTCAGAGAAGACAGTGGGAACTCACATTTACCAAATATAGGAGTTGCAAGTTCAAGTGCCTTCCTGGGGCATAAGACATATGAGTAAATTGGATCCAATATAGAAGAAAAAATGTAAATGTAATGATAAAAGGTAACTGACTTCCAGTGTTTGGGGCAATAGGGAATGGTGGGGACTGTGGCAAACTGGAGGGCCTAGGCACCCAAAGAGACAGTAGCTGATCAGCTCTGGAAAAATGTTGTCATGTAGCTGGGATCCCATTGTTGCCAGAGCCTCTAAATCTTTCAAAAGAAACCAGAAATCCAAATTTATGAAACTTCCAGACTTGTTAACTTTGGCTCACATTTTTATAAATGTTGGGTAAACCAAACAAAACACATCTGTGGACAGCACCCAGCCATGACAGTGATTCATTATCAGGCTAAAGACACAAGAGAGGAAGCTTCTTATTTTGCAAAGCCTGTGAGTCAATCCAGGGCTTCTCTGCCTCAGCATCTAAGAACCTAGATCTGCCCCAGCGTAGGTGGTGGTTAAGAGTCAAAAGGAGCCTCAGCTGGGTGGCCTCATACAAGTCACCATGACCCTCAGCCTCTTCCTCTTTCAATGACAAAACTACCTCTCAGGGATGCTGTGAGGATGGGAGTGATGCCTATGAACTGGCAGGCCAAACGCAGATGAAGTGCTTCAGAAACAGCAGCCATGCTTGTATCACTACTAAGACAGCCGTTTTACACGAATGCCTCCTGCAAGCCAACAACGCAGCTCTCACCCTTACTTCTGAAGCAAGAAGGTGCCAGGCAGAGAACGCCAACTGTCCAGGCTCCTGGAAAGCCCTAGGCCTGGCCCAGTCACCCTGCTTGCTGACTCACCCTTCATGCCTCAGTGCCTCTCCAAAAGAACCACATAACGCTGTCAGTGCACACCCAGAGTTTTCCACAAAATCACTGTGCCATAGGCACCGGCAGGGCCAAATAAAGGGACTCTGTTCTCACCAAACCAAGTGAGCGTGCAGTCAGTCCTAGGGAAAGCCACCAAGAGATATGGGAGATGGAGGGGTGGGTGTAGCTCAGTGGTAGAGTGCATGCTCAGCATGTGCTAGGTCCTGGGTTCAATCCCCAGCACCTCCATATTAATAAAAAGGGAGATGTGGGAGACTCACGTGGCACCTCAATCACAGGGCACCAGAGTGCGGACTGATGTGGGTCCACCGACGGGCTGGCGGAGAATCCAAACAGGCAGCCACAGAGAGGAACAGCACCCTCAAGGCTGAGGTGAGGCAGGGATGAAAGGGTCAGACAAGGGCCAGTTTCCTACAGAAGGGTTTCATTTACAACGGGGGTTGGGGAGAGGGCGGCAACTCTGCTACCCTGAGCTGCTGCAAGACTATCCGCTTAGGACAGGGGGGGCCTATTCATCCAGTGGCTTGGAGCTGGTGGAGAGGGTGATGAGGGTAGGACCTGCTCGGGGATGGCAGGAGGGAGGGCCAAGGTTGCCCTGTCCTCTCATTAAACCCAAACAGCCCCTGCAAGCCAAGCTGACTTTTTCTTGTTCAACTACAAGTGAGGAAGCCAGGCTGTCGGCTGGCTTTACCTTCTGAAAGGTGACGAGGTGGGGGCTCAGGAGTCCCTCCCCAGGGTAAGGGCCTGCGGCTAGAGCAGGAAGTGGGAGGGCAGGTGCTAGAAGGCAGGGGAGAGGCTACTTCAATGACCCTCAGCAGAAAGAGTACAGAAGTCCTCATGCCCAAAAAAGACTGGGTGCTGAAGAACACAGGCTTCATTTCAAACTCTGCCCTGACCCAGGAGGCCACAAAACCCCCCAGGGTTTGGTTTTTGCCACATCCCCAGACATCCTCCCTGCTCCCCAGCCACGAAGCATCACTCGGGTCTTTGAATTGGTACAAAGTTTACTAGGTCATACAACATGGCTCACAAAAGCGATGGGAAATTCCAATGAGCATACTGTTTCTTGATTGGTTTCTTTTACCCGAATGGAGACAAGACACTTTCCCACAGGACTGCCCACCTCCCCCCAAGACAGACAGAATGCAAGACTGTCACAATGTAGCTATGACCAGCTCCACGGACACACAATTCAGTGGCACTGACACACCCTGATGGGAACCTCGGGACACTGGACAGCAGTGGGTGCTGGGCCGGGAGGAAGCGGCGCTAATGCACCCGTGGGAGGAGTCCCGGCAGTGTCTGCTGGTGATAATACATTTCACACAGGGGACACATCCCCAAGGACAGGCTGTGAAGGCCCATAAGGCCTGTCAGAGGATGTGACTTTTCATCTTGGGCCAATAAATAACTGTTGGACGTAATGCATAAATTAGAAACAAACGCCACTAAACTTTACACATGGGGAACGTACGACCAGGTTGAAATCAAATCATGCAAAGTGGTAGGGCAGGTGAGGAGGGATCCGGAGGTGAGAGAGATTATCAACAGCACACACTCTATTTTTACCCTACGTTATGCGCCATTAGTTGGCTTTTATCTTCCTCCCCGCGGCGGTGGTGCGGGCCCTGTCGCCGGCGTCTCCCGGCACAGCTCACTGGGCAGAACAGGGGGTCGCTGCTTGAAGAGAGAAGTGCTGGAAGGGCAGCAGGCTCGGGGGCTAGGACTCTTAGCTGCCCGTTTCGTCCCGGAGCCGAACACCCACTGCCGTGATGAGGGCGGCTCCCTTGCCGCTCCCATCTTCGGATAAGAGGAAGGACACGTTACACTTTGGTGACAGTTCCTTTACGGTTTGGTGCATGATTCTGGAGAAGCTAAAAAAGACAAAAAAACAGAGGAGAAGGGTAAGTAGGGGAATACGAAAGATGCTGGACCCCCCTGATGACGCTGAAGGACCCTAACAACAAGGAGGGAAGCAAGACGGGGCAGGGGCTGCTTAGAAGCAGCTGCGGCTTACGGAGAACGGCTGGGAGGAAAGTGGGTTTACAGCCAATCCCATTACAATTTGCAGCAGGGAGGCACAACGGAGAATCCAAAACAAGCTTCTCTGAACAGCTTATGAGGGCCACGGCATGAAAAGCATACCCAGACAGCTCCCATCCTCAAAGCCTGAGACTCCTAGGGCACTGAAAACCAAGAAGGGGTGCTGGGGCCTGGCCGTGGACCCCTGAGGCTGACCTAGCTGGTCCGGCACTGGGTCAGCTCAGCAGGCTGTGTGGAAAAGAACATCACCCACCCTCAGCTGCAGCCCTCTGAGACCCCAGCCCATCTGCACCTAAAGCCAAGGGAGGGAGCCCCCTCCCGCGCCCCAGTGAAGCATAACATCAAAATGAGAGGTGACTCTAGGTCCTTGCAATTTGTGCTGAAAATTAGATAGGGCCAGGCTGAGGATGCTCAGGGCAGTGGGGCACCTAGAGGTGATACTGACTGCCCTTTGCTGAGTACCGACTAGGTGCCCCACACTTTATGTACATAGCATTCGTCCTGCCTGTGGTTATTATCCCATGAAGAAGAGAAGACTCGGCAGAGATGGATCAGTTGAGCCCAGCTTCTAAATGGTGGTGCCAGGATTAAATCCAAGCATGTCCGTGATTGGCTCCAAAGCCTAGCTCTAAACCACGGTGACAATGAGGACAGCTAGGAAGGTGGAGAGACAGAGGTGGGGATGGAGCAGGACAGATGGTTCCATCCCAAGCCACAGCCATGAGGTAAGCAGGCAATGCCCATGCTGAGATGGGTGAGTCTGCTTTTAAGTAGGGTGATACTATGGCCCAGTTTACCTGGGATGATCCCAGCGTGATAATTAGTAGCACTCTCTTGACTGGAAAAAGTACCTCAGTTTTGACAATAAATAATATGGTCACTCTGTTCATATGCGCCAAGCTTTGGGACATGCAGTGGATCAAAGAGCAGATGGGCCCATACCATGAGGTGTCGGGTACCTGACCACAGGAGGTCACTCCCCATCCCCGCCCTGCTACAAAGCCCAGGGCCAAAGCTGCTCCTGCCTTCAGGGCTCCTGACGACCTGATTTAGCAGGGGAACCAGACAGTGGGCCTTCCTCCCCTTTCCTTGGCTCCCTCTCCCACTTACCAAACGCAGCCTCCTGGCCAGGCTGATGGGTGAGCCCATGCCCAGCCTTACCTCCTCTCCTGCTCCCCACCTGGACTCTGCCTGACCTAAGAGGGGCCTGGAAGGAGCGGAGAGCAGGACATGCCAGGCTACGGATGTGAGCTGACCAAGTGAAGCCATTCCTGGCCTCCCCAGGGATCCCAGGGAAACTTCAGAGCAGCTCACTTCCTCCTCCCAGACAAGCCCCGCGCTGACTGCGCAGCCTTCGGGTTGGCTGTGTCCTGCTGGGAATCACAACCCCATGTCCCACAAGCACAGATGCCAGGAAGCCCTGCCCACCCCCACCGGCAGCCCCACTCACTGCGGATGAAGTTTGTAGAGCGTTCCGTCCACCCCCACGGTCACGTTGAGGTGGTCCAGCCCTCTGTTCTCGCGGATCTTGTCCACCACGGCGGCCATGCCCGCGCCACACAGCTGCTGCGGCCCTCCTGGACACCACCCCGCACACGGTCTTCACGAGGATACTGTCGTCGCAGGTGCTGTTCAGCCCCAGCTGCTGGAGGATGGCCCGGACCTGCAGCAGCGCTAACCGGTCGCTGTGGGGGACGAAAGCCAGGAGGCTGGATGAAGCGGGGCCCACGCGCGCAGCCCAGGAGCCGACTCCAAAGGAGCCGGCCCCGAACTACCGTACTTATTAGAGTCGTGGTTTTTTCCTCTTCAAAATAACATTTGTCCATTTTTTTTAATGATCCCCAAAGTATTACATGTTAAGTTGTAGAAAAACTGGCAAACTAGAAAAATAAAAATTGTGAAATCAAAACTACAATCCCAACACCAGGGAAAATGCTATTAACGTTTAAATATATTTCCTTTCAACCTATTTTTCTTGGATAGCATTAAAGAAGGTCGCCATTCTTACGGATGTGTGAATGGGCTTGTCCTTTGTCTGTGGTTTTTTTTCTTGCTCTTTTCCTACTTCATACATCTGAGCGATTTCCCACCTCCTTATCTGAGAATAGGGCTGGAAAACAGCTGCCAAGGTATTCCACTCTGGGGATGAACATCATTTATTCGGGCAGTTTAGAGAAATTTAAGTTGTTTGCAATTCCCTGCTACTATAAACACGCTGATGCGGGTCCTGTTTCTAAGTCTTTGGGCGCAACTCTTGATTTTTCCCTTAGGATGCATTTCTGGGTCAAAGGGCTTTTGATACATATTGCCAAGTGCCCTTCAGAAAGCTGTATCAATTTACTCTCTTCTCCAGCCGAGAATCTGGCCCAGCTTGTCCCCAGTGGAAAGGACTGGTTTTAATAACATCAGAACGGCATCACACTGTGGTTTAATCTGCGTTCTTCTCTATTAGTGAGGATGAGTTTTTTGTTTTGTTTACTGGCCACATGAACAACCTATTATACCAAGACTCTTGTTCTCCTAGGATAGTTGTCTCCTTATTAAATTCAAAGAGCTGACAATGACTGATGATGGTGACAATGACAGTGATGAGAGAGGTTAGCCTTTTTTGAGGACTTCCTGTGTGACAAGTGCTTTACATCCATTACCTCATTTCTTCCTTCTAATAGCTAACCAATCCACTGCATGATTATTCCCATTTTGAAGATGCGAAAACTGAGGCTGGGAGAGATTGAGTAACTCACCCAAAGCTCACAGCCAGTGGGGTGGAGAGGTCTCAAGACCAGATCTGCCAAAGCTCTCACCCACGATGCCATGCTATGCATCTTGTCACACATAATACAAATGTTTTCCTTAGTTTGCTGTTTGTCTTTTTAAGTTTGATGACTGTTTTTTTTTTCTAATTTATAGAAACTATGTAGCTAAATTTGGCTTTTTTTTCTTTATGATTTCTCTCTTTGCTATTATGATTAAAAAGACCTTCCCCAGCACTTCACACCCATTGGGATGGCTATTATTAAAAGAGAAACAAAAACAGAAAATAACGAGTGTTGAAGAGGATGTGGAGAAGTTGGAGCCCTTGTATGTACTGCTGGTGGGATGTAAAATGATGCAGCCACTGTGGAAAATGGTATGGCAGTTCCTCCCCTCCCAAAAAAGATAAAGTAATTATGTGATTCAGCAATTCCACTTCCGGGTATATATATACCCGAAAGAATCAAAAGCAGGGACTCAGTCATGTATTTGTACACTGATGTTTATAGCACTGTTCACAACAGCCAAAGGTGGAAGCAATCCAAGTGTCCATGGATGGGTGAATGGATAAACAAAATGTGCTCTATACATACAAAGAATTATTCAGCCTTAAAAAGGAAGGAAATTCTGACACATGCTACAACATGGATGAAACTTGCAGACACTATGCAAAGTGCAATAAGCCAGATGTGGAAAGACAAATGCTATATGATTTCACTTACATGAGGTCACTAGAGTAGTCAAATTCATAGAGACAGAAGGTAGAAGGGTGGTGGCCAGGGGCTGAGGGAAGGGAGGAATGGGGAGTTAGTGTTTAATGGGGACAGAGTTTCAGTCTGGGATGACGAGAAAGTTCTGGAGATGGATGGTGGTGACGGCTGATCAACAATGTGAATGTACTTCATGCCACTGCATAGTTCAAAACGGTTACAGTGGTAAATGTTACGGTCACGTATATCCACCACAATAAAAAATGTTAGCAAGAAATAGTCGCTGACATTTTCTTCTCGTTCTTACATGGGTCCTATTTTCCACACTTGGCTCTTGGGAGAAACTTAGGATGAGGAGAGATGGAAGCCGGGAACTTGTTTTCCAATCACAGCGCCTCCCTTCCCCGCGACTGTGAAATGCTACTGGTCCACCTGCTGAAGACCGCCAGGGTCAGGGCTGCGGGGCCGCTGTTGGCAGCCAGCACGTCCCTGTGTGGGTTCTGGTGGCCAGTGAGTTTACCTGCCAGTTACAGACCAGGCCTGGGGGAAAATGAGGAGCAGGCCCCGGAGCCACCATCAGCATTGCTGCCATGACTTCTAAAATGAAGTGGCTGGGGTTAGGGGGTAGCTCAGCGGTAGAGCACACGCTTGATGTGGATGTGCACAAGGTCTGGGGTTCAATTCCCGGCGCTTCCGTTAAGGGGAAAAAGAAAAAAAAAATGAAGGTGGCTTTTGCTTTTGCTGAGCACTTTTCCACCCTCTCTCACAGCTCATTGTGGAAGATGGCAAAGGCAGAGATGACATTCTCTCTCCTCGTGAGAGAAACAGGAGAAAGACAGAGCAGCTCGCTGTGGGGCACGCTGCCTCGCAGAGGAAATGAGGCTCAGACCAGGCCAGCGGTGCCTGGCTCTTGAGGACTCAACGCCCCTTCAATACAATATATGTGATGTACTTTTACTACCCTAAAATGCAACCTATTTACATGCATAATTTCAGAGAAATCAATATAATGCCCTAACATAAGGATGAATAAAATGAAATAATTTATAGTGAAATTATGGGATTTCAGATTGAAACTGCTCAGGGCCTAGTACTCCAGAGGAGGAAGAGAACCTCACAAATGGCCAGAAAGTCCCCTAGGCTGCCTACCTGCCCTCATCATGACCCCTGCCGGCAGGTCCACCTCTACAGGGAAGGCCTTCCCCACTCACCTCTCAATCTGAGATAGATACTTGGTCTGAAAGATGCCCCGAGTTTTCAGCGGCTCAGAGATCTGCCCTCGGAAGAGGAATCCCTTCTTGGTGAAGTCAATTAAGATGTTGCGGACGATTTCACCCAGGTACATACCACTGATCATCTTCTCGTACCTGAACAGGGAAGAGGGGGCTGGGTGTCTATATGAAGCCTTCAGTCGTAACCCCGGGTGCCCTAACTGTCCCTCATGGGCATCACTGACCTATGCACCCCGCTCCATGCTCCTCACGGAGGCAGAGAGCGAGACCAGGAAGGATGAGGAATCCCCAACCCTCCTGGGATCAGACATGAAACCAGCAGCACTCTGCATCACCGCTGACAGTCCTCTTCCTCACCTGACTCCCTGCCTTTGCCTGGCGAAATCCTACTCTAGCTCTCAGCTCATATATCACTTCTCCCAGAGGCCTGTCCTCCCCGGATGGGGTTTCATCTGCCTAGCAGTTCCCATGCACCCTCCCTCCTTCACAACACACACGGGTCCTCTGCCTCCCCGCACCCCTGCAGCAAAAGCCTCAAGAGGACAGAGGACGTGTGTCTTGCTCAGCTGTGAGTCCCAGGACCTGGCTCTCAGTCAAGTGCTCAATTATATATCTGTAGACTCAGCAGATGACTGGACTGAGTCTTCAAGGGACAAGAAGACAAAGGAAAAGTTCCCACCAAATTTTTGGAAGGTTTTGCCAAAGCCCAGAGTGTTAGTCAAGCACCTACAGAATGATAAAGCCACACAGGCTGGAGGGCGCATGCGGCCAGCATACCCCTGGGGGGCCCCTGTTCTTGGGGCTTTTAATTCCTGTCCTCTCCATGCTCAAGGGCCTCCAGAAATGGCAAGGGATTTAAATGCTTCCACGCACACACCCAATCCCAGTGTCCCTAAGCTGGAGAGAGTCCACTGGAATCTGGATACTCCAGAAGATTTCAGGTGGTCCACAAAAAAGACGTGAAACAGCACTGTTACCATCAATCCCCAGTGCAGACCAGTCTCTCTCCATCAAGGAGACCGTCTCAGCTTGGTTCTGATGTGGTTTTAAACCCTTCCAACCCCTGCTGATCTGCCTTCTAACACAAGGCAGCCCTCCTGTAGAGCGTCTGGTAGACAACAGCAGCTGGGATTGAAGAACACTGTCCTTCACTACATCCATTTTATGATTACCATCTATTATGGTAATGTTGGTTTTCCTGCTTTCCTTCCTTCATTAAACTTAAGAACATAAGCTGATTTAAAGACAAACTTTAAGCATAGGTGGTATTTGGAAAAGGCATCATCTTCAGGTCAACTGGAGAATAACTTAGGTTTCGGAGGTCATACCCCAGCTCTTCATTCTGCTCCTGGGGACACAGCTTAGACCACCTTGTTTTGTTTATGACAGAGGACAGCCTGATTCCTAGGAGTGTGAGAAAAGGGGTCATGTGTCTCTATGCTGGAAGGGGGGACACTGCCATCTCAGGGAGGATCCCAGAGACTGGAGCTGTAAAGCTCCAAACAGCCACTAGGTGGTGCAGGAGGTCTGCTGTGGGAAGAGTGACTTGCGGTGGGGCCTGTCTCACCCCTGACCTGAAGCCCCCGCCCCCCTGCCCCAACTCCCATCCCCTCTCTCACTGGCAATACCCTAATTTCCCTTTCCCATTAACAACTGCAGGTCAAGTGTGTTCTGCTTCCACTAAACAAGGCAAAAACTTGCTGACCAAGAGGTTCCTACCAGACTGATGGGGAAGAAACACAGAGCAAGGGGAAGGCCAGAATGTTCTAGGATACAGGCGGTCACTGAGGGAAGTGGTGTGGCTGCTGCCACCCCGTCCCCAGAGAAGGCACCTAGACAGAACATCAACCCTGGGCCATCTTGTACCATGTGTTGCTGCCACCACCCTTCACCCCTAAGTTCTCCACTCTCCTTGGGCCAAAAGCCAAGTCCAGGAGTGACCCTGTGGGACCAGCCTCCAGGCCTGTGTCCTGACCCCACTCTTACTGGAAACTTCTCCCACTGTAACAGGCAGAACGTGGCCACATGCCCTGCCCATCCTGTCTCCTCCACCAGACGGAATTACCTTTGTTTCCCAACATTTAGAGAATATTCATCCACCAGTTTGTCATAGATTGTTCTGATATCATCCAGACACCCGTTGTCCCCGAAGGCACCCCACTCCATGTTGATGCACATTCGCCCCTCGTTCCCTTCTAGCGTCTCGACGTTCTTCATTTCTTCCATGTAGCAGGCATTGCTGCCGGTCCCTGAAATACATGAGGCGGGGGGTGACTGGCCAGGCTTAGTGGGGAGGGGGGCTTGCAACTAGGCCCGGGATTCCATGGATAGGGGTATGCTTTTAAAATGGACAAATAGCTTTCCCAATGTCTTCCAGGAAAACTTCAAAATATAAGAGTCAGAGTTAAAACTGCCCAGAGCATTTGACTAACTTACTTTATACTCAGACATCAATACCAGGAGCCTCCTGTGTTCACCTGCCCAGGCAGGGCTATGTCTACTTTCACGGCAGATGGGCTTACAACAAGGGATGTGTCTTCAGTGGTGGAAGCGCAGGCAGCATTCACACTGGGAGGTATTTCTCTATTTCTCTTTTCCCCTCTCTCTCCATGTACACATACTGCATGTATACACATCCATCTGTATAAAATACTCTGTGGAGGGGCTGTTTACTATCATGCCATGTATGTCTACTTATCTTTTCTTATCATGGTCATGGGCTCTGCCTGAATCATCTCTCCTGTGCTCCAGAATGATGCCCAGTTAGTTCAGGGAAGGACAATGTCCTGAACTATTTCAAGGGTGCCCTTCTAAAGCGATGGTTCCTCGCCATTTGGGTTATCACAGATCTCTTTGAAATTCTGATGGCTCTCCTGAGAAAAGGGGACATTGCTCTGGGTGCACTCACACACTGTACACACACAATCTGTCAAACAGCTTCTAGGGGCTCAGGAGCCTCTGATTTCCAACCCTGACGTCCCCGGGGCAGGGCTACTCAGACTGCGGTCCCCCAAGGACTAGGGTGGGACCACATACGATTTGCTGTTCTCATCTACAAGTCAGGTAACAGACGCTGAGATGAAATGTTCCAAAACTTGCACAGCAGTTTCAATTGTCAGACATTCAAGCTTGTTGTTATTGGCCTTGTCTCAGTGAATGGACTGGAAATTTCAAAACTGCAGATATTTTAATATACACTTGAATCCCCTGGGGAGCTGATCCAGGAGGTCTGGAGTGGAGCCTGAGACTTAGCGTTTCTCACACGTCCATAGGTGATGCTGATGCTCTGGCCCATGGACCACACTTCTACCAGCAAGGCCCCGGAGCATCATGGACCCACCCTGGGGTAGGATGCAAAGGTAGATGGACTTTCAACACCATTAAGGGAAACAAGGACACCACTATGGCTAGACCAAATGGGCTTTGGTCCTTTTATGCCCTTTAAAGAAACAAGTAGATTTTGTAGATGCTCCTGAATGTGTAACTGTAAGCAGATAGGGTAGAGGTCCCTGGAGAAAGAGAAACAGGCATGACTTTGATTGACAGAAGAGAAGCTATTTTGTGGGCATTTTTTGATCTAAGCCTGGCCACAAGGCTTGCCCTGAAACAGGTCTCAGTAATAATGATCTTAAGGGAACAAAAGAATACACTGTAATCAAGCAAGAGAAATAACAATAGCAACAGATAATAAATTAGTTGTAAAGGCTCAGTTTTGTTTCAGTGGTAAAGATTAGCCTGAAGCACCTTCTTGAGCTATTTTGTGGAGTTTAAACTCCCCTCAGGAGCTCAAACACCAGATCAACTGGACCCTAAGGGATGACGCTGTTGATCTTTTCTGACTTCAGTCCACTAAAGCTTGGACTTAGTCCAACCCCGCCCCAATTCTATGCTGAATTCTCCTCTGCTCAAGCCCCTTCATGAATATGCATATACCCTTAGCTTAAAACTTCCCCAATTTTGCTGTTGGGGACGCATGGCTTTGAGAAAGTTCTCTGGTGTTCTCCTTACTTGCTCCAATAAATCCTTCCTTCTGATCTTTGGCGTGGCTATCTTTCAGCACCCACCAAACGGTGATGCCAGCTTTCAGGTAACATAACTGGATTATTTTGGTATTCTCAGTTCCCTTTCACCCAAAGTGTAAAACTGGAAGAAAAGGAGCCCCAGAAATGGAAGGGGGTGCAAAGAAAGCCAAAACATGTAAACCATATTTTTCGCCCATGGGAGTTCTGAGCAGAGATCAATTGATGAGGGAAGGAAAGCCTGGCTTTGTACATAGCTGGGGCAGCTGGAGCACCCCGCCTTCCCTCTCCCCTCCTCCCCGCCTCCACCCCCACCCCAGCACTAGGCCAGCCTGACCTCCGGGACAGGAAGGTGAGGCCAGACCTGGAAGAAAGTGCTGGGTCACTCTAGCTTTGAATTTCACACCTAAGCCCATTCATAAGCAGAAAAGGGGAGGGGCCAGGTGGAGAAAGAAAGCTTTGCAAAAGAAAGGAAGAAAGAGGCCCAAAGCCGGCCCCAAACAACCTTATGCCCGGAAATGCTCTGTAGTTCCCACGGGAGCCAAAAGTGGTTTAACAAATGAAAAGGTCTTCCCAGCACCAGGAAGGCAGCCTGCTGGGGCCTTCTCCTTTCTGATCTCCCAGACACTTGGCAAAAAGGCCCGCGCAGCAGGGTGCTGCCCCTGCCGGCCCAGGGAGGGTCTGCAAGTGTTGGCTAAGAAACCAGGCCTTTTCCCAGCATCCCTGACACCAGGAGCAGGATCAGTCAAACGGTTTTCTTGCAGCCCAAATCTATATGCTTTAGGAATCATGTGCTCTCAAGGCCCAGACCCCAGTGTTACGTGGATTATAAGGGAATCCTAAGCTAACAGATGACCCTTCTGGCTCCCACTTCAGCAGCTGGGACCACCCACAAACAGTGGCAGCTAAAGGGCAAATGGCACCCAGGCTGCCCTGGGGCCCTTCTCCACAGCCAGGAGAGGAGGAGGCTCTGCTTCCTTCCCAGCTGCAAGCCCCCAACCTGCAACACCTGCCCGGAGCCGCTCCCTACAAGCCCTGCAGACCAGGCCAGCTCCAGGCACTCCCACCCTGTCCACCTGAGCCGGTCCTGGAGAGCTCCGTTCCCAACAGGCTGGTTAAAGTCAATGTGAAGCCTTGTTGGGCAGGTGTTGGGGAGAGGAAACCCCTGTCTCGCCTCTGTCCAGGATGAAACTCTGGAGGTGGTGAGGGGACAGTACTGACAGGTGTCCTGTCTTGCACTGAGGGCTGAGCTGCTGGCTCAGGTTCCCACAAAACAGGAAAGCCCAGCCTTCCGTGCCCCCAAGAAAGACCCTCTAGGACACCCACCTACGATGAGTCCAACCTCGCAGGTGGGCTCCTCATAAGCGCAGGTCATCATGGTGCCCACCGTGTCGTTGACCACAGCCACTACGTCTAGGTCGAATTCCTTTGGAAAGAAAGGGACACAGGTTTAGCTTTACGGGAGGGACAGTGCTGCCCGGCTGGGATTCTGCAGGTTCACTCTGCTGCATTGCCGTCAGAAAGCCATGGGGCATCATCTGAAAGTTTCCCACCCTGTGAAAGATAATGAAATGCTCCTTCACTGAACATTGACTATCAATGATGTATTTGAAGCTGGAGATTTGAAGAAAGGAAGTATTCTACCCATTTCACAGACGGCACTGAGTATTGGAGAGGCTGCCCAGAGGGCACTGCAGAATGGAGAAAAGACAAGGGACGATGACCAAACAGCTCTTTCTCTTGGGAGTTTAAAGCGTTGGTAGAACACTAACATTAAGGGCTGTAAAATGGGTGAAAAGAGGTTACCAGGTTTCCTTTCAGTGACCACTAGCTGTTGTCCACTTGCTCTTCAGGTGCAAGTGGCCCCTCTTTCATACCCATTCATTCTCGCCTTCCTGTGTATTTGTCTGTTCTCCTGAACTGGAGCAACTGGAACTGATTTTTTTTTTAAACTTCTTACTGATTCACTCATTAATTAATGAGCAAGTCAAAATCAGAGTTTTTCATTTGATGTTTTGTCAGTGTTCTCCAGCTAAAGACCACCAGAAACGCACACACAGAGGAACAAAGCTTGGCTTACTGACTGGCTGGTTGTTTCACAGGCAAACAAATCCCATGGGGCATCTCAGAAAGTGTTAGAAAGCACAACTGTAGGATTTGAGCCTGTGCTGATGGTTTCAGGGAAGGTTCAAAGAAGTGGGGCTTTGCTCTGGACTGGATGATGTCAGGAAGCAGGGCGATCTCTCAGGGAGCGCAGAGTTCTGCCCTGACTGTGGAGCTCTCTCCTCTGATTCCATCTCCGTGGCAGAGGAGCTGTGTTGACGCTGGACTCCATGGCACTACGTGTTCACCAGAACACCAAGGCCGGCCGACAGTACCGGGGGCTGCTTTTCCCTCTCTCGTTCTGGAAGAGTCTTGATTTTACCTTCCTTAAACTATCCTTTAATAACACAAAACTCCCCCTCCCTTTTATTGCGAGCAGTTGGGGATACGTTATTACCCTTGTCACAAGTGTCTCTATTGTCTGAGTTCTTTATGGCAAGCAATACAATTTTTATAACCCGAAAAAAACGGTAAAGATTTTTTAAAGTATCCTTTTAATAGTTACCTCTCTCCTTTTGACCGCATCCCTCAGTAAGGTGGCTACATCGTGTCCCACACAGTCAGTTGCCTTAAAACCTTTCGTCCAGGTGATCAAGATTCCCTGAAATAGGAAGGGCAGTAGGACAGTCCAGTGTAATTAATCCTTCCAGGCAGAATACAAATTTCCACCCCTTTCTTCCTGAGTAAACATCAGCTAAGAATTTATAGTGAGGGGGGAGGGTACAGCTCAGTGGTTGAGCATGTGCTTAGCATGTGCAAGGTCCTAGGTTCAATCCCCAGTACCTCAAATAAAAAAAAAAAGAAAAGAAAAAGAATAAAAGAATTTATAGTGAGATGATGCTGGAACATCTGACATCTGAGGCAAAAACCAATAAAACACGAATAGTCCGCTGAGGGCCTGCCCACCTCACTGTCCTCACAACAGTCTGGTTTACAATCCCCACTTCACAGATGGAGACACTGAGGCACAGAAGATTAATGGTGCCGCCCCTGGTATAACCATCTAGTTCTCCTGAAGAATAGTTTGCCAGCAATACAAACGGAGAAATGCACATTTTAGTAACACTGTGACTCCCTGAAGTAAACTTCAGGTTTGACTGGACTGTAGTTGTACACGTGCTGGGTGTGTACTATGATGACAGTAATGGTAGTATACGTGAACTGCTTTTAAAAATCACTAGACCTTTAAGAACTACAAAAAAGTTTATGTGGATCCACCTGCTGAGATCTAAAAGGGCTTAAGAGGGAAAAAGCCCCATGTCAGCACCGTGACTGGATTAACTGGCTTCCAGAGGCAGGTGACCCAACCCAGCCTCCCTTGTGGTGCCAATCATATGCCTTAAACCCATGTGTGATGTGATGCCAATTCCAGGGCCATACCTCTCCCTGTGAAACACAGAGGCACCCTTGGCTCTTCTAGCACAACAGGCTTGGTCTTGCCCGAACGACTGCACAGTCGGTTCCCTCTGCGTGGAACATCCCCCATGCCCACTGGCAGCACCCAGTGTGGTGCTGGAGCTGCTGGTGTCAGGGCTGAGATCCTCCACAGGACGGGGCTCCCTGAGAGCAGGAAATGGATTCCCTGCTCTCAGCCCTCAGCAGGTGCTCCAGCCCTGACCATCCAGTTTCTACCAATTTATTGAAGAGACATTTATTAAGCATCTCCTCTGACCACACGCTGTTCATTCTAGGGCCTGTGGGGAACACAGGTCTTTGCTCAAGGAGCATACAACATCTCAGAAAAGAAAGATACTAAAGATGGCTGGAAACTGTGTTAAAAGCTATGATCAGACAACATTACAAGGAACAGGGAACAGTGAGAGGGTGAAATGCTTTTTGCCGGGAGGACCAGAAGGCTTCCCAGATGAGGTGAATGCCTTAGATGACAAGAGAAGGTAGAGACTTAAGATGTACTGGAGGGTGTGCCATAAAGCTTGGGTCAACCCACTGTGACATCTACACCATTCCAGAATCGAAGGATGATACAGAGGCTGGAGGAGGCCTCAAGAGCCAGCCAACCTGGCCAAGGGACAGTCAGTGCTGCCAGATGCCAGATGCCTGGAGGAAGGAGACTCACCGCATCCAAGCTCGTCTGCTTGCAGGGAAACGAGAACGTGAAGCCCAGAGGCATTCTGGGGCCCTTGATGCCCATGTAGTCCAGGAAGTCAGAGATGCAGGAAACGATGTGATCAAACAGCTTCAGAAGAAAAGAAGGGATTACCCACGCACCCTCTGGTCTCACACTTTCAGGTGCACGTCCAAGTACACACGCACACACACAGCTTGACACGTGCAGAGCAAGTCCCCCTCTCCAGGATCTTCACAGCCCTTAAGCATCCTAAGCCCAGCATGGCTAAATGTACCTGAAGCTTCCAGGCCACAGGGATACAACTGCACAGCGGCACCTGTCATATGCAGCTTCACTGATGCCACTGGCCCCGTGTGCAATGCACACACGCCACGGTGGTGTAAAAGCAAAACCGTCTCACCTCTTCCCCAGTGCCCTGCATGATTTCAGTGGGAATGGCGTAGATCTTGTTGTGCATTTCCACCGTTCTCTTTTTCCCACTACGAATTTTCACCAGCAGGACACGGAAATTCGTTCCTCCAAGATCCAGGGCCAAGAAGTCACCATGCTCTGTTGTGGTCAAGGACATAAAGTCAAGAAGAACTAGTTACTTCTTGGGAGCCAGTAACCCCAAGACTTCAGACTTCCCAGGGAGGAAGTCCCATCTCAAATATAGGGGAGAAGCTGACACATATTCAGCACACAGCTCAGGCTCAGAGAGGGGTGAGCACTAACTCACTGACCACCACAGCCTTTGCACCACACTAGAAGGACAAAAGGCCCCATGGATGAACCGTTCGTCACAATAAACGAATAAACTTTACCAGGTTACTGAAAAGCTTGGCAACAATGACCTGATGTTAGGGAATCTCATAAAAATTAATCACGAGAGGGGGAGGGTATAGCTCAGTGGTAAGAGTGTGTGCTTAGCATGCACAAGATCCTGGGTTCAATCACCAGTACCTCCATTAAAAAAAAAATTAAATAAATAAACTTAATTATCTCCCCCCACCAAAAATAAAATAAAAAAGATTAAAAAAATTAATCATATGTGTCAATATGCAGAGCGTTTGTGAAAATGGCCACAATCATTCCCCTCCCCATACACATGCGTCTTTGCGAAGGGACTTTGCAGTTCTTCCCACCAAAAGAGGACCTCAATTTTCCCCTCCCCTTGGATCTGGCCTGGCCTTATAACTTGCTTTGGCCAAGAGAGTGTGGCAGAAGCAGAGCTAAGCCATCCCAGCCTAGGCCTCCGAGAGGCTCTGAAGTCTCCCTCTCCCTTGTGGACCCTGCTGGTACCACGTGAGCAAGCCTGGCAGCCCACTGGAGGACAAGACACATGGCCAGGCACTTCTGCATGCCAGCTGACAGAGAGACCACGGCTGGACATGTGAGGGTGCCCCCCATGCCAACTGACCCACCAGCAACTACAGACACATGAATAAGCCCAGCAAAGACCAGCTGAGACTGGCCCGGGTGAACAACAATAAATTGCTGGCCCACAGGCCTATGAGCTATAACAAATGGTTGTTGTTTCAAGCCACTAAGTTTAAGGGTGGTTTATAATGTAATAACTGACTTCCATGTAGGACACACTCATATCACAAACATTCATCAATGTCCCTACTGTGCTAAGCTCCAACAGGACCAGCAGGGTCAGCAGTAAGGGATTGGATGCCAAGCTCCAATCTGCCTGGGTGTGAAAATCCCAGCCTCTGTGCCTCCACAGCCCCTGCCAGGACCTAGGAAGGGGGCACTGGTTTACTGTGTTTATCAGAAAACCTAAAACAATCTGAGGGCCTCGAGATTTGCCCAGCTCTGTTCTTTTAAGAACACTTTCTAATTCTGAGCAGGGCTGTGGTTTTAGAGATGACACCTGCCTGGGAGGCCAGACCACGGGAAGTCAACTGCCCTGAGTCACACACGTGCAAGTCAGTGGGAAAAATGGAAGAGAGGTTTGAGTGCGTTTCTAGCTCTTGCCAAAATCATGCAACCCCAGTGTAAACGCAACCACTGGAGAAGCCAGCCTCCCTGCAGCCCCACCGTGACTTGGTCACTGGCACGAGAAGCAAGAGGGGCATGTTAGTACCCAACAGAGGTCCTCACCAGTCCCGTCTGGAGTGCTCCGGACAAAGGAGGGCAGCATCTTGACTACAGCCTTGTCATGCGTCTGCTTCCTCAGCCCCAATTCCATCTCGGCCCGCATCCTCTTTTTCACCTCCAGCAGCATGTCCTTGGTAAGATGGAAGTGGGCCAAGGTCTCCTGGATCTGCCGGTGCTGCTCAGCCAGGCGGTAGGCCACTGCGGTCACCATAGCGGCCCCCTTGCCGCTGCCACTCTCCGAGAGGAGGAAACGCACGTCGCAGTCGGGCACCAAGCGCCTCAGAGTCTTGTGGAAACGCCGAGAATACCTGGCGGGGGGCGGGGGGGAGGGCACAACAGCCAGACTGAGCCAGACTGTCGGGACCTTTGGAACCCTTTCTTCTCCCACACATTAATCCCATTTTCTACACTTGCTCTTCTTACTCAAGACACACACATCCACTGTAGAAAAGTTAGCCAATGCAGACAACTGCAAAGAGAAAACAGAAATCGCCCACAGCCACACGCAGAGAGAGGCTTCTCATTATCATATGAGTATCGAATACATAAAATTCAGGGTCCAAAAACTTCTGTCTTCTACCATGATAAGGAGATAATACAGCACATCGGTCAAGAAAGAGCCCAGTGTTTGGAAGTCAGACAGAGCAGGAGACAAGGGTGAGCTCCCCCACTTCCATACTAGGTGACCTCAGAGTTAGTGAGGATGACAGCATCCGGTTGACGGTGATGTGGTAGGAACTTGATCAGTTCATTAAATAGTTAGATTAATAGCTGGCGGTAAGGAAGGACCTCTCTTATTTTTGTTTGTTTTTTTTTTTTTTAATTTTCACTTGGCCCTTTCCCCCAGCCCCCAAGAGTCTGGATATGTTTTAGTGGTTAGAAGAGGATTTTAAGACAGGACTCAGTGAGACAAAATTTTTTCCAAGTTTGTGGTCTGTTGTAAGTATAGAAGGCTGCCTGCCAAAGGAAACAGGGAAAATGGAACCCCAACATGTTAACAGTGGTCAACTCCAGGGGGTGGGATTAAAAATGACTTCTATTTTTTTTGTAACTTTTTGAACCATCTGACGTTTCTATACCAAAAATGTTACTTCTAAAATAATGAGCATTTAGTCAAAGTTATTTTTTTAATGTAATGTTGTAGATAAAGAGTTCTAGAGATGGCTGGTGGTGATGGCAGCACAACAGTGTGAATGTACTTAAATCTGAACTGTACAATCAAAAAATGGTTAAGATGCTAAATTTTACATTATGTGTATTTTCCCACTTGTAGAAAAAAAATTTTAATGTAAGTCCCTAAACTTCCTTGCCCAAAAATTAGCCAAGAAACTAAGGTGGCTTTCATTATCAAGAATTTTACAAATACTATAAGAATACAAAGAAACAAAATTTGACCGCTAACTAGCTAAAACCCCTCCCCTCAGCAACACAGAACTATTTCAGTTTAAGTCAATCTTCATTTAACTGACACTAGAATTGGGTATGAAGATACAGTATGCACAAAGCCACTTCACATGCACGTTACCATATACAGTGGGAGAAATATCTGAGTTCCTGCACAAAAAATCAGGTCACAGGTGGTTATTATTAAAACTCGGTACATAAAGACTTAGAATTCACCTTTAGCCTTTTTTAAAGGTATAAGCCATGCTCTTAAGTGGCCACAGAAGGCTTTTCCAACCAAGGCATCCAACAGACAAAAAGGCAGCATCTATGCGGACTACTTACAACTTACATCTTTCTCTGGCCCTCAGATAGAAAGTGTCAACAAGTTGCCCATTTAAAAAAAAAAAGAAAGTAGTATCTGAGTGTTTGGAGGACTTTAGAAACTCACAGGAGCTTCTACAGCAGGAACGTGAGCACTGCACCTATGACCCAAGCACTAGACAGGATGAAGGCCCCTGATGAAATGCAGACAAGAAGAGAATATAAGATACAGACACATTCCACCCAGTGCTCCTGGCAGCTATGGAAATCTCAGGCAAGACTTATGAACAAGGAGAGATGACAGTGCAGTGCAGAAGCAACACCAACGAGAATCAGCTGAGGGCCAGATACTTCCCGACTGGGCAACTCTTTCTGCCCAGAACTAGGCATTGTCTTGTCTGCCAAAAACCTTCACTGGGTGCAAAAGTCTGACCTCTGGAGAAGGTCCTTAGCCCAGATGGGTACTGAGTGCCAATTATAGCAAAGGGCAGACTCACTGTGGGTGCGTCTTGTAAAGAGACCCGTCGACACCAACCGTGGTCCGCAGCCTGGGGGTGCCCTTGTTATCTCGGAGGCGGTTCAGGATGGCGCCCAGCGTCGCAGCCACCAGGTTGGCAGAGCGAAACGAGACAATGGTGCACACGTGCTGCACTGCGATACAGTCATCATCAGATGGCTCCACTCCCAGGCGCGTCAGGATTTCTTTGGCATTGTGGAGGCCTTCCTTATTCCTGCGAGGTTAGAGGCCAATACTTGTGAGTTATGGACCACAGCAGGCAGTGCAAAGCCCTGAAGTTTGAAGGTCCTGGAAAGGTGAACTCCATTCACCAGGTGTGTGGCATGGGATTAAGGCAGTCAAATGCCTGAGAAGAGCGTGAGGAGAGGTCTCCTCCATAAGGAGTCCCAGGCAGCAGGAGGAAAAACTGCACTAGGCTGGGTTATGACATGTCAGGCACGAGGAGAGAAGAGGACAGGCCAGACCACTCAGTCTCTGAACAGATGGAGAAATAGCTGCTTCCACCCCAGGGCTCAGCAGCCGGGAGACCTGGGGGAAGTTCCTGCTCTTGGGGTCTGAGTTGACCCTGGATTTCTACACATTCCTCCTTGATGTTCTTCAGTCAAATTTTAATTTGCTGCATACATGCTTTGTATATCTTTTGTTGGATTCATTACAGGGTACTTTATAATTTTATTTTTATTACTATCATAGATGTATTTTTTAAAAGAATATATATATATTTATATCTTCTTTTTTTTTAATGTACCATATTAAGGTAAGATGTTAACAATGGGGAAACTAGGTGAGGGATATGTACTATCTTTGCAATTTTTTTGTAAATCTAAAAATACTCTAAAATAAAATAAAGATTTATTTTTAAATATATACATGTTTTAATTATTGCCAATACATAGGAATACAATTAATTTTTGTATCTTATCTCCAGACATGTTCCTAACCTCTCCTGTTATTCTAATCATTTGTCTAGATATCTTTTGGTGTTCCAGACAATTACTATCTGCAAATAATGATAATTTTATCTCCTCTTTTTTTTTTTATTCTTATGCCTTTAATTTCTTTTACTTTCTTTTTAAAAACAAACAAACAAAACATTAGCCAAGGCTCCAAGACAATGTTAAATAAAAAAGGTAATACTGTCTTACTCCTGATTTTAAAGAGAATGCTTCCAACATCTGCCCTTTTAGGATGTTTTTAATAGGCTTTTTTGAGATAGGCTTTATTCCAATATATATGCTTTCTTGAGCAAGTTCAAATGGGTTTTATTTCTTGGTAACCAAAGAGCCAACATCAAAAACAGGCGTAGAGAAAGGCAGGCATTTCCTGACTTTGTCAATGATTCTGAAGACAAGCCACGAGTCTCCTGCTCCCTCCCTTCCCAGCAGCTGACCAGGAGACTTGAGAAGAGATATGGTTGGAAACTCAGTAACGTGACTCCCTGTAGCTTTGTACCAATCGCTGCTGAAGAAGAGAGATCCTAGGACAAATGCCAGGATTCAGATGCAAAATAAGAGTAAGTCCAGATAAACCCCTTTCTACTTAAATCAGCATCTTCCCCCAGTGGCCAGAGCTATAATGCCACTGGCTCTGTCTGAATTTCCAGGACCACAGGAGAGGCAGTGGGATGACCGTCCTGTGCAGACATGGAAGGTTGTTTGTAGCACCAAGCTAGCCCTGCTTTAAGCAGGTGGCCTCACATGGCTACAAGGAGTCTCCTGAACCACGAACCAAGCCTGGAACTGCCACAGGACAGGAGTCCTTTAGACTTGGAGCCACCCAAGTACATCAAACTACCCCAAAAGCAAGTTCACCTTCTTCCCTCTCAGGGTGAAGGCATGCAAATAACAGTCGAGGCAGAAAAGTCTGGGTTTCTGATGCTGAGAAAGGTCCTTAGCTCAGATGGGTAGCAGTCAGGTTGTGGGCTGGACTCTGTCCTTCTATGTCTATCTGTCCTGTCTCATTGATTAATCAGTGTTTCTCAGACTTGTGCCAGGAAACACCTGTGGCTGTGAACAGGTGAGAGAATGTCGGAAAGGAGGCAGGGTGGGGTGTTTCAGGCAGAGAAGAATTTTGGGAAATGACCAGTTAACCAATGTGAACTGAGTTTTCTTTAATATGCTAATGAGTACTGTACAACTCTAAATGGAGGGTAAATATGCAGTTATTTCCCAATCCTACTGGCCACAGAACCCTTTCATCAGGGGACACCTAATTATCTTGAAGTCCCTAGAGTTCCCCTGAACATCGTCTGGAGAAGGTCCTGATATTCCAAGGGAGATTGCCCCAGGCCTGGGCTCAGTCGGCTCCTGTCCACCCCTAGGATCATCTACTCCCTGGACTCCAATCTTATCCTGAGTGAGTGAGTGAGTGAGTGAGTGTGTGTATGTGTGTGGTGGGGGTGGAGATTGAAGGCGAAGAGGCAGCTTTTGTAACTAAACCATCCACAAAGCATTTGCTACTAACTAGATGGCTTTTTTTTTTTTTAATCTGCACTAGATGGCTCTTTAATGAGCTGCCACCAGGGGCGTGCAGGGACAGCAGCCCAGGGTGGGTCAGCAAAGACAGCGGAGACCGACCCAGAGAGCCCTGACACTCAAACCAGGATTCAGAGGGTAATGAGGGACCCATTGTTCTTCTCTGCCCCCCCTACCCCAACCCCAAAGAAAGCCTGAGGGGATGCACCTACTTTTCGATGGCTGACACATCACTGGTGTTAAACTTCCCTCTGGTGAGCAGCTCCGGGGTGATCCGCCCTTCAAATAAGAGGCCCTCCTTGGCCATCTTGACCAGGATCAGTCGGACCAGCTCGCCCATGTACATGCCACTGACCATCTTCTCAAACCTGCAGGAGAAAAGTGCCCAGGTGCTTGTCAGGTCCTCCCTCCGTACCCACCACTGGGGCAACGCATGAAGGGTGGGGAAGACACAAAAATCGCCCCCCCCCACCACCACAAGCTCACGACAAGACCACGCACTTGTGAGATTAAACAATGAGCAGACAGCCAGGGAACAGGGGTGATCCAGACCCAACCCCTATCCTCAGGTAGGAAATGGGAGAGCACCATGGGGTGGGGGCAGGCATGGAAGGCTGCCTGGAGGCAGGGAAAACATCAGGATTTAGATCAGGATTGAAGAGAAGACCCCACACAGAAATGAGGAGAATATGATCATCTCTTATAAAACCTCATGCTGTACTTGTTAAAGGGCTTTCCTCTTCATCATTCTATCAGGGAGCTCTCTAGCCCCTGTGTGAAAGTGGCCAGGAAGTTTTCTCTCCATTTCCCAGCTCAGAAAGGGTCTTCCCCAAGGGAGCTGATGGGGTTGAAATACAGCATGAGGAACATGGGACTTCTGTGGCTGGTCACTCCCTTGGCATCCATGTTCTCCTTCCTCACTGACCTCACCCTACACTCCAGGAGAAGGTTCTGAGTAGCTTAAAGCCAATCAGCTTATCCTACTGCTCTGGCCACATTTAGCCACAGGCCAATCCCACAGATCCGCTCTCCTGCCTCCCCTGGGAGGTGTGGTGGGCAGTGTGGGCTCTGTGACTGCAGCAGCCATGTTGAGCCCAGCACTGCAGAGAAGCCACCAGGGACTGGGGCTCGAGACTGTATCTGAGCCAGATCCAGGCCCGGATCCTAGCTGACCAGAGACAGGAGGAAGCCCTGCGCAGGACAGATCAGAGGCAGCTCCACGCCCGGGCGGCCAGCCTCTCCTCTGAGGGAGCCCAGCTGGCACACCCCGAGCTGGCTGTGACACAGTAAAACAATCTGTTCATTCAGAGCCAGGCCCGGGAGCCAGGGATGCTGCTGGGACCTGAGCACGTGGCCCCCTCGCCCCAACACTGGGTGCAGAGAAACACAGTTCTCATTGTTCTGTTCAGGACAGGACCAGACAGGACCGCCCCCGCCAAGGCTGTGTCGAGGATCCCTGGCAGGAGAGCAACTTTCTGAGTCCCAGCTGCCCTGCCTGGTGGCTGCCCCAAGCACCTGTGGGAACAGCTTCTGTGCAGCCCGAGCTGGAATCTCAGAGAAGGCAGGAGCCAGACTGCGTGGGCTCAACCCTGGCTCTGCCACTACTCTGCCACCCGCTTCTCCGGGCCTCGATTTCTTTACTTGCATAATGGGGATCATGGCAGGGCCTACCTGTGAGGCTGTGGTATGGAGGACAGGGGTTGGTACAAGTGAAGTGCTGCAGTGTCCAGCTAACGATGAATGCTTGCTATGTGTTTCATACTTAACTAAACACTTTACATGTATTAATTTATTTCATCCTCATTACAACCCTATGAGACAGATACTGTCATTACCCCCATTCCACAGATGAGAAAGCTGAGGCACAGGGAGGTTATATAACTTCCCCAATGTCATAGAGCTAATAAGTGGCAAAACCACATTTTTTACCCAGTTAAATCCAGCCCCAGATTCTATGCTCTAGCCATTGTGCTGCTCTGCCTCTCTCATGGACAGTGTCATTAAATGTGACCAATTACTGTCATGCTTGCAGCCACCAGCCCCACCCTAACCCAGCCTCTGCTCTTCTACCTCCAGCTTACTCCCTCTAGGCAGCCGGCCCCCAAGTGGGGCAAGTGTGACAATAGGAAGGTTCTTCCCCAACGAGGATGAGCTAAAGTTAGCCTCCTGGTACCCCTCTACCCATTGCTTCTCACTCTGCCTTCTGGAGACACTCAGAATGATCTGCTCCCCTTTCCACACAATGGTGTCTCAGACATGTAGATACTGCCACCGCCCCCCCTTTCCAGATAAAGGAAGCCCGAGGCCAGGTGTCAGTCCTTTCTCAGTCCCTAGAGTCCCTGTTGGAGCAGCAGAAGGAGGAAACAGCACATCTCATGAGCCTCAAGTGAAACCAAGCAAGTCGTGATCTGCCTCTCAGCCGTCAGATGCCTAGGACCACAGGCCAGTGGGTGGCACCGTGGTGCTGCAGCTCATTGCTTGCTGGTGGGCACAGGCAGGGCTGAGACCCACAAGGCCTGGGGGAGCTGGGAAGGGTGGGCAGGGGACCGTACTCAGACAGGGGAGCAAGGACTTGAACGCCGATCAGGAGTTTCCTTGGCAGCCAGGGTCTGCTCCCATGGGCAGCCCAGGGACAGAGGAGGGAGAGGCCTGGGCCACCTAATGAGGGAGGATTAGAGCTGCTGAGAGTGTCTATGGAGAGGGCAGAGCAACAGTAAGAAAAGGGGCTAGAGGGCTGACTTGAAAAGAGGCGCAGCTACTACAGCACCATTCCGGCCAAAGCGTGCTCCAGGCCAAGCCTCCCCGCTGTTACCATCACTGCTGCTGCTGTTTTCTGGGGCAGTGTCTCTTTCATTTTGAAAGATGTGATAAGGAATCGCAGGAAAATAGGATTCAAAATTCCAGACACAACAGAGAAAACGAAGAGCCCAGAAAACAGGAGAGGGAGAAAGGAAATTAAAAATGAAAGAAGGTGGGACCGACATCTCCAGTAGGAGACAGGTAAGGGACCAGAACATCAAAGGCCCAGGACGGAGGGCGGCAGGAAGGAAGCCGATGATTGATCCTTTTTAGAGAGACCTGCTGATTCAGGGGCAAGGGTGGGGGTCCTTCCCTCACAGTCCGGAAGCAGCAACTGCCAATGGAGGCAGGAGCCACAGAGCTGCTGCACAGATACCCTTCCTGTCAGCTGTATACAGTCAGTACTCAGTAAATGTGAACTTCAATCAAAACGCATCAGTAAGTGCATAGTGGCCTAGAGCCCACCTGGGCACTGAGAGCCTTTGCACAAGTCTAACATGCCTATGTTTTCAATCCTCATTAAAAACTGGAATCACTTGAGGAACTTTTAGGCTCCAGAGGACAGGCCTCAGCCCAGGCCAACAGAATCAGAACTGGGAAGGAAAAGTGGGTTGAGTGGGAGGATGCCTGGGCAACTGTATGTTTTTTAAAGGCCTCTATGTAATTCTAATGAAAAACATTCCTCTAGACCATCCTCAGTGATTTTGTTCTTAGACATTCTGTTAGTTCACTATGAAAAACTTATACTTTCAAACAGGATGGAAAACCCCAAACTTAAGCCAGATAAAACCTCAACGGAGTTGTGGGCCAGCTTTGTCCTTTCCCAGGGTTCCAGTGCCTTAATTCCCCCATGAGTCAAATGGAGCAAATACCTTTCCCTGGTACAAGGAGAACAAAGGGGCTAGGAGGAGCTTGGCATTGCACAAAAGACATAGGCAAGACCCCAAAACTCAGGCAGAAGCCTGGGAGAACAGTGAACTTCGCTTCAGCAAAAAATTCAAACCAACAGCCTGTTTCTAGGAATACACGATGCAACTCAAGAATCTGTCATCTCTTTGGAGTTATTCTTCCCAAGACCCGACCTTTGGTAATCAGTAAGCGGGGAAGCATATTGGAGATGGACTTTACTTCACCCTTCTCACTCTTTAAATCCATTCACCTGTCTATCCACCCACACATTTCCCAGCCACCTCCCAGCCACCATCCATCCTCCATCCATCCGTCCATGCATCCCACCCCTATCCATCCACCACTCCGAAAACGTTTATTACAAGCCATCTGTGAGCCCAGGTCACAATTCAGCCTGGGGACATAGCTCAGCCCTTTAGAGAAATTCAGAAATACATCAAAATGGATGGCAGAGAAATCCAGGTTTCCACACAAGCCCAGTAGGATCCCTACACTGAGGCTAAGGAAAGAGATGAGGGTCTGGGCCATATCTGTTCATTTATCACGGGTAACTGCCCTACCTGTTCTGCTGAGAAGGAGGACTTCTGATTAAGTGATTGATAGTAACTACAGGTTGATTTCTTATCTGAAACCCCTGGACTCACATGCACTTGGGAGTGTGGAGATTTGAGGATTTTAGATACAATATGCTACATATGCTACGTATTACAGAATAACCCCAGAGGTGCTTGAGGCAGTCCTATATCAAACATATCCACAGATCTGCAGTGACGTGTGTAAATAGGCAGAGTAAATAGCTTTATGTCAGCTAGGGGCAGGTTTTAGAATTGGGCTTTAGGTCAATGTATTGAGGGGAAAAAGTCCTTCGGCTATGAGAACTTCGGAGCTGGGGCTCTTTGTTACCAAGCTGGTGCTTCAGTCTCAGGATGTAAAGGAGATGTTCAATGCTGGGTCTAAGAATCCAGGATTCTCTCAGTGAGAAACCTCATATATTCACCTTCACCACTCCCAGTGGAGGGGGACTGGCTATTCATGCAATTCCATTAACTCTTCAGGTGGAAAGCCCAATCGGCCAGCCTGGAGGATCTTTTGGGTGACAAGTTTCAAAATGATGAATGAACTCCCTGGCATAGTGTCTCTCTAACATAGGATAAGGGCTGTTAAGCCAACAAGGTTGGTGAGCATTTCTCAGCAAGCCGACATTATCCAGCTCCAGGATAGGGCAGTGGGGAGGTCAATCAGATGCATGTTGCCCGCATCTCAGAGAAATATGAGCAGGCACTTTAGGAAGTAAGGAGCTCAAAGTGACACCCACACCAGCCTGAATAATGTCACTTATACTTTTGCAGCCAGAGCTCTCTAAGGCCAAGGACAATTTGCCCAGTTAAGTCCGAGTCTTTATCAGCTCTGACCCACCTGCTCATACGTGACATGGAATCACCCTAAGGTCTGCAGGACTCAGATGGCTTCACCCACTCCTCTGCACGACAGATATTTGTACGTGTGACTTCCTTCCCCTAACTAGATCATAAATCCTGGAAGTGAAGGTGTTACTCTGTATCCCTGGAGCCTCGCACAGAGCTGGCACATCATCAGTGCACAAGACACGTGTGCTGAATGAACAGACACTCTCCCTGCTCGGCCTGTCGGCCTGCACGCCAAGTGGCCCCTCCCACCCTGAGCAGCAACATTAGCGATGACAGTGTATGTTTTTAAACCTCAGCTTTATGCTAATGCTTCTGTATTTTAGTCTTCAAACTATTTTACAAGGACACAATTAGAGTGTAATTAAACAAAGAGAAAGCATTTAAAATGTGCTTTTAAAGCTACAGACTCCAGGACTGTGTATCTCTCCAAAGGAGCGACAGATAACGCACACTTGAAGGGCTTTTCTTTTTGCAATCACCTGGCTTCCTGCCCCTCTCATCTCCCACCCCAAATCTTCCATTAAGTGTCCCCTAAGACCTATATGACTGGTAAGGAAAGGTGGGACTCACAGCTGCTTTCCGGGGTTGAGCGATCCCCGGTCTATCTCCCGGTCAAACTCGGTGCGGATGTCCTCCAGAGCCCCGTCGTCCCCGAAGGCCCCCCACTCAGTGTTGATGCACATCCTCCCCTCGTCGCCTTCCACCAGGTCAATGTGCCTCAGTTCCTCCATGTAGCACGCGTTGGTGCCGGTGCCTTGGAGAGAGAGACCAGACCAGAAGCTGTGACCACACGAAGTCATAAGAGAGGAGGCGAGGCCGTGCCTTCTGGAAACACTGGATTTAGGAAGGGACGAGCACAGGGGTGGACGTTACCAATGATAAGGCCGACTTCACAGTGCTGGTCATCATAGCCACAGGTCATCATGGTCCCCACTGTGTCATTCACCACAGCCACAATGTTAGCATCATAATCCTGGGGAGAGATAACAGGGTGTCACCATCCACTGACACGTGGAGCAGAGATCACCAACCTTAAAGACAGAGAGGCGGGAGGGCTCCTGTTTCCACAGCCACCACAGCCCCCATGGGTGGTGCCGGTTTCACAACTGCTGGCACTCAAATTCACTGGATCAGAGCGCAGTGATTAAATTATAAAAATGACAAGGCTCCCTTCATTATCTGGCTTAAGATTCTTTTCAGAGTGGGTTTTCCTTACAGAGCCACAGCCCTCTGCAAACCAGTCCACTGCATCCATGTGTCGACTGTGCCTGATCCAACCCTGGCAGGCAGCACGTGACCTCACTGGCTCCCTGCACAGGCCACCCCTCCTGTCGGAAGGAGGCTATTCCCTGCCCACGGGCTTGGCTCTCTGGGGCAGCACTTTGGAGAGCTCTGCTTTGAACTACCCTCAACCTTCCGGACTGTGAACCCTTACCGCTCACCTCCCTAGGTCTTCAAGAACCCCCACTGTGTGATGCCTCGGGCCATGCACTACTGGTCCCCACACTCCCCCACCTCCAAGTGGCCAAGGCAAGTGGCTAGGGGAAAATTACCCCTCGCTTTTTGATGGCTTTTTCAAGCAGCTTCACTACATCTGTTCCCTCCACTCCACTCGCTTTAAATCTCTTTGTCCAGGTGATCAGGATGGCCTGCAAAGGAGAGAATATGGGGTTAGAAGAGGCCTGGGAGGCCTCCAAATCCCCAGGTCTCTGGGGAGTCCATTCAAGAACAAAGCAGAGGCCCAGAGGGGACAAGAGGCTCACTCCAGATCACACCGAGGTGCAGAGCCAGACTGTCCTCTCTCTTGTTTATCCATCTACACGATGGATTTCTCTGGCGGCTGCCATGGGGGAAAAAAAAGCCCTGCAGCTCACACTGCAGTAATACACTAAGTGGTTGGCCAGGGCGGCAGCGTCACACAGCATGCGAATCTAACAGGCCAAGCGCGCAGCCAGACTTCATTTACAAAGAGAACAGGAGAAATCCTATTATGACCTCATCACATTTCTGCACTTTCATACCAGACCTTTCTGGAAAACAAACAAACAAACAAACAAACAAACAAACAAACCAGACCTTTCTGGCTTCGATAGCCCCAAGGAACTTTCGTTAGAGCCAAATTGGGAAGAGAAACAAAATGCTAAGATAATTCCTGGCTACTGAACTTCTAAGAGCCAAGTCCTAGAGATTAAAGGATAATATTAACTATATGTGATTCATGCCTCTTCCCCAACTTTGGAACTTAACCCCCATTTGTAAGCAGTGACTTTGCTGTTTACAAAATATGTTCCATTTCTGTTTGTCTATTAATGGAGAAACATTAAGGACAGACATCCCATGGTTATTCACTTGGGGATACAGAAGGGTAGGGATTTTATATTTTGCTTTACACCTTTATGTTATTTCAGTAGTTTTACATATTCTGTATTTTTTTTTAATTTTTAAAATTTTTTTGTGGGGGAGTGTAATTAGGTTTATTTAGTATTTTTAGTGGTGGTACCAGGGATTGAACCTAGGACCTCATACATGCTAAGCACACACTCTACCACTGAGCTTTACCTTCCTCCCCTGTATCTCTTTTTCAATCAAAGATACTAGAAAAGAAAAATAACTGTTTTACTTGACTATTTTTCTCCAAATACAGGAAGTCACTACAACTACGGCAGGGTTAGGAGGAGCTGCCGTTCAGGCCCTGTGGCCTCCAGAATGGCCCAGGCCCCCAAAAGCCTCAGAGAACGTGGTGTGTAAAGAGTGTGGGCTGGAAATCAATAGACCGATCCTACTTCCACACCTTGGACCATTTCCTTGCGGGCAGGTTCCCCAACTCCTCTGAGGGCCACTTTGCTCATCTGTGGAAAAAGGCAGCTGGTCTAGATTTGGACAGTCCTGAAGGTCCCAGGCAGCACTGAGGAGTGGGCACAGGCCTTCAGATGGGTAATTAGAGCCTGTGATCCACTGGCTTCCTGGCAGGCAGCCTGCCCAGGTTAGGAAGCCCTCCCTGGGCTGGAGTCAAGGGCAGTGGGTGGGGGCCCCTGTCTTCGGCTCCTGCTCTGCCAGGCCCATCTGCTTTGTCCTGAGGGGCTCTTGTGCCCCTGAGGACGTTCCTTCTCTGCCTCTGCAATGCCTTCCTTCCTGGAAGACTGTACTGTCTAGAGGGCAGACCATGCCTCGCCCAGCCTACACAGGATGGCACTCGGTCCACAGCCGCTGATGAACAAGCTGGCAACAGCCAGCACTCTCCCTTCATTCTCAGGCCATCTCTCCTCTCTCCCTGTGGGAGGACGGGTGTCTCACCCTGCCTGTGCCCAGGGAGTGTGACTGTCAAGCTTCAGTTCTCAAAAGCCAAGGGAACCTTAGCGGGGAGGGTATAGCTCAGTAGTAGTGTGCATGCTTAGCGTGCATGAGGTCCTGGGTTCAATCCCCAGCACCTCCATTAAAAAATAATAATAAGATAAATAAATAAATAAACCTCACTACCCTCCTCCCCCCAAAAAAGCCAAGGGAAACTTAGTACCAACAACAGACCTTGTGAAAGGTCACTAAACCTTTGTTTTCCTTCACTTACTTGAGTTTAAGAAATGGTTCTCTCTACCCGACAGCCACAAATACCATGATTCATCTCCAAAAATACATAAATAAATAATTGAAAACAAACATGCTTTCATGACCTTACATTAATTTTTACAAACGTTTCTTAAAAAAAAAAATACAAGACATGCAGGCCATCCTGTAAGCAAAAGGAAAAAGTAATCAAGAAAAAGGATTCATTAGCTTTCCCCCTCTGAGGCTTCTGTGGAGCCTGATACTCCCAGAATTCTTACCTCATCTATTTTGGATTGCCGACAAGGGAAAGAGAACGTGAATCCCACAGGTAATTTCTTGTCCTTGATTTTTTTTTTCTCCATGAAGTCTCCCAGGCAGTCAGCGACATGATCGAAAAGCTGGAGGAAGCACAAGGCAGCAGTCAGGAGGGAGGAAGGGGACGCAGCATTTCAGGAAAAAACGTGAGTGACCCCCTCTTCCCCCCACACGGAAAGGAGCACAGCCGCCCAGCTGCCCAGCTGCCCGCCACCCACACGGCACCCACACAGGGTGCTGGGCAGAGAAGAGCCCCTTGAGAAGAGCCTGCATCCTGAGCCAGTGCAGCTTAGGAGGCATTTAAAACCTTCACACAGAACTGGCCTCTCAGTGGTCACTAAGCTGCATTATCAGGGTACCGAGGACGTGTAAAAATAAGAGAAAAATCAGCTCATCCTCCATGACACACAGGCCATGGATCACCTGCAGCCACCCAGGTGGAGTGGCCATCTGGCCCCTTCCCTGTATCTCTGTCTCTATCTTCCTCACTCTGTCGGTTCCAGAAGCTCCACGGGCAATTCCGCAGCCTCGAGCCACTTGAGTGATTGAACAATCTTCAGGCTATCATATTTTTACTTTTTACTCAAGTACAATATACATACAAAGAAGTGTACATATCCTAAGTGTAGGTTCACGGGACGCTCACAAGCTGCACACACCTGTGTTACCAGCACCCAGATCAAGAAACACAACGTTATCAACACCCAGACACCCACCTAGTGCAGTCACCGCTGCAGCCGCCCAGCCCCGCAAGGGCAATCGCCAGCCCCTCTGACTTCTAACACTCTCAGTTAGCTTTGCCTGCCTGTCCACTATGTGTAAATGGAATGACAGTGTGCACTTTCTGGTGTCTGCCCTCTTTTCCTCTACATTATGTGTGTGAGTCCAGTCATTCCCGTTGTTGTGTGCCTTTTAGACTGTCCATCCTCACTGCTGCCCAGTATTCTATGGTGTGAACACACCACAATTTATTTTCAGGATTACGGGATTGTTACGGGATTGTAATTTAAGCTTGCCTGTTCCACAACATGTTGCCAGGATATGCATACACATCTTAGAACCCATGAGAAAGAACCCAGAACACTGTTTCCCTAGCCTCTGCGTGAGTGCTATCAATGACAGCAGCTCAGCACCTGGAAGGTGACCGTTTTGGATCTAATACGGCCCCTCTTCTCTGAAATGTATCCTGAACTGAATATAGTACTTCATATGTGTTCTGACCAAGAGGAAAGCTTCGCTGAACTAAGAACTTCCCTTTTCAACAAAAACAAACAAACAAACAAAAACAAAGCGTAAATAAAGGACAGAAATAGACTCACAGACAGAGAATACAGACTTGTGGTTACCAGGGGGGTGGAGGGTGGGAAGGGATAGACTGGGATTTCAAAATTGTAGAATAGACTACACTGTATAGCACAGGGAAATATACACAAAATGTTATGATAACTCACAGAGAAAAAAATGTGACAATGAGTGTGTATATGTCCATGAATAACTGAAAAATTGTGCTGAACACTGGAATTTGACACAACATTGTAAAATGATTATAAATCAATAAAAAATGTTAAAAAAAAAAAAAAAGAACTTCCCTTTTCTTTAGTTCTATACCTCGATTAACGTAACCAAAGTGTATATATATATACACTCCTCTGGAACCTATGCCACTGTCTAGGTAACCCCGTTTTTTTTTTTTTTCTCACATGGCTGTCCTAACACTCGACCTCCCTTGTATGGGACTGACAAAGCTAATGAAGCTTCTTGAAGCCCAGAAGAAGGCAGTGCTGGCAGGGCCAACCCACACAGTCGCAGGAAGTAATCCCAGCCCATGTTCCCAGACAAGGCCATCTGCTGAAGGCTTTTTTGCAGGGTATTTTTTTTTTTTTCCATATTAAACTTATAGTTTTATTTGGGTTTGATTTTAACAAACGTGTCAAGGAGATAGCCCACAAGAAAGGGTGAAGCCCATGGGGCAGGGCCCTCCCAGGTGACTAAGGAGAGGGCAGATCCCCTCCTGTTTCCTCCTCTTCTCTCCCTGTCTAAAGGGATTTGGGGAGGTGGGGGGTATAGTTCTGCGGTAGGGTGCATGCATAGCAGACACGAAGTCCTAGGTTCAATACCCAGTACCTCCATTAAAAAAGAATAATAATTAAATAATTAAATAAATAAACCCAATTCGCTCCCCCCTCCAAAATTTTTTAAAATAAAGGGATTTGGAGACAGAACAGAGACAGGGGAGGGGGCTGTGGAAGAATAAGGGACCAGACCAGGGCCCGACTGCGGGAAGGGCAGAAGGACCATCTGTCAGAATCCACAGCTTTCTGACTCCAGATTGAATTTTGAAAAACAAAAACAAAAAACCCAAACCACAAGTAACACCCACTCTCTCTCCCCAAACAGTTGTAGTTCAAGGGGAGAAGAGGAGGCAGCTTTACCAAGGCCACGGTTCACTCACTCTGGCCAATCTGTCAGGGGTCCCTGACAGACTAAGAGGAGAGGGGAACACAAAACAAAATGTCAAATAAACTTTGTAGGAGGAGTTCAGCCAAGGGCAGGGTCAGGGCTGGCCAGGCTGGGGGAGGCAATCTCTGCACTGCTGCCTTCACGGCCACTTCGCAGGGTATCCCTGAGAGGGGCCAGGAGTCATGACTCGTACCCCCCATCTTCCCTAGATGTCCCTGAGCCAGCTCTGCAGTCTGACTTTCTGGCCAAGAAGCATGACCACCCTCCCCGGAGAAGCCCAGCTAAGCTTCCCGCAACCTATATTCTGAGCGCTATAAACCATCAGTAAGGCCGGCAGCACACCCCATGTCATCTGTGATCAGCAGCTCCAGGCCCTCAGGAGAGGCGGCTGCTGCCGTGTGGAAGGAAGCGGAGGGGGACCTCGGAAGCAGAAGCGGATTCACAGGGATGTGAGCCAAACACACCCACCCCACGTGCTCAGTTCAGAAGTGCTGTTTGTGGAATGCCCGCCACCCAGGGGCGACAAGCTTGTCGAGGAGACAGGAAGCCTCCCCTCCCTGCTGCACCACTAACCTATGTCTGTGACCAACCAGAAAGGGAAGTTACCCAGCTCTCTGGACTCAAATTTTTAGTGTTTAAAAAAAGTTCTTTTCCTTTCCTGACAACATGGTCATTATTTTAAACCTCCCCCCACGCAGACTCACCCTCTCTAATTTAAAATGGCAAACAATGACTGAAACAAAAACCTAAACATTTATTAGTCAAAATCCACAAAACTAAGTAAGCGATGTTTTAAGAAAGTTGCATGTATGCTTTTGAAATTATTAGAGCTTAAAATTGCACTGAAACTTTTGGGATACTGTGTGTGTGTGTGTGTGTGTGTGTGTGTGTGTGTGTGTGTGTGTGCAGAGAGAGAGAGAAGGATAAAGCAAATAGTTAACAATTGGGAAATCTGGATAAAAGGTATAAAAAGCTCTTTGTGCTTATCTTTAAACATTTCTGTAGGTTTAACGTTATTTCAAATAAAAGGTTTAAAAATCTATCTAAAATTCCTGCACATGACAGAAGCAGTCTGCGAGTCTGAGTTGCGTCATGGGCAAAATGGGGCTCTTGGTTTACCAGCATGCTCTATAGGTCGATAAGAGAGCTCAGAAAAATGGGCCCCCGACACTAACTGCTAACCTCATACCAAACTTCTGTATGAAAGGTTCCTGTTTCATCCCTGTTTTCCAATTGCCAATCCTCTCCTCCTTCAATCCCTTGGACATTCCTCCTTGCCCATAGCCCTCATATTTCCACACCATCAAAAAATTTTAATAAAAATATAAATTAATTAATTAAAAACAAAGACAAAACATAGCCTAAGCATGTTCCACACTGCTAAAACTCTAACATCTGGAGCCAGACTGCCTGGGTTCAAATCCCAGCTCTATTACTTATGCACCATAAGACCCAAGGGGCTGGTTACTTAACATCCAAGCCTCAATTTTCTCAGCTGTGAAACGGGAATAATAATAATAATACCTACCCCATAGGGTAACTGTGATGATTAAATGAGTTAATCCATAGGAAGTGCTTAGATCAGTGACTGACACATAACAAGCTCTATGTACGTATTTGCTATTATAATGCAACAGTATCGTTATCATCATCATCATCATCTTTTCTTTGCAGACTGCTTAAAAGGGGCAGAGGAAGAAACAGCAGGAAACAAAGTGATCCTAGGGCTGGAAAGATGGGAACAGAGGCTAGGAGAGATGAGGGCCTGGGGCAGCAGAAACAAGGAAATTACTGGGGAAGTCACGTAGCAAGTGTGCCCCTTGGGGGGAGCAACCCCTTAATTTACAACTCTGCTCCTAAAAAATCAGGCCAAAGCACACAGGAATGCCTGCAGCACAGGGAGAGAATCCTGATGGTGAAGGCAGCAAACAGAAGTGGCTCAACCCAAGGACTAAGGGGGAACAGAGTGACAGCTCAGTACTTGTCACCAAATGGAAAGAGCAGGATGCCAACCAGAGGCTGCTGCCACCTGCGAAAAGGAGCAGCGCAGAGACCACTGGGCAGGATGAGGAGACCTGCCCGCTGGCAGCCTTTAAGCACACACTGGATGAATGAGCCAGTCTCTGCAGCCCAACAATGGAGGCATAAGGGGGGGACCTCCAGGCAGGACCATCCAAAAAGTGATGTACCCGTTTCACTGGCTGGCTGAGAAGTGGCTCATCTGTCCTAGTGACAGTGCTCTCCTCAGTGCTCCCTGTGAGATGGTCTCAAAAGCTCTGAACCCAAGCCCCTGAGAGCAGGTTAAAGGCCCAGATTAGCCCTTTTCTCTCATATAAGGAAAAGGCAGAGAGCTTGCCTCAGGTCTCACCCACCTTAATTTAGGAACTAAGTGGAGTCAAGAGGAGAAGACTCTGGGTGTCATCTCAAAGTCCAGCCCAGAACAAGCGTGCTTTCTGGAGAACTTAGTCATGAACCTTGTCGTGAACACACCCTCCCTAAAACAAATATTTGGCAACCTCTGAACACATATCCTGACAGCAGCCATGACTCAGGAGGCAAGCTACAGATGGGAGGGGCCCAAACACCCACAGGAAAGGGTGAGTAGCAGCTCCCACACACAGAGCCAGAAGTGACTGAAGCCTGATGAGGGGCTGCCTACCCTCTGATCACAGGGTCCTCAGTGGACCTGCAGCCACCACTCACCGCAGCCAGATGCAGGGTGCAGTGGGTGGACAGGCCTTTCCAAGCTTGCCCACGGGCCTCAGCCAGCTAAGGAAGGCAGCCCTCCCATTGGCAGGGTTAGTGTGAGAGGAAGGGACAGCGACATTCCAGGCAAGGCCCTGCCCTCCCTGCTTTCTGTGCCAAGAGCTCATGGGAGACTATTAAGCCAGGAGCCCTTCGTTAGCCCTGGGGCTGTGAATTCAAATTCCTGCTGCCCCACAGGGTGACAGCCACAACATATGAGGCCTGGGCCTTTGGTGAATGGGGTGAGGAGGACAATGACTTGGAAAAAGTCATTCACCCAAGGGCTCTGCTACCCCTCTGTGGGGGAACCAATCCCAGGATCCTTAGGGAATGAGTGCACTTCCCTGCTGGGTCCCCTCTTCTCAGCCTTCACCTGCCACTGTCCCAGCAGCTCCCTCCCATTTACCAGGTTGCCCAGACAGTGGGGTCCCTTCAGGCAGTCACCCCTTCTCCACACGCACCTATGACGACCCCTCCAGGGGCTCAGCACACCAGTGCTTTGGGTCTGGTTCCTGGAGGTGCGCTAGGGCCTGACGCCAGACCCACTGGGGCTGATGGGAAGGGAGCAGGGACCCACCTGGCTTCCACTGCCGTGCATGATGCTCTCCGGGGTGTCGTAAATCTCAGACTCCATGTGAACATTCTGGTTTTGCTCATGATTCACTTGCACCCGCAGAATTCGAAAGGAAGACCCTCCAAGATCCAGGGCAATGAAATCTCCCTTTTCTGTTTAGGTAGACAACAGCATTGCATCAGATTCATGTTCCCCTTAGGAAGGCCCCAAGCCTTGTCGCTTCTCAACAGGGTCGGGCCCTCTTGCCTCTCCCACAGCACTGTGCTTTCAGCCAGAAAGCAGGAGTCCTGCAGACCCCATCAGACCGCTGCCCCCACTGGAAGACTGGGCAAGAGGAACCCTCTCCCAGCCGGGTGTCCTAGGCAGACAGCTTCCTACAGTTGGGCTCTCACTCCCAACTGCAGAAGAATAGAAGCACAGACTTAAATACAAAGCTTCATCCATCTTTCTCTAATTCCTTATGCTTTTTCACAAATGGCACTGTTAGCCAAAAAGTAAAAATAAAAACAGTGTTTCAACTCAGAGAAATCCCTACATCTGAGGTTCATCTCATGCCTTGGGTTCTTTCCCTGTCAGCTCAGATACCGATTCCAGCTTGTCCAGAGCTCCACTGATTCCCCAGGGGATCTTTTTTAAATTGTGGGAAAATATACATAACAAAGTTAACCACTGCAACCATTTGTAAGGGTACAACTCACTGACATTAAGTACAGTCACAATGTTATGCAACCATCACCACTATTTCCAACATTTTTCATCGTCCCAAACAGAAACTCTATAACCATTAAGCAGTAACGTCCCATTTCCCCTGTCCGCAGTCCCAGGCAACCACTACTCTATCTCTATGAATTTGCCTATTCTAGATAGTTCATGTAAGCAGAATCATACACATTTGTCCTTATGTGTCTGGCTTATTTCACTATGCACACAGTCTCAGAGGCTCATCCATGTCTTGGCCTGTGTCAGCAGTTCACCTTTTTGAGGCTGGATGATATTCCACGGTTATGTGTACAACACACGTGTTTATCCACTCATCTGTCACTGGATACATGCGTTGTTTCCACCCAGAGGATGTTTTTAACAGGAGTCCCTCTTGGCCACATAAGAGTAAACTGGCCTGATATGGCTACATTCCTCAGGACCAATGTGTGCGATGATTGGAGTGGACCTCAGAGGGACAGAGAAAAATGATGGGACTGGATATGCTAGGACCACCATAAAGCACCAAGGGAGGTGGCTGTGGGCAAGATTCCAAACCATTAAGCCACCATCTAACATTCTTTATCTTATTTCTCATTAGTTACCCTCGCACATGCTCCCCCTAAATTGGTTAAAATCTGCTCATTTTACTTCTGAGGTCACATTCTCACTGACCCAATGTACGTCCTGCCAGCAGTGACAGCCACCCCTTACCATCCTCAGCCCCAGTGGTCCACTAAGCCCTCAGTCGTACAGCAGTAAATACATGTCTGCTTGGGGCATCTCACTCTCCTAGGGAAGCATCTTTATTATATTTTTTGGTTAACAGTGTTATTGAGATACAATTCACACAACAGCCGATCCAGCCATTTAAAGTGTACAATTCAATGGTTTTTAGTACTTTAAGCAAACACTGCCATAAACTAGCTTTAGGATATTTTCATCACCTCAAAGAGAAATCCTGTACCTGTAACCATCACCTCTCAAGTCTCTCATCCCCATAGCCCTAAGCAGCCACTAATGTACTGTCTACACAGATATGCCTTTTCTGTACATTTTCATATAAATGGAATCATATAGTATATGGCCTTTTGTGACTGGATTCTTATACTTAGCAAAATACATTTAAGGTTCATCATGCTGTAGTATGTATCAGTACTTCATTCTTTTTATGGCCAAATACTATTCCACCGTACAGATATACCTCATTTCATTTACCCCTTTGTCTGCTGATGGACATTTGGATTGTTTTGGCTAGTATGAATAATGCTACTATGAATATTCGTGCACAGGTTTTTGTATGGACGTATTTTTTTTATTTCCGTTGGGTTTATACTTAGAAGTAGAATTGCTTCTACTTCTACTAAAAATGATAACCCATTTTTAACTTTTTGAGGAACTGCCAGTTTTCCAAGGAGCCGCACCATTTCACATTTCCACCAGTAACACACGAAGGTTCCAATTTCTTCATATCTTTAACACCCATTAGTATGTCTTTTTAATTTTGATTTTCATTTCTCTGATGACTAATGACAATGAGCACCCTTCCATGTGCTTATTGGCCATGTGTTATACCTTCTGTGGAGATGTGTCTATTCAGATCCCTGGCTCATTTAAAAAAATATTTATTTGACTTTTTATTGTTGAGTTGTAAGTGTTCTTCATATTCTAGACATAAGTCCCTATCAGACATATGACTTTCAAGTATTTTCTCCCATTCTGTGGGTTGTTTTTTCATTTTCTTGATGGTGACTTTTGAAGCATAAAAGTTTTTAATTTTGATGAAGTGCAATTTATCTATTTTTTTCTTTTGTTGTTAGTGCTTTCGGTGTCATATCTAAGAATCTGTTGCCAAATCCTAGGTCACAAAGATTCATATCTATGTTTCCATCTAAAAATTTTACAGTTTTAGGTCTTACATTTAGGTATTTGACCCATTTTGAGTGAATTTTTGCATATGGTATGAGGTAGAGGTCCAAATTCATTCTTTTGCACATGGATATCCACTGTTAAGTCCCAGCACAATTTGTTGAAAAGACTACTCTTTCCCTCACTGAGAAGTCTTGGCACCCGTGTGACCATGAATATATGGATTTATTTCTAAAGTCTCAGTTTTATGGAGATGTGATTCACATACTGAACTCTCAATTCTGATCCACTGATCTGTATGTCTATTCTTAAACCAATACCACACTGTCTTGGCTACTGTCACTTTGTAGTAAATCCTGAAACTAGGAAGTGAGAGTCCTCCAATTTTGTTCTTCTTTTTCAAGATTGTTTTGGCTATTCTGAGTCCCTTGAGTTTTGTTTTTTTTTTTTTTTTTTATGTTCTTTAAGAAATTTTTTTTTTAAGCTTCTCTTTTATAAAGCTGACACATCTTTGTATTTGATTCCACCAAACTGTAAGCTCTGACACGCTGCTCTATTTCTGGAACTTAGAATGGTGCTTGGCATATAGTAAGAACACAACAAATACTTGGACTAATGAGGGTGATAAAGGAATCAATGAATGAAGCAAAGACTTCTCACACTGAATTTCTATTCTTATCCTCTCAAGTTTCTCGAGAGAAGAACCACAACTTAGGTTTCTCTGCATCTGCCTGAGGCACCCAGGATGGCTCAATAAATGCTTGATGCTGCTTGATCACAAGGGTGGTTGCCCTATTCATTCATTTAAGGCAGCTCTGCCTACTGTTCATTAAACAGGAAGCAGCTACACCACTGGTTGGTTGTTTTTTTTTAAATAATAGATTTATTGAGAAATAATTCATCTATCACACAATTCATCCATTTTAAAGTGTACAGTTTAAAGGTTTTAGTACATTGACAGAGTTGTGCAACCATCAGCACTACATAATTTTAGGAATTTTTCATCATCCTAAAAAGAAACTATCATTAGCAGTCATTCCTCATTTCCTCCCAAACCCCCTTGACAACCAACGACCACTAATCTACTGCCCATCTCTAGAGGCTTCCCTACTCTGGACATTTCATATCAATGGGCCCATACAACATGTGGTCCACTGTGGCTGGCTTCTTTCATCTACCACAATGTTTTAAAGGCTTGCCTATGTTGTAGCAGGTACCAGTACCTCATTCCTTTTTATGATCAAATTATATTCCACCATCTGGATATACCACATGATGCCGCTAGTTTTAAACTGCTCCTGTGTCCAAAGGAAAGAGACCAAGGGAGAATGATGGGAAGCAAGTGTCACAGGTTTGTGGGAAATTCTGACCCTGACTTGTAAGCTGTCCAAATCTGTTGAGGGTTTTATTTAGGCTCCCCTCAGAATCCTAACCTCCATGGTGCTTAGACTACCACCAGGTTTATAAAAAGAAGAAAAAAAGAATTCGGTATAAGGTGGCTCCTCTCATGAGGATGAATTACCATAACATCAAAAAGTACTTTATTTTACCATCATTCGTTGAGCTTTTCTGTACTCTAGTCACTAAATGCTTTCAAATGCCTCTCTTTAGTTTTAGCCCTCTCCACCCTACAAAGTAGGTATGATTATGATCCCTATTCTACAGATGAGCAAGTAAAGGCTGGAAGAGGTTAGGTAACTTGCACAAGCACATAGCCAGTGAGTGGCAGAGCCAGGATTTGAATCCAAAGCCCAAATTCCTAACTGTTGTATAAAACTGCCTCCTGGACAGACCTTGGGGACAAGGATCCCCAAGGATGGCAACAGAGTGAGACTTCAGCACAACAGGAACAGCTACATTTCTCTTTTGGGGCTCTTCAATGCCCGTGACTCCTTGCAGCTTTAATTTTGTTTTGCTTTCTTTGAAAACTCAAGTCTGGTAAACACTGAGAAACCACTTGTGCACAGGGAAATAAAGGGCACAAAAGCAAATACCGTGCTAGGATGAAATTATGGCTGCTTTTAATTTCGTTTCAACATTTTTACTTGTTAATTTATTTACTGTTTTAATTTTAAAATTTTTTATTTATCTCATGTTTTACACTGGCTTTTTAATCACAACTTAATAAAAAAAAGAGATTGGTGTACATCAACAGGAGGAGGAGGAGAGGAAGAGTAAGGAGAAGGAGGAGGAGAAGAAGAAGAATTAAAATAAGAGGAATTTTTCAGTTGCCAGCCTGGTCGGAAGTCTCATTTTCAGTTGAATCAAAGGCCTAAGTAAAAGCAGGTTCCTGTGCTCAAGTTCCAGGTGATGGCGGGGGATCTCCTGCTTACTGGTGTCAGTGTCACCACAGAACAGGTAAGAGCTTTCAGCCCTTCATGCAGGAAGGGGTCAGGTTTCAAGCAGCACCTTTGCAGGACCCAGGTCTGAAGTTTTTCAGGCAAGAGAAGTGAAAATGGTCTCAGATGCCTCTAGGTCCGGAAGGAACCTGGCCTCAGGGTGCATGGGGCTGGCCCATGCTTCTGCAGCTAGGCAAGACCCCTGCCCCATCCAAGCCTCCCGCTGTGATCTGTCCACCCCAGCTCTCTACCGCTCTGGTTTTTTTTTTAACAAGCACAGGTCAATAGGATCCCAGGGAGTTAAGGTCAGAGAAGGAGACCAGAAAAGGTGGCCTTGAGGTGTCAGGACAATGCTAAATAGTGGACACTCCACACATCTGCTAGTGGCAATTGATGGATTTGAGGGGGGCCTTTCCCTCAAGGCATTCTACAAGGGGTCACTGTCAAGCCCAGTGCAGCTCCTGATCCTTCCCTGAGCAGTGACCCTGGTTCTAAAGGTGAGTTTGTGATTGCTAAAGGAAATGGCAGTTGGCATCTCTTCTGTAAATCACATTTGCAGTTCAGGAAACATGGGACAAATATTAACTCACCTTCTCGGTTTATGGATGAGGAAGCTCCAACCAAGCCAGGTGAACAACTTGCTCGTGGTCACATCTGTGGCCAGGCCAGGGCCCTTCCCTTCTCTTAGTCACTCATGTACTTGCAAATACTGTGCTGCCCATTATTTTTTATGTATATATGCCTTATGTCCCTCAGTTGGATGATAAGCAGTTTGAGGGCAAGGAAAATTTAACATGCTTACCTCCCTCCCCAAGTACTGAGTCCTGCACATGTCAGGCAAATCAGCGCATTTTTGCTGCTAGTTCAGTAAGGACTACCTGGGTCAAATGCATGGTCTGTTCAGTCCTATCCTCTGCCAGGCAAAGAGCACCAAGGAATGACTTCTGGTAAGGGCAACAAGACTTCCGGTAAACTTTGTTTGCTGTCTAGCATCTCTTTAGATAACTACACCTCCTGTTTTTCTTCTGAAGTTGGAGGTGGGGCTGAACTCCCTGCTCCAGCTCCAAGGGAACCAATGTGTGATTCAGGGGCATCCAGAGTCCCCCACTTCGGCCATCATGATTGGTTTAGGATGAGCATGTAACCCACATCAGCCAATCACTGCCCTCTCCAAAACCAGCTCTGGAATCTCTAATTCTGAGTTGAGATGTCAGCTAGGGCTGCCGGGGCTGCCTCTGCCAACATAAAGGAGAGATCGCCTATGAATGAAGTCAACACAAAGACTGACAGAATAAGAGACAGATGAGTCCCTGATTACAGAAGCCAACTTATGACTAGATTTCCCAGTTATGTGAACTTAGAATTTTCCTTTTTCTTCTTATACAACTTTGAGTTAGATTTCTTTCAGCTATAACCAGAAGTCTCCTGAGTTCAACACTCTTAGGGAACGAGTCCCCCAAATACCAACTTGCCCTCCGTAAAGGATCTATCTTCCCCTTAGATCTCAGCTGCTTTCCCCATTCAGAGCTGTGGCGTCCAGCCACCCCACTGCAGAGGCACTAGAGCGGCAGTCTGTGGGCTTATCCACATTTTGTGGGGTAGTGAGGTTGGGGGTGAGACTGCCTGCCTTTGCTTCCCTCTTTTTTTCTGCCTCCTTCTCCATAACATAACAGGGATGCCAGTGAAGTCTGAAACACAGAGTCTTTCCTCCAGGGCCAGACCTACACATTTAGGTCTGATGGGCAGGGTTCTTCTGACTGGCCGCATAAGTTGGGAAAGGCCTTCCCAAAGAATTCTTACAAAGTTAGTTATTAAGTCACAATAATGATCCAAAGCACTTTCATCTGATTCTCTTGACAGCTTTGTGAGGGAGGGCAGGACTGTCACGCTCATTCTACAGATGAGAAAATGGAGGCTTAGAGAAAGAAGTTAAGTGATCTCTCCAAAGTTGCACAGATAATAAGCCATGGAGCCAGAGATGAATCCAGTGTTCTGGGGTTCCATTTTATTTTTTTCCCTTTAATTTCAAGTTCAGCCTCTTTTTGCAGCAGTTGGCTTCCCTCTAACCTCCTCTTCAAATCTTTGGCCTCAACCTTCCTGCCTGTCCCTGCTGAGACTTCTTCCCACAGTTCCCATTTCCACTGAAGCCAGGAGAACTGCCCTTCTAGACAGGCTCATTAAACAAAACATTTGAAGGGCCCCTGGCAACTCTCCACCTTCTAATGACAGCCATTATTACCGGCAAATAAGGTAAAACAAACACGAGGACAGATGTCTCTCTTGAGCCCAGGCCTGCGCTGGAATACAGGGCAAACAAAAACTCTGCTTTCATGAAATGCCTACCTTTGCCCTGCTCCATGACTTAATTTTGTGCATGAGATACAAAGCTTTCCTCCCGTCTGCAGTCCAGCTACTCAATGAGTGTCTAAACCGGCAAAAACCCAACCAAAATGCTGGACATTCAGGGGATCTCTCAGATGGAGAGAATTTTCGAGATAATCCAACCATCTTCCCAGACAGTGTTTCCGGAAACAGACAGAGACTAGCCCAAATGCTGTGGGAAAAGGAAGTCTTTTCCTTCCTTTGTCTGGACAGTAGCACTATGTATATTTTGGGCCCCAAATTAACCGTGACCGCACTGCAGTCAAACGCTTTTTAACTTATTCTTTGGGTAAAGAATGTGCTAGGAACCATGAAGCAGAAACAAGGAAATGTTCACTCAGTTTACCCTCAAGAAGCTTACAATCTAATTGGTATTTACAATACCCTTAGTGATAAATGAGAAGAGGAGAAAAAAGAGGAGGCTTCACCAGTGAGACGCAGAGCAAACTGGGTCTTCTGAGGGAGGCTAGATGCAGGCGGGCAGCTGTCCCCGGGAGCCTGGGCAGCTTTGAGGAGGGGCTTCTGTTTAGCTGAGTCATCAGATTAAAAAGGTTTCAATTTCTTCCTCCTTAATTTATTATTCATACCTTTCCTATTTCAAAAAGAATATGCAGCAGCCAAAAGCCACTTTAGGGTTTAAAAAAAAAAAATCTAATGTATAAATCACTGAAGAGCAATTAAAGGAAAACCACTGTCCATAAAAAAATGTCCAAAGGGGAAAAAATTAATAAAAATGGGCTGATACATTTCCAAAAAATCAGTAAAGTTTCAAAACTTTGAGTCTGGTCCACCAGAGACAAGGTCAGCAGGAAAGGCTTGTTTCTCCCTCTGACCTGGAAGCGCCATCACCACTTAACAAGCAAGGGCATCTCTCCACTTCGGTGAGTCCAATTTATCCTTTGGTGGTTTGGGATTACCACTAATTCTGTCACTGACTAATTATACTGTTGAAGCAGTAATTAACATTCCAAAAAGGGAATAGCACCATGGTTTACTATGAAGGAAACCCACATTCTGACTACTCCAGGGGACCTCTAGGCTCCTGGCTGACAAACGAATGCAGGGGAGATGGAGGAGGAGGCACTTCTGTCACAAAGGGGCAGGGACTGGACCGGAGTCAGGTATCCGAGGCCTTGGCATCAATGTCAATGTCTGTGTGGGGCTGCAGGGACCATTCCAAGGGGAGTGTAGGCTCCAGGGCACATGATCTGAGCCCACCTATGAATATTAGGAGAAATCATAGGGAGAAGGGCTGTAGAGTGTATTATGGGTTGCACTGCACCCCGCAAAAGATATGTAGAAGTCCTAACCCTCAGTACCTGTGAATGTGACCTCATTTGGAAATAGGGTCTTTGTAGGTGTCACCAAGTTAAGAGGGGGTCATGAGTTTGGGTCCTAATCTGACAGGTATCCTACCTACAGGAGGTAACGGCCATGTGACGACACAGGCAGAGACTGGAGAGATGCAGCTGCAAGCCAAGGAGGGCCAAGGATTGACAGCTGCCACCGGAAGCCAGAAGACATGAGGAAAGCGTCTACCCAGCATCTCAGAGGGTGCACAGCCTGCTGACACCTTGACTTGGACTTCTAGCTTCCAGAACTGTGAGACAATTTACTCTTGCTGTTTAAAGCCACCCAGCTCGTGGCACTTTGTTACAGCAGCCCTGGAAACTAACACAGGGTGGAAGAATCAGTCACTGGGGAGGGCAGAGGTGGGCGGGGTGGGGAAGGGCTCTGAGTGCAGGGCTGCAGACCCAAGCCCTCATGCACAGGAGGGTGAGGCCCCGTGGTTCAGGGCTTTGGTTGCACCTCCCCCTCCTCCTCCCGTTCTCAGCACTGCTCTGTGCTTCTGAGAGGCCCTAAACATTTGGCCCCATCTGCACAGAAGAGAGAGGCTCAGGAGGAGACACGGGGCCCAGGCTGCCGGCTCCAGTTCCACAAACCCTAGGACGGTGTTTCCCAACATGGGCGTGTTACCACATATGTCATCACATTTAAGACACCACTGATGGTGGACACTTCATTATTTTATGTAATACGAAGAGAGAAAATGCTGCTGATGACAAAGATGCAACTACTGTACAACGCATGGCTGATGTTCAGAGCACTCAAATTACAAAGTGTCTAGAAATAGATGAAATATAAGTAATAGATGTTGAGGGGAGAAGTCAGATAGGTTTGGGGAAAAGGCTGGGTTAAACAGGTTCCTTTCCTGCAGAACTGCTCAGGGCCTTTAGTATGTTAGTGTCTGCTTTGAATCTCTAAGAGGGGACGGCAGAATGCTGTTTTTCCCAAATGAGTATGAGTTTGGGGTCCTGTCTGAAGAGCAGCAAAATGGGCACAAATGGCTAATTACTAGTGTATGTGGATCACACTTTGAGCCCCTCAGCCCTGGCAACGATATGTGAAAGCGTGAGGGAGGGCACCGCTGCTGACACACAGTCCTGGGAAGGGGAGCTGGCTGGCGCGCAGGGTTCAGGAGGAAAGGGAAGGCATCTCTCATGGGATGTGTCAGCCCTGGGCCCATCACACAGGATTGGGTATCCTTCTCAGGCCTCTAAGCAAAGCCAGAGCAGGGGTCCTTGGGGGCTGCCCATGGTCCCCTCCTCCACTTCCCCTTTCTCTTCTCTCAGCGGACAGCTGGCACAGTCACACCTCTCCTGCAGAACTCCTATAAAGACGCAAACACTCCTGTATGCGGGTGCCATCCAGGGCTGGGGAAAAAGCAGGAGCAAACTACAAAGCCGGAGACATCAGAGCAAAACCCAGGGGACACCACAGTCTGGTTACTCTGATGACCAGAATCTCTTCAGTAGTTATAAAAAAAAAAAAAAAAAAAAAAAAAAACCACTAAACTTCTAGTGACCAAGACCTCAAGGAAAACAAAAGGATAAAAGTGGGGTCAATTTTAAACAGTCAAGAAACATCAGAGATATAAATGCCACAACGTGTGTGTACCTGCGGCCACAGAGCAAATGCCCTCCCTTGGCGTCCCAATCTCATCAGGACCTTAAAGGCCGGCTGCAGGCACAGTAGGATGGTCCCACTGCGCCCAGTCGGCTCCTGCAAGCCGCGCACCTGCCCATCTTCCGTAAACATCAGCTGCGACAGCTGCACCTTCCCTGACGTCCACTGTGCAGACTACATACCAGACGCCCCAAGTCACAGCTTTAAAAGAGCCTCCGGAGCAGGGAAGAAACAGCAGGAGTGTGTATGGGGTGTGTACTCTCAACCCCAAGAGAAACTTGACTTTCTCAGTGTCTCTCTCCCTCCCTTACATGCAGCAGGTAAACGCCAGCCTAGAGCACAGAACAGGGCTCGGAGAGGGATTGCTGTGTGTACACCAAGCTGGGGTCAGCCAGACAGAACGACCTCCACTGAGCAGGCCAAGGCCAGGCTGTGCCCCCTCAGCCTCCACTCTGCCCACTGCAGGGACGGAGGCCACTCCTCTGGGGAGGGGCTACTGACAATCCTCAGGGAGCCCCCAAATTCCCATTGTAGGGCATGAACCACATAGATACAGACAGACAGGATAATTTTTTTTTTTTCCCCAATTCTACCTTCCTTCACCATTTCTCCACTTTGAGTTAGCATATATGAAATTTATTCAAATGGGGACCTGAATCTCCCATCTGAGTCTGAGACCTCTGTGGCCACTAGGATTGCTACTTACCTGGGGCATTAAAGGGAGGCCTTGGTGCCCTGATGGAGAGATTCTTTATTTGTTCTGGAGCCTTTCATGTACTGGAGTAACTCACACAACATCTGTGAGATCCATAAACACCATGTTTCTTATTACAAGTCATTAGCCACTCAGGCCAATGAAGGCAGGTCAGCCCAGTCCAGCCATGGGACCCCCAGCGCCTAGCACATGGTGGAATCTCGGTAGACACACACTGGATGGATGGGTGGAGAGATGGATGGATGGACAGACGAATGGATGGATGGGACAACAGATGTATGGAATGATGAATAAATGAAAGCTGGAAGGAGGGTTTCACAGAGCATTTAGCCCTCAGAGCCCAATCTCTGGGTAATACAGAAACTCACCGGAACCATCGGGAATGGACCTTACAAACGTTGGCAACATCTTGACTGTGGCTGTTGGATTAAAATCCCGGGAGAGGCCATTCTTCATCTCCTTTTTGAAACGAGTCATGATGTCTAAGAGAGTTTCATCAGAGAGCCGCATGGCATAGAGATACTTGTCAATCTGGGGGAAGGATGAGAAGGAAAGACAGTGAGGCCAAGGCTGAGGAAGGTTGTTTCAGCTCCAGTCTGGCTGGGAGAGGACAGGGCAGGGTGAGGTGCCTGCCTGCTTGAGACAGTCCAGCTCGATGGGCACTGGAACACCCATGCTGGCACATCACATGATGGGAGGTCATTCAACTGCCATCAACCATGTCGCTCAGGGCAGGCTTGCAAATGCTCTGAGCCTAGGTTCCTCCCCTGTAAAATGAACCTGTAAAATGCACCTCCACGGTCCCTTCCAGCCCCCGAATACTACACGGATGCTGCCCTTCGATCCCCAAGTACATGCCGGAGGCACCTTAAGCCTCCACACGACTCCCTCCTCTTGGCTCATCCTCACATGGATGGCAGAGACACAGAGAGTAAGTAAGAACAAGGGCCATCCACTGACGCCATCCACCTGGAGTTTGAATCCCAGCTCCATCACTTAATAGCTATGTGAATTTCAGTTTCCTCAACTGAAAAACTGAGGTAATAAACAGAACCTAACTCACAGAATGTTGTGAAATCAAAGAGGTGGAGAAGCCCTTAGAACACAGAAAGTGCTCAATCAGCATCTGCTGTCATTACTGTGGTGAGAGAGTGGTGCAGGTGGGTTTCCTTGGGCCTGACTTCTAGGTAGGTGGGAATGGTGGTCAAAGGGCTGGAGCCCTTCAGAACATGGGGTGGCAGTCCCAGGGCACAGAGATCTTAACCCCATAACCCCCAGAAGGCATGGGACAGCCCAAGTTCCCATGCCTGTACGCCAGGGCCAACGTGCCCACACTCCCAGGTCAGACCATGCCCTCCTCAACAGGACTGAACTGACCTGCTCCTCCTCCTGGGTCCCCACTCTCCTCAAAGATCCCGGGCTCCTAACCTCAGGCCCCCTTGTTGTCACTGGAGGTTTCTTGCTCCAGAGTATCTTCCCAATTACTCTCTCAAAGAGTAGTTACTGGGCACCTACTATGTGTCTGACTCTAGGCTGGACATCGTCCTCGTGGCGCCTGACCTTGTGGACGTCTCTCTGTCTCACCAATCATTCTTTCTGTCATCCTTGCCTTAGGAAGCCTGGAAACCATGTGCCTGCATTCCAGGTTCCTGATGCATTCAAAGTAATGGTTTTCCATCTTCAACTTCTCTCCTTTCCAATCCATCCTCTACACCATTGCCACATTTTCCTTCTTAAATTGGACCCTGGTCACTTCATTCCCCTGCTCAAAACCTTGCAATGCCTCCCATGTCTAAGGTGCTTATGCTCTGCAGGTGTGGCTCCAGGCTCTCAGAACTCCAGTCAAGCCACCTCTAGCATTCCTGGGAGATGCCCAGGCTTTCCTACTGAAATGCCCTTCCTTCTCTTCCTAGCTACTCAAATCTCACTTCCTCTTCAAGGTTCAAATCAAATGTCACTTCCTCCTGCAGATGTCCCTCAGGCTGCAGATAACGCCTCCCTCAGAACTGGTCACATGGTCTAGCCTGGACCACTGTGTTCCACACCTGTCACACCGACAGTGTCTGCCCCATTCACCTCGACCTCCCAGTGCCTCACATGCAGCGTCACACACAGCAAGCTCCCAGCGGATGGAGAGACAGATTTATGACCATGACGTTGAAAAGACCTTTGATACTGATTTGCTTCTGAGAATGGCATCTCGTGCTTAGTTTTTAGGGTGGCTGGAAATGTCCTGTTCAAGGACACAGAATCCCTAGTCCTAGGTCATTCCTGCATATTTTAGTCCTGGGCAGCCTCTGGATCCAGTTTCCATAGACCTTGCCAGTCTCCTGCCTCATGGACCATTAGGGCACTGGAAGGAGTCCCCCAGGGTCCTCTGCAGCCAGAGACAACCCTGCCCCCACCCCCATCTCTTCCACTGCAACCCCCTTTTCCTTTCCCCTTCATGATAAAGCAACACAGAGAAGGGCAATCAGAAACCACTGAGAGCTGAAACAAATGGCTAGATCACGGCCCTAGGAGGAGACATGCTCTGTTTTACCCCCAGGTTGGCAGCACCAATCAGCAGCCCTTGCTGCCATGGCTCCCACATGCTGGTCGGGGAGAGGCAGTCACGATACAGCCTCAGTGTGAGCAGCCACAGAAGCACATGGGGCTCTACTGAGCACAAGTCAGAGAAGGCTTCCAGGAGGGGCAATGTCAGAGAGCACATCCAGGCATAAGCAAGAGGGTGTGCGAAGGCCAAAGACGAGGGAGGGTGGTCTGCGCGAGGAAGGAGCACACAGCCTAAGACCGTCAAGAGCTAAACTGTGCAGAGCCTTAAAAACCAGGAGAACAAATTTAGACTCTGAATGTGACTCTAGTGAGTATTCAACAATGAGACACGTTTCAGAAAGATCAGGCTGTGTGTTGGGGAGGGGACGGGTGAGCAGGAGCAGAGCAGGCAGTCACCATCACAGGGCTGCTCCAGCACCTTGGACGTGTTTCCACGACCACACTCCTCACCCTATGTCACCATGATCTGTTTACTGGCATGGCTATCTCCTCTGATAACTCACGAGTTCCCCAGGGAAAGGAAACATGTTGAATAGATCTTTGGAACTACCCACTTGCCTGGCACAAAAGAGGAATTCAATGACTGCCGGATGCTAGAATAATGCTGTATAATTACATTATGGTTTACAGTATATCAAGTGCTTTCACATCCAGTAGGTCATTTAACCTTCAAAACGACCCTGTCAGGGAAATAATCTTAATCTCCATTTTATAGATACAGAAACTGAGGCCCCAAAAAGCTAAGTGATTAGTTCAAAGCACACAGTTGGGGGTGTCGGGTCTCACATCTGTGAGTCCAATGCTCTTCCTGCAACTGTCCCCATCCCTTGGGGAAGGCCGGTCCCCCTACTCTTCAGAGGTCAGGCCCAAGCAAAGCAGCTGACGCTTTCTAGCTGGACAGGGAGAAGCTTCTAAGAAAAGAATGGTTCCAGAGCGATCCTGCCTCCTAACTCAAGGTGCATCTCAGCACAAGGACAGCAATCCCAGAACCCCAACATTTTAGGACAACCAAGTCAAACCCAAAGAGAGCCTGGAACCTCAAGCAAGAAAGCAGGCCAGCAGCACAGAAGACACCCTGGCCTCCGAGTGTTGAGGAAGGAGGGCTGTCCCCCTGTGGTTCAGGTTCATGAAGCACCACGTGCTACAAACCCCCTCAGAAGAGATGTGGAAACTGGGGCCCGAAAGAGGGTACAGCTTAGGGCAGAGCTGGAACTGACTTCGAGGCCTCCTGGATCTCAGGTGCAGGAGAATAAGCCAAGGGGCACCCTCCTGGTCCTCTGGAGCTCAGGAGGGACCTCTGAACCAGCGCAGATCCTGAAGCTGAACTAGCCAGGCACCCACCACACTGCCCGGCCAGGCGAGCACCTGGTGCAAGACTCAGCAGGCCCGCACCACGTAGACTGTGGCCCTTTAAGCGGCCCAGGACGCACTGCAGCAAAGCACGAGAGACACGTGTAGCATCTCCCAGGGGCTCAGAGCACCAGCACCTCGCTGCACAAGGGGCCTCTTTCCTCTCGTTCAGGAGGTACGTTCCTGGGGATATATTCTCCGGAGGCATTCTGGAGGTATACTCTCTTAAGTCTTTTTTCCTACATACACAGTATTATTTTCTTCTACTAACAGTCATAATCATCCTGATTTGGAATTGTGGTAGGGAAATAAAAAGAGAAACACATTTCTTTACCATATGCAGCAAACATAGCTGACCGATGCCCCTGCCTGGTTGGGAAAGAAGCTAAGAATGAGTGGTGGGTAGGAGGGAGGGAGAAAGGAAGGGTTCCTCTGCCCGTTTGCTCCAGATCTTTGCAAGAACCCAGGACAAGAGACGCTCTTCCTGCAGCAGGTGGGCCCAGAAGCCCAGGAGGGGGGAGCAGGAGGAGGGATGCAGGCTTGGAAAAGGACCACTTTTGGTTTGGGGGGACCACCAAAGTCTGTGGTCCTTTCAGCTTTTCTATTTCTGTCTCTGCTCTGCAGCAACTTCAGATATTCTCCTCTCCCCTCTCCCTCCCTCCCTCTCTCACACTCACACTTCCACAATCCTCCTCTTCTCATAGGACTTGCCTCCAAACTCTGCTGCTCTGGCTGAACACTGGTGCCCAAAGAAGCCCCCTGTGCCTTCAACCCCCAGCCCTACCTCTTGGTGACAGAAGGGCACAGCACGTGTTCTGGTGGGTTTCAAGCTGCAAGCCTCAGCCTTTACAACATCTGTCATAGACAGAGACAGGGACTCCCAGGAGTCCATTATAGGAACACCCCTGGGGGTCCCCAAGGGCTCACTTTCGCACACGGTGTCTGACGTAAGCATGCAGCACTCGGGTCAGATTGGGAAGGGAATGGGGAGGTGCCAGGACCTCAGACACCATACGCTGAGCTGGGTCTTGCAGACTCTGAGCTGAGACTTACAAGGGCCCTGTCCAGCCCCTAGGGTATCTCTCACCATCACCTGAGGGGGAGGGCCCTTCTCACAAGGGTGGCTGCACAAGGCAGGCACTGGTGCCCTAACACTGCACAAATACTGGTCCTGGGCTGTCTGCAAACCAAAAGGGCCTGGAAAGTCTCAGCAGCTCCAGAGGCAGGAGATGTCAGACCTCCTCACCAAGTCCTACATGAGTTTAAATGCAAACATTTCTGTGGCCGACCCCAGCCCCACCTCCTGCTCCCAACAGAACACGCACCAAAAAAACAATTCAAGACTGGACATGCCCGAGTGCACAGAGCAGTCGTGGCAGGAGGCACCATAACCACTGGTGACCTGGGCATCCTGACCATCTGTGGAAGAGGGCACAGCTGTGGAAAATTTCCCCTCCTTCTCTCGTCTGCTCTTTCATGAGGATCAAGGACGAGGCAGAACGACAGGTGGGACTGAAGCTGCCCAGCACAAGCCTTTAAAATGGACTTCCCACTTAACGTGCAAAGGAAACTGGGGAGCTGGCAGTAAAGGGTTAAGAAGGATTCTTGCTTAAGGGCAGGGCAGAGATTTCAACATCGGGAACCACTTCTCTTTCTTAGGGAGACTGACTCAGGGAAGAACAGCCCTGGGTGGTTAAGATGATTTTAGTAAGAGCTCATGTTTGCAGAAGGCTCTGCCGTTCATACACAGGATTTCAGACACATGATCCCATCTGGATGTCACAGAAAGAGAAGAAAGGAGCTTGTGGATGCCAGGTGCCTGGCATGCAGCGGGTGCTCAATGTGTTAGTTCCCTTCTCCCGGCACAACCACTCAGGGAAGCAGGCAGGAAAGATAACATTATCTCCATTTTATAGTCAAGGAAATTGAGGCCCATGACTCACACAAAGTCACATGGTTTGTAAGTGGCAGCTAGATCTAGATTCCAGGTCTTCTAAGCTCTCATCTTGGGCTTCTCCTTATGAATTTCCATTCTTTCTCATACGGTGAAAAGAACACAAGGATGTGGATGAAGAGAACTGTTCAAACCTAGAATCTGCCATTTATTAGCTGTGTGACTTTGGACAAGTTACCCAACCTCTCTGAGTCATGCCTTCCTTACTTTGAAATGGGGATAATAATACTTTTACCTCAGAGAACTACTGGAAGAATTTTAATAATGTGCCCAAAACATTTCCCACCCTCCCATCTAAATGAACAAAAGGGAATCCATCTCCCTCACTTCCCTGTCTAATTCATAATCATGTGTCCCTAATTCCTTTTACCTAAATACCTAGAGAAATGCATTGATTATGCAACGTTATTGACTCATTTTGTAAAGAGAAAACTAAAGGTAGTTGGCCATTTGCCCGAAACCATAGCAAATGAAAGATTCTGGCAAAAGTCCTCTGAAACATTTGGACTGTTTTAGCAGGCTGTTGTTTTTTTTTTTTTTTTTTTAACTAAGTCGTAGTAACAATAAGCAATATGCACTTATTATTAAAAAATTCAAACAATTCATAAACGAATAAAAGTCACAAGTTTGAGCTCTTCCCTCAGTCTTCCTAGAGAAACCTCTGCTAATAGAGTTTTATGTTCTAGGACAGTTTTCCTACCCACACATCCATACGTACAGGGCTTGACTTTTTTATTTCATTTCACAAAAATGGAATCATATTATAAACACTTTCTCCCTTGAAACCTTAACTCCACCTTCCTGTTTCCTCTGGAAACTGCCTCTAAGACTTACACTAATAGCCACATTCAGATTTTCTTAGGACCCTGCATGGCTCAGCGATGGGGCACGGACAGGGCGATGCAGACACCCACGTCAGACTCCAGCTTTGCCACCCTGCAGGCACCTCAGTCTTTCCATCTGTAATGTGGGTATGTTCACCTGCCTCTGATCTATAAAGGCCTCTACTTTGTACAGCATTTTCACATGCTGGTCCTTAAACTATCCTGTCCAGAGAAGCAGGGCAGGTGCCAACCATCCAATGCCCCAAGGAAAAATGAGAGGCCAGAGAGGTTACTCGACTGGCCAAGGTGACAGCTGGTCAGCAAGAAAACCAGGATGGATACCAAGTTCCTATGCTGCTTCCTCTGTACCTTTCTTGCTCAGCCCAAGGAGAACCCAGGCCTGGGGCTTCTGAGAGCAGGGAGAAGTGGGAACATGGGTGGCATTAATGCCTATAGCTCCATCCACTGCAGAAGCAGCCTGGCTCCCTTGCTTTGCAGAAAACACATCACTCCAGCCTGATGTTTCTGGAGGCCTCGCTCACCCTCCAGCAGCTACAGGCTATCTGAATTGCTCATTTCCCCTTTCACACAATCCTGGGAAGGAAGTTCAAAGGCCACAGTGAGCCCAAAGGTCCTGGCCCAGTGAGACCCTCCGCCGTGGTGTGTGCCAGTCCAAGCCCTCCTCCTGCACATCCCCACCCCTCTTCCTGCCTGCCCAGCCCCACCTCAATGCTGCGGGTGACGGCCGGAGGAACCTACCATTCCGTCCTGCTTTTGGCAGCTGATTTCTGAGCAGGGAAGACACTGGCCACAAGGGGAGACGCTTTGGACCCTGTGTGTTCCCTACAGGAACCATCTGCTCCTGGCATCCTCTGGCCTTCAGGCAGCTGGGGCCCCGACAGAGGTTCTGCAGCCCTGATGGCCCTTCCTCACAGATCCACCTCCGCCCAGCAGGCTAGGCCGGTAAACGCCCCTCTGCGCCCAGCTCCTTTCTCCACACTCACCTCCTCCGAAGGGCATACCATGATCTGCCCGCCCAAACGTCAGCTGCTCCTCTCCTCCGCATCCCCTCGGCCAGCTGTGTTCACTCTGTGGGAAGCGATCTACCCCGGTGGACACAGTGCAGTGTGACAGTCCTCTCCAGGCACGGTCCAAGCCTCCAGCTAGACCATGAGGGCCAGGGGTGTAGCGGCCATGCTTTCAGGCCCCTTGTATCCCCTTAGTGTCCTCGGGTGGCTTCTCGGCTGGGCCTACCTAGTGGCTCCTCTGCTGGGCAGGCAGGGAGGCCTCTAGTGACGCCTAGCCCGGGAGGTCTTCCCAGAAGGGTTTGCTAGCTCAGATAAGGCTGGAGACTCCTCTTCCCTGAATAACCCAGCCCTTCTCCAGCACTAGGCCCCCCACTTCAGCTTCAAGGTGACCTGCTGCGTGGAGCCAACAGCCCTCCATGAGGGATGAAGTGCTCCACATGCTCTCTGATCCCCATTTCCTCTCCTGACATCTGTATCTCAAGGCCCAGTGAGGCACAAAAGCCCTACAGATAATCAGGAGTCTCCACTATTCAAGGCTCCCAGAGGCCACCAAATACCCGAAAGTCACCAGAGGAAAGGTAGGAAAATAAATTCCACTTTAGAGGCCTCCGGGTGAAAGCTGTGTGTGTGAACATCCCTGAAGTGTAACGGGCCCCTTCGGCAGGATGAAACACTGTAAGGAGAGGTTCCCTTTCCCCAGTCTCTTTTTCAAGGTTCAGACACAGCTCTCAGTGCCTCATCTATTATTTTATTTATGCTTCTGATCTGTTCTGTTTCAGTGAGCGTGGACTGGGCACCTATTAAGTACCACGAATTGTTCATACAACACTTTTATTTAGTCACAACAAATCAGGAGGGCCCTGCCAGGCATTTCCACCTGCCCCAATCCAGTCTGCACACTTGCAGGGTGGGCATGATCAGCCCCATTTTACAGGGGAGGAACTGGGACCATGCAGAAAGGCCTAAGCACCCAGCACCCAGGGTGGCTCTGGCTTAAGACCCCTACTCCCATGCTCCTTCCCTACTTCCCCAGACTCCTTTTCCTAGGAGGATGGCATAAGGCCATGAGGTCATGCTCAAGGTCCTCCTGGTGACCTTGGCTCCTGCTAAGAGGTGCTTTCTGCTGGTGGGAGACCAAGCCGTTGCCCAGGACGAGAAGAAAGCTGTCACACTAAACTAGCAAAAACTAATGGAGGTACCTGGTCCCTCAAGGGGAACAGAACAGCCCTGGAATGTGGCAGGGCAAGAACAACAGGCTTCACTCCGGGCCTCATGGTCAATGGCTTGGGCCGGGGCCAGCCTCCAAACTCACACATCCCAATGTTCCAGGTGACTCCAGATAGGAGGGAAGAGAGGATCTGAAGTACGGACAGCCCTGCTTTCACTAAGAGACAACCAGACCCCACAGCCATGGCTTGCAATTACCGCAGTGGTGGGAGCAGACCTGGCTGATAAGCAAAGGATCCTCAGGCCTCCTTCAGCCGCACAAATTCCTGCTATAACCTTGGGTAAGTCATTTCTATCTCTGTGTTTTTCCATCAGTAAAAGAGTAATAATGAAAACTGCCCTCTTGTCTTCGTACATGGTAGGCACAGGAGATCTGTGACAATGTGGATTCCTCAGAACACAGGTTTTTCAGAATCCAGTGGTGGCAAAGCAGAGTGGTACCCAGGATCCCTGCCCTGGCTCGGCGCTCTAGCCGCCTTACCCTCTGTTACTCAGGAAGCCACACTCCCCGACCAGGCCTCTGCAGGAGCCTACAGGTGTGTTCTGGGTGAACAACAATGATAACATCTGGCATCTGTACAGTTCTGTATGCTTTCCAAGTGTTTCCACATCCACTCTCTGATTTGATAAGTGGGCAGATAGCACAGCAGAAGCCGTTTACCCCATCTGACAGATAAGGATACTGAGGCCCAGAGAGCTCGATTCCCCCCTAACAACACTGCTCAAGCTAGGGGGATCTTCTAGAGGTAACAGATTCCAGCCCCCTGGCTTTACAGATGAGGAAACTGAGGCCCAAAGAACCCCAGGAACCCACTTCTTTAAATGCAGAGTACCTCTGCCCAAACTTCTGAGCCACAAAATTCATGGACCAGCAGAGTGCTTCCAGCAGGAATTAATGCAAGCCACCTACTTAATTTAAAATCTTCTAGTAGCCACATTTTTTAAAAAAAAACAGGTAAAATTAATTTTAATAACATTTGATCTAACCGAATATATCCAAAATAATTCCACATGTAATCAATACTTTTGAAATTATCAATAGAGCTATTTTATATACCTTTTTGTCATACAAGTCTTCAAAATCCTGTATTTTTTGTTCAACAGCACATCTCAAGCCAAATTTGCCACATTTCAAGTGCTCAATAGCCACACGTGGCGGGTGGCTACTGCTCTGGACAGCACAGCCCTAGCACTCCAACCGCATCCCCATCATGGGAGCTTCAGATAACGATTTCTGCTGGGAGGTCACTGCAATGCACTGCTTTGAAAATCTGAAGTCCTGGATCTGCACACACAGTGACAGCTGCCCACTGGTGTCAGACACTGTGTCCCCATCCCTGCCCTACTGCTTTCTGGCCACCAAGATCACATCAGTTCTACTTCCTGAGGCTCTCCTGCCCCACATGTAAGCTGCAAGAAGAAATACCTACATCCAAACTTGCAGAAGGGCTCAACTAAATCAAGAATGTAAAAGTATTATGAAAATGGAACAGAACTTCGTAATGGTGGTGTCTTTGTTACAATGGTGGACAAGAGTCTCCTACTCAACTCACCCCACCAAGCTAGAGAGGGTCCTGCGAGGCACCAGGGGACATCAGAGAAACGGGGTCAGATTGAGTAACGTGGCCAAAGGCTAACCCCATGTGCCAAACAATCAAAGAAATCAGCTGCTTACAGTATGGCCAGGCAGAGGCTGGGAGAGAATGCTAGAACAATCTCTAGAAGTGGGCATCGCAGGGAGCATTAGGGGGTCTTCTAGCAGGGTAAGCGTTGGCCTCCCTGAGTGTCCTCTTTTAAATGCAAACAGGATGGGGGGAAGCCGACAAAGGGTAGAGGGAGAAATTTGAAACTCAGAGAATATCCCTGATATTTCATGGTAAAGACTTTCTTGGGTCAGTTTCCTTCCCAAGCGTAAGGAGTTGGTCATTACTGAGCAGCTAGGGAGTAGAGGGGTGGGAGGTAGGGATGAGTAGGTGCAAGCTGGTGTGCTGGTAGCTGGGGACGACAGGGAAGAAAGGGACATGGGAGTTGGGGGAACTTGGAGGGTCCTGTGCCCAGCTCTGCCCTGCCCGCAGCTCTTTGCCTCCTTAGATCTGTTCCCTAAACAGCAAAATGAGAGTTGGATGAGGAATGATGGGAGGAACACAGGTTTCTGAATCAGGGGACCTGGCAGTGTTTCTGTCCCTATCACTGTGGTTGTCGGCAAGTCACTTCACCACGTGGGGGCCCCAGTTTCCTCATTTCTACATGGAGATGACGCTTTCCTCAGGTGGACAGAAGCAGGGGCTCTCCCAGCAATTCCACTCCTATACATGCACCCAAGAGAAATGAAAGCGTATGTCCACACAGGGAAAACATGCATACAAATGTTCACAGCAGCAGCATCAAAACAGTCTCAAAGTGGAAACAATCCAAATATCCATCAACTGAGAAATGCACAAACAAAATGTGGTGTGTAGATACAACTGAATATTATTCAGCAACAAAAAGAACTGGAGTACTCATACATGCTACAGCATGGATGAACCGTGAAAACATGCTAAGTGAAAGAAACCAGACACAAAGGTCACATGTTGTATAATGCCATTCATATAAATGTCCACAAGAAGCAAATCCGTTAAAAAAAATAATAATAATGAAGTAGATTAGTAGACCCCAGGGTGGAGGGAGGGATAGGGAGTGACTGCTTAAGGGTAAGAGGTTTCTTTTGGGGGAGATGAAAATGTTCTGGAATCAGATGGTAGAGACGGTCGCACAACCTTGTAAATGTTCGAGATGCCACGGACTTGTACACTTTAAAATGGTAAGTTTTATGGTATGTGAGTTTTATTTCAATTAAAAAGAAAAAAAACAAGGGCTCTGCCAGCAGATCAATGAGCCTGAATGCTGGCTCTTCTGTTTACTCTCTGAGCCTCAGGGTCCTCACTCAAAAGTGGAGATCATAAGGGAGCTCACCTGCACAGGGGTGGCATGGGGATTTAAGGCCTTCGGTGCAGCACATGTGAACGGCATTACATGTTGGTTTCAGATTAGTGTTATTACTACTGATGATTAAATAAGATCTATTTTAGGAAAGACAGGCCCCTAGTAGGCATTCAATGCACCACTCCCTCCAAGGCACCCTCAAGGCCTCAGCGTGAGCCCGTAACCTAGCATGGAATCAGGTGAACATTTGTGATCCGACATTTCCTGTCTCTTGCCGGCACCGGCACCGCAAGCTTGGCTTCTGCTTACAAAGGGCTGGGCTGTAGACTTCACATTTCAGTTTCCCTGCTGCAGGGGGCACAGTCACCCTCTCCTTTTACGGAAGAGTCTGAGCAAGGTTGCCGGCCTGTGTTCTCTAACAGAGAAATGTTTAGGGGACTGATAAGCCAGCCCTGCCTGGGTCAGATCCACCCAGGAAGAGAGAGGGTGTGCAGGCAAAAAGCACGTGTGTGTTTTAATTCCCAGAAAGTTTAACAGAGTCACACTGGAGCACAAGGGGACACAGAGAGCTCTCGAGAGCCTGTCTCTGCATCTCCTCGCCTCCTTGGCACAGTGCAAACGGCCAACAGGGTGGGCACTGCCCGTGATGAAAGTTGTCAACTTCACTCAGTAACACTCGGCAACAAGGGCTCTGCTTGATAAGGAAATGGCTAATTTTAAGCCAAGCTCAAATGCTGTAATGTGAATGGAAATAGCTGGGAAGAAACGGACTCTTTAAAAATTATCTATTAAAAATGTTAAAGGTTTGGCTGTACCAAGGGTTGGCGTGGAGCCATGGGAACCTGTACAAACTTCTGACAGGAGTGGGAACTGGCATGACCACGGAGGACGGCAATCTGGCAAAATCTTGAAAACAGGAAGATGCATACACTCCTCTACCTAGTAATTCCAGCCCCTAGACACACAGCCCAGAGCCTATAGCAACCTGCATGTGCACGGAAGGATGACTGCAGCACTGTTTGTAATTCAAAAATCAGAAACCCAAATGCCTATCAAAAGAATAGGTAAATTAGTTTGGTGTATTCACACAATGTAAGAGCATAGAGCATTTTAAATTTATGAAACAGATGTATATGGATCAACATGGAAGAATTCCCAAATATACAACGTTGAGTTTAAAAAAGTAAGTTGCCAAAGGATACAAATAGGATAATACCATTTACAAAAGGTTAAAACCATATAAAGTAACACTACAACTGCCTATAGATACATGATATGTAATAAAAGTATAAAAACATGCAGGAAATGATAAACACCAAATTCAGGACAGAGGTCACCTCTGGAAGGAGACACGAATGAGACTGAAGATAGGCACAGAAGGGGTTTCAGTGTGTCTGCCATGTAATTGTAATCATGTCTGTTACTTTCTCCCGCTGAATAATGGATACACAAGTGTTCATTATGTTAACTTCAAAATTTTTTATGTACCTCCAATAAAAAATTAACTCAGATGTACTGATTTGTAGGGGAGCAAGTTAAAATAGAGATTCCAAGTTAAATCATTAAAATCAACAAAGATGAGGTTTTCTCCTAGAAGAAAGAGGCAGGGAGAGTAAGAATAGCCCTCAGGATCATTCCAGATTCTCTAAGACCCTGAGAAAGTCACTTATCTCCTCTGAGCCTCCAGTGGCTGTTTCTAAATGGGGAATAAATCTCTTTGCCTTCTGTCTGCAGCACACAAGGCCAGCAGCAGGATGTCCAGGAGAGGAGCTGCAGGGGGAGGGAGCTGCCCTGGGGCACTCAGGGACAGCACTTCTAATACTTCCTGTCCTGACGACCTCACTGAAGTTGTTAAAAGATCAGATGAAATCATACACACACACACCTGCATGTAGTATGTTCGTGTGCATTGTCAGATATAGACAGACACATAGACATATACGTACGTATATACCTACCCACATAATTGATATCTGATACAGCACCCATAAGGGGTCTGAGAATGATCAGCAACAACAAACCATTAAAAAGAGAGAAAGCAAAGCTACATGTTGGTAACTATCCATTTGACTCTCCCTTACACACTAAGTGTACTATTTCCTCTTGTACATCTAAAGCCTGGCTTTAAGCAACTCCTAAGCTGGTGATTTCCCACCCAAAATCTGATCACTGGCCCCTACAGCTCTCAAAGCATTCCGCACTTTGCACTTACCATACGACAGCAAATAATTATTTACACTCCATGAGAACAGGAACTACTTCTACCAGGCTTATAGTTGTCACCCCAGCCTAGCACAATACGTTGCACATAATAAACGACTCAAACATTTTCTGAAGAAACAACTAAGTTCCCATGATCAGATTTGATTCTGAAGGTTCTCAAATCAATATGCAGGTGCCAGCTGTGTAGCCATGACTGCTTCCTGGACTCAGAGGTATGTGGCTGCCTCTCTATATCTCCCCAGGGCATCCTCAGGTGTGTTCAAAGCTGACTCCAGTGGCTAATTCCATCAGGCAGGAATCCCTGACTGCAGACACACATGGAGACAAATCCATCTTTTTAGGAGAGAGCTGCTCATGCCTTCTCCAGAAAACAGGAGGCGTGTGGGAGGACAGCGCAGCATGGCCAGATGTGAGAGTCCCGCATACCCACCCGCTTTCCCAGTTTATTTGCTCACGACAGTCCCAAATTATCAAACCAAATGAAGTGTTAGGGATTCTCCTGGGGGAGAACTCCAAGGAATATTCAAGGTAGAGGGGACAGGGATTATGAAATGAAGATTCACCTCGGAGTAAGGCTCTCACTGGATATTTGTATAACAGCAGATGGAAAGGTGCACGAGACACTTTCCATAATTTTCCAAAGCTCATCTCTCTCTCTCAACCCTGAGCAAAAAGGAAACGGGCAATTTTTTAAATATTTGCTTTTGCCACTAGGACACAAGCTCCAAGGAAACAGAACTTGGTAGCCTTTTAACTGCTAAGCATACTCTCCTCTACCTTGCTGGGCTGAGCAGTCGAGGACTCTGAAGGTTCAGCCATTGGACAAATCACACCTGTTGCTCACCTGCTTATGGGGATCCCTTAGTGTCATGAGGATCCCTCCTACAGAAAACCCACTGGCATGTGCTCACCATTCTGACAACCCTGGAGGAAAGGAAATCTAGTCTTTCTTTAGAGGCCAAGTTCTGACATTGCTAGACCCATCTTCCTTTCCTCAAGGAACAGAACACTACGCAATTCTTCACCCTCCTCCAGGCACCTAAGGGTTAACCTAAGTGGAAAGAACAGGCGAGGTAAGAGGCATGTTAAAAGTCACTTGGAGGTCAAAAGACCCAGGCTCTAGCTGTAGAATTAACAGATATCTGGGATTCTGATGAGTGGAATCTTTCACAAGTAACGTGTGCCTATTTTTCCTCCCAAAAGCACCAGAAGAGTGAAAGGGAAATCTATGTTTTGTATTTACTTCAGTCAATACCAGGGCATCCTTTTTACAGTACGCCATCAACCAACACTATGCGCCATCAACCAACACTATGCCAACACAGTCTGGAAAATGGGACTCCATGCTAGGAAGCCAGACTCTTGGCCTGTTTCAACCCAGGACATATTTATGAGGTTGAATTACTGAGGTGTCTCATAGGTAATGGGGAGAGAAATGATTCCCCTTCATGATCACTTCTGTGTCCTAAGCAACCCCACAAACCTCCTCTGGCACCATCCCCATCTTCCCCACTCCTATTCCCAGACCAGAGGGTTAGAAGGCAGACGAAGATTAATCGTCCGTCATCAAGAGGATGCAGAGCTGTGTCCAGAGCCCCAGAGGCTGCTTGGGCTAGAGGGCTGAATCATCATGGCTGCCCGCGCAGACAGGTTGGGGGGTGGGAGGGGCTGGCTTCAATGGGGCTTCATCAGGTCGAAGGCAGGGCCCAGTTTCCGCAGGAAGAACAGGGCTTGGAGTCCTACACCACCACCCATCCCTTCTCAGGGCAAGTAGTGGGTAGGAAGGGCTGATCTCTAATTCTAATAAGTCCTGAGTCCCAGGAGAGCAGATGCAGTCCCCTCGTATCTGCACAAGTAGGGGCCAGGAAAACAGACTAGGCCATCAGAACAAGTGCCTACTATGTGCTCAGGAGGCCTAGGAAGCTCCCTGAAGATCACACTCACAGATGGCAGTGCCATGCAGCCCATGATGCAGGCCAAGGTGACACCCTGCCAGGAATCCACACAGTCCTCTCACAGAAAGCAGCAGCAGAACTCCATGAAGTGCAAGAAAGCTATCTTGTTTTTAAGACTCTCCTTGACCTTGGACACTCTCCTGGCCTCAAGACCCTCCTCCAGCAAGGTTCTGAGCCCAGGGGATGGCGGGGAGGGAATTTCAGAATGCCAATCTCAGAGGAGAAAGGACTTGAGGATCAACTGATTCAGGAGCCACACACTCAAAAATGCCCACAGGAGCCTAGTGGATAGAATGTGACTCAGGCCACCATGAGGAATGGAGGGCTCTGGGGCCACGCTAGACACTGTGTGCCTGAAAAAACAGGTTCCACTAAGGGCAGTCCAAACCTTAACCCAACTTGGTCCCTGGCGACCACACAGATGGTAGTAGTGTGGGTGCTGGAGGCTTACAAGGTCATCCGGGTCCCCATCTCAGTGGTCTGTTGTCTCGAGCTACAGAGGGCATCACGTGCAAGGAGAAGGCAGTGAACTCATCCAGGCCTTAAACCCCCACTGTGAAATGGGAAGAACATCAGTCATATACAGTATTGAAGAAAATTCATGAAATGCACATGTTGGCATGCACAGCTCCCTGAGATCATGGCCAGAAGGAAGCTCCAGGGTGCTCCAAGGGAGTGAGCACCAGTTCCACAGTTTGACAACTCCAGAGTCACTGTCACTTGTAGCCATGAGGGACCATGGCAGATTCTCCGGCCTGTCTTCTACTACCCCACTCTGGTCTCCACTCAGCACAGGACCCAGGATCCAAGCAGCATCCTCAAGGCCTCTGTCTCAGCACCTCCCCCTCAGCTGACTTCCAGGAGGAGCCTCGGTCAAGTTCCCAGTGGAGGGAGGCGGAGACCTGGGTCCCGCCCTGGCTTTCCATCTAACTCCCCAGATGACCTTGATGAGGTCACTGTCCTCAGCAGGCCTATTTCCTATTGTGCCAGAGCAGGGGGTTGTCTTGGGTGGAGAGGAAGAGCACCAAACATCCTGTGGCTGCAGGTCTGTGGTTCCTAACTTTCACCTGTAGGTACCACTCCCTTGTTTGAACTCCAAAGTCAGGTTGACTTTGCTGGCCACCCCAGCTTACCCCAGCAATACTGTCACCCAGGCTGGGTATGGGTGGGTCAGGAGCCTGCGCCAGGGTTGGCACTGATAAAATGGGCGTCTTTCCCTGCAGCTTAGGTTGTTCCTCAAAAACTTAGTGCCAAACCTACCATAAGGGAGAGATACACCTTTAACACCTGCCAGCAGACAGTACTTTATGCCAGACAGAAGTCGAAGGCAGCAACACCTCAGGGTAGGGAGATGCATCCTTGTGCAAGTACACACATGCCACAAGCATACTTCCATCCGACTCAAGAGACCAGTTCCTTATTTGAGCTCCCAGGGCTGCCTGGAAATTACAGCTTAAGAGAGTGGTCACGTAGAGGAATAAAAAATTCCATTCAGACATACCGCCCCAGACCTAAGGCCTGTGAGCAAAGTTTCCGGTGGCCTCCGCGCCCCTCCCTGTTCCGGGACGCCATGCGGGTCACCCCGTCCTCAGATTAAGGAGCAGCCGCAAAAGCTGGGAGAGCTGGGGTGACAGGTTTCCCGGGCACCCGACGCCCTTCACCGGGAACCCCAAATATGGGATGCCTGGCCGCCAGCCAGCACCCCCGCCTGCTGCGCGCTCACCTCCCCAGCATCTCTGCGATCACTCCTCCACCCACAGCGCTTGGACCGTACCAAACAGGCCCTGTGGACCAGCCCACCAGTCCCCACACAGCCACCTCCCCGCATGGCCTGGAGGCCCATTTGACATCCATAGCCCATTTCAAGGACACTGCAGCAAGCAGCCCAGTCTCGGGGGTCTTCCCCTCCGAAAACACACACACACACACACACACACAATCCCGGGGAAAATCAAAGGGCTAAGCTTTCCCCACCGCCCTATAGTCCAACCAATGCTGGCCTGGGGGAGGCTGGGCGCGGGAGGATGGAAGCGACTGCGGCGGCGAGCGGATGCCGGAATGCAACGTTGCGGGCAGAGGGCTGGGCGGCGGCGGCGGCGGCGCCGGCGAGGGGCTCACCTTTTTGACTTGGTCATCTTTCAGCTCGGTGAAGTAATAGGCCAGGAGCTGCGCGGCGATCATGCTGGCGGTCGGGGGCGCGGGGCGGCAGGCGTAGGGCCGGCGTCTGTCCTCCGCAGCCTGGGCGAGCAGTGGTCCTCAGGCGGCTGCTCGGCGGCTCCTCCTCCTCCTCCGGCGGCTCCTCCCCCACGACCTGGGGCGCGGCGGCAGCTCGCGCGCTCCCAGTCTCCGCGCTCCCGTCCCCGGGAGGGTGACAGCCGCCAGCCGGCCCACCTCCTCGGCGCCCATTGGCTGCCTCGCGCCTCTGCAGCGCCGGGCGGTGGCGGTGGCGGCTGGGCCGGGGCGGGGGGGCTTGGCCGCCGCTCCAGCCAGCGCCGCAAAGGGGGCGGGCGAAGCCGCGAAATCCCCCACGGCCGGGCATCTCCCTGCACGTCCCCCACGTAGGAAGCCGGCGCGGGGGCGGGAGGTTCTGTCGCGCGCGCACCGTCACGCGTGGTGGCGCCCTGCTTGGGCGGGGAGGCGCGGGGCGCGCGAGGAGGCACAGCTGGGCCTGGCTTGCTGTTGAACTGGGCAGCCTAGAAGGGGCGGCCCCCTTCCTCGGAAACGAGGGCTCGCCCCCGGGAGTTCCGCGGAAGGGGAGACGCCGGGAAGTGGCTCGAAGAAGTGGGCGTGGAAAGCGAGCGGGGACTGTGCCGGCAGAAGCAAGATCCCGGAGGCTTCGCGGTCCTCGCACTGGGTCCCCTCACCAGCCAGCTTACGCGGGCCCAGGGGGCCGAGCGCGGGGCCCCACCTGGGTCCTCGCCGACAGGGCATCACCTCATTCCACCCCGCCCCCTTCGGCCCACCCATGCTGCGGCGCCTCCAGGCCTAATCTCCGACTGGCGGATTTGTATTGCTAAACCAAGAGCGACGCCCCACAGCGCCCGCCCCTGAGTCACCGGTTCTTGCAGCCCTCGCGAAGGGCGCACGCCAGCTGGGCGGGACTTGAGCCGCAGTCCCCAGCCTGGCCCCATCCTTCGGGCTTCCTCTTTCTTTTGGGCACTCAAGCTCGCTGGAGTCTGATGAACAGTTTAGGTGCCCTTTCTAGGTGCCACCTTTTTCACTTCCCGAAGGAAGTTTGTCGAGCTGAGAGGAATCCCTAGGAAACCGTTCGTCTTTAAAAGCGGAAGGGGAAGTGCGGAATCATATTTATGCTGCTACTAAGACTGATGGCAACCATAAGATTCTTAGATTAATTGCTTCTGTGTGCCAACCACCACCAGGAGCTTTACTACCTTACAAGAGGACGCATAATACATTTCAAAATACAAAGAAGTGGTTATTACTCTGATTCAACAGGTAAGCACATGAAGACTTACCGAAGCCATGTGTCTTGCTATACAACCAGAAAGTTGTAGATCCAGGATTAGACCTTGGATCTGTGTGTTTTCAAAGCCAGTGCTCACCCCTGGGGTTTGCTGTCCTTCAAGTTGTATATAGCCCCTCTGTCTAAATAGTCCATGATCCTGAGACCAAAGCTGCACCATGTGGTACCCTGAGATGGCCAGAGTTCAATCCCTCTACCCTAGCCTTGGATACTGGGGACCACTGACCAGGCAGAAGAAAGGTACAGTGGAATCAGGAGGGGATGGTTTAGGTCCAGAAAACCCCTCAAGAACCTCAGGGGTGTGACTTTTGCTATCAACTGAAGAGGACCTCAGTTGCGGCCCTTGAGACCAGAGCCCCCACCCGTTGGTTTTATGGCTGTGGCATCCTGAATCACCTCTTTGACCCTGCTTCCCTATCTATGACATGGAGATACTAATGCCCACCCACCTCCCTTGGTTGCTGTGAAACACTACAAATAAAATACCTACTTATGCTAATACACTTAATAAATGGTAGGTATTATCATAAGATTGACTGGGAAGCTGATGAGGTTTACACTTCAGGGCTTCTCGCTTGCATTCCCCAGATTCTGGGCCCTGAGAAGGCCTAGCAATTTTATATTTGCTGTTTTGAATTATTTCCCAAAGAGGTTCCCCCAAATTATTTAAGCTCCAAGTCGCACAGAACCTGGATCTGCCCCCAGATAGTATCATCATAAACCAGGAACAGAGAGGTTTTCTGGCATCCATCAAACACACTACCTACAAGGCCATAAAGCAAAATTGGGTGAATGGGAACGATTTGGTTGTTCTCAAGTGTCATTTGAGTCCTGCAGATGTGATTCTGCCAGACTTGCAAGGATCAAGAGCTGTGCTTTGTTAGTTGCTCTGTCTCCCACACTCAGCACAGGGCCTGACACTTGAAGGCGGACTTAGCCCAGTGCAGTGATCAGGAGCATATATACCCCTTAACCCAGGCCCGGCTAGCATCATCACCAAGCCCCCATTATGACTGAGATACATTATCTGAGCTGGAGCCAGGGGAGAAGCTTACACTACCAATAGCAAGGCTACCCTGAGATGTTCTGTTTGCAGGCAAGGAGGCTGCCAATGCTTTCTCTTTCCTGGCCTTTGAGGAATTGTTTCTCAAGGTGACTCACTCCTCCCCACCTATTGAACGCAGCCATGCCCCAAAGCCTAAGTATCTCTAGGCCTGCCCCGCTGCATCCTCCCAACCCTCAGTCCTCATCAGCCCATGCCAGAAATATTACAACAGTCCTAGCTGTCCTTCCTGATTCCTGGCTTCCTGCCATCCAAGTCATTCTGAGGCCCCGGCCACATTATTCCTGCTAAAAAGCAGCCTGATTACATCATAACCCTGCCCCGAATCCCTTGATAGCCCCCTCCTTCCTGATGAAGCTAGTTTAAACATCTCTGCCTGGTGTCTGAGGCATTCTGTAATCCGTCTCCATTCTTCCCCACTTATCTCCTCCTCTACAGCGAGGCCACTGCCCACTGTCCTTCACCCACACCAAGTCCATCCTGTTTGAGCTCATATTTCCTTGCTTGCTCATCCCTCTCTACTCGCCTCCTCCTGACCAGAGTCCCTCTCGCCGAAGGCCCAGCTCTCTTGCCCTCCCCATAACGCCCTCCCTGACCATGGCTACTCACTCAAATGACACTTGAGAACAACCAAATTGTTCCCATTCACCCAATTTTGCTTTATGGCCATGTAGGTAGTGTGTCTGATGGATGTCAGAAAACCTGTCTGTTCCTGGTTCATAATGATACTATCTGGGGGGAGTCTCCCAGGCCTCAGCCGCTCCGAAGAACAAACTCGGACTGTGCTCAGAGTCCATCTAGATCTAGAACAAGACTCTTCTTTACAGACTAGGAAGCTGAGAGGCAGCCTGTGGGCCATCTTGCCGAGTGTCCGGCTGTGGTGGAATTTGGGATTCAGACCCAGTTCTAATGCCCACCCAGTGCTCTGTCCATCCTTCCCCACCACCTCGCCGCAGCCTGGGTCTCAGATAAGTAACACTGAGTCATGACAGTCTGCCTGATATTGACTGTCTTCTAGGGGGCGGCCTTATCTGCCCCAATCAGACAGCTTTCTGAGGCCAGAGCCCATGCTGTGTCCCCCACTGGGCTCAGAACTGGGCCTCATCCCCTCTCTGTCATGCCAGTTATCACCCCTTGCACTTCTTTATTATTCCACCTCTTCTGTGCTGTCATGTAGCTCGTGGACCCCAGCCAAGCCCCTCTGCTGATTACTCCCTGGACCCTAAGGAAGAGCAGCAAAGACCTGGACCATGGGAAGTCTAGTTCCACAGGTCTCCGTGCATCTTCTCGATGGTCCACCACTATCCCAGAAGTCCCCTGGGTTTCTCTGTTCATTAACTGGGCTTCCTTGTGTGCAAGTTTGGCTGGGGGTGGAAGGTCAGACAGTGCCTGGCTGCCAACCCACCAAACACACCTGCTGGTAAGAGAATGCAGGCTACAGCTAAGTCAGAATGTAACAATTCACGTGGGACCCAAGGCATTAGGAATGTTAATCCAAAATTTCTCTGCAGTGGATCAAAGCTGTACCCCAGCATCTGGCAGCACACTTGTAACAGCTGTGCTTGCATAATGTTGACCGTTTACAGAGTAGTTTCTCATTTATTGCCTCATTTCTCCTGATAACGGGCTGGTGAGGCTAGAAGGGCAAATATCATTATCCCCACTTAATCAATCAGTGAGGGTTGTGGAGTTTCTAGAGCTTGTTTAAGATCTTAAAGAGAAAGTGAATAAGAAAAATTAAGGCCAGTGCCCACACCAGGGCAGTATCTTGGCATCCTGACACAGTGGGGGGCCCTGTGGTGCACAGCACATTCTGAAAAGAAGAACCAGGAAAGGAGCATGACCCAGCATTTCTACTATTTAGATTTTTGACTTTCAACTTGGCTGCACAAAAGAATCACCCAGAGAGCTTTTACAAATGTTGATGCCCAGGCCCCAGCCCTGGAGGTGATGGCTGAGTTGATCTGGAATGTAGTACAAACATCCTTTTAAAAGTTCCCCAGCAGGTTTGGGGTATAGCTCAGTGGTAGAGCATACACTTAGCACGCGTGAGGTTCTGGGTTCAATTCCCAGTACCTCTATTTAAAAAAAAAGTTCCCCAGGTGAGTCCTGTATATAACCAGGAATGAGAATGACTGATTTAGACCCTGACTTTCTACGGTAGTATTTTTAGCAGTCTCTTTTTGATGCTGCCAGTGGTGGTTCCTTCAGGGTCCTAGTGGCTCTGCAGATCCAGAGCACACTGGGATGGAAGTTCATTGTGACTTTCTCATCAGCTTTGCAGACAGTTCTGCTTCCTGCGTGAGAAGGCTGGTAAGGAGTGGCTGAGGTTATAAAATCACATTCTCAGCCTGCCTCCGTCCTTCTCTCATTTGCCCAAAGTTCTGCCCTCCAAAAGCATCATAACCAAGGTTATAAACTGGCAACCACCTGGCTAAAACATCCTATTTGGCTCACCTAATGTTTTATAAATATGAGCTAACACTTGAAAATTGGGAGATTTCATTTTAAAATCCAAGTTTCTGGCACCTAAGGTCTAGCCACCCAGGGCCCATGTTATCACGGGCAACAATCAGCTAACAGTGAGCACCACTGCCCCCTTCGAACAAGGCAGGGGTGCTGCAGCTCGCCCCAGGCCCCACCCAGCCCACCTGGTCACTGGTGCACATGGCTGTAGGTATTTAAACTTTCAACTGGTAATTGGAATTTACAGGCCAGAGGCCTCAGGTATCAGGGCTGGAACTGAGATAAGGCAAGAGAGGCTTTGCACGCATATCTTGCACCTGAGGCACCTCTCTTGCTTCACCCAAGTCCCAATCCTCTCAGGTATCATTAAAGTCCCTGCCTGCCTGCCCCTTGCTCAACCCTGACCTATTTACCTGGCTCAGAAAGGGCCTGACCCACCCCGCCCGCCCCACCACCACCACCAAGAGACACCTTGCTCAGTCTCTTCTCAAGAAGGATTCTGTTCCCCTTTGGGGATGACAGCCCCTCAGGGAAGCCAAGGAAAGCCTGGTCCAACCCTGTCACTTCCTGGACATCTCATCCTCACTCCATTGCCTCTGAACCTGACAAGCCTCCTGTGCAAAAAGAATAATGCTTGGAAGAAGAAGGGTTAACCAGACTGCTGAGGCCTGCCTGGCTTCAGCCCTGCTCCTTATCTGAGGCCAGCTATTTCCCCAAAGAAAACCAGTATCTTGTTGGAACAGAGCAATCTTAAATCACTCTACTGGTTACCCTGAGTTTCCTAGGATAGTTCTCCCCAGTGCCCACACACATCTGTCCTCACCAGTCCAACCAAAGGTCCTCAGTGCTGCCCCTTAGTATCGGCTCCAAAACAGAGAGAGAAATACTCACGTAGGAGAGTCCAGGTCAGTACCTCGGTGGGGCTCCTAGGCTGCGGGATTTCACAGACCAGCAAATTAAATATACAAACAAAACCTAGGCACTGACTTTTCATTTTGCTAAGAGAGGATTTTTTTAATCATAATTTCCATCTCCTGCCACCATAATTTCCTAAAGGAAAAGATGTTTAACCCAGAGAAGCAAAAATAAGAGTAGCTTTTTCAACTAAATACCTTTGGTTTTATAATCATAGTAGTACTTAGGTAGAACTTAGTACATACCAGGTATTGTTCTAAATTCTTAACTTATATTAGCCTGCGTGACCCACGGAACAACCCAATGAGGTAAATACTAATTTTATCCCCATTTTATAGATGAGAGCACTGAGTCACAAGGAGATTAAGTGACTTCTCCAAAGTCACATGGCTACTGATGGAAGAGCTAGGATCTGAGCCCAGGTAGTCAGGCTCAGGATTACCCTGCTGCTCTGACAAGGTGGGATATTCATTAACCATGTTGTCCTTATTTCCAGATGGGTCAAAGGACCTGAGTTTGGGAACTTCTCCCCTAATGTACCAAGCTATTCTTGGTTAACTTGTAAAACATGGCATGTGGATCCTGGCCCTGCAGAGCCCTCCTGTAAAGGGCATTCTCAAACCAAGTGGTGAGGCCAGTCCCCATAACAGAGTGGGGAGCTATAAGGGATGGAAGCACTTGCCCTTCCCAGTGGGTGGGGGTGGGGGCGTCTAGTTTGGTCAGTTCACCTGAGCTGGCTGAGTGTTCCCACCACTTTCAGTCTTCTGTGGCGCCAGGCCAGTATGCCCTACTCCAAGAATCACTCTCAAGGGCACCAGCCCCCACCTCTCACTTGAGCTCCAGACCCATATTTCCAATTGCCTGTAAACATCAACTCCTAGATCCTATGGGCACCTGAAATTCAATTTGTTCCCCATCACAGTCATTTCTTCTTCAATTTACTTTCTTCTCGATTCCCCGACTTGTCATTTATTCACTCAACAAATATTTGAGAAGCACTTAATGTGCCCAGCACTTCCTAGTTCACTGGAAATGTGCAGGTAAGCAAGACAGAGTCCCTGCCCACATTCTGTAGGGAGAGACAGACAGTAAACAAATCACAAATTAAATGTACCTTACGTCGGATGCTAGGAGGAAAAATACAGCAGCGTGTAGGCAACACGGCTACACCCTACAACTGCCATTTCCCCTTTGTCCTAATTAATAAATACTCTAAGTTTAAACTGAATCTGGGCCCCCCAGAATAAAGACTAGCCTTCCCTGCAATTATGTGGCCGTGGGACCAAGTTCTGGCCAGAGAGTGAAGCCGGGTACCCCTAAAACCGAGTTCCCCTGCAGAGTTTATTATTAACTTTTCTACCCAAACTTTATTCTCTTTCTTGTCCTGTACCTGTTCCCCTAAGGATTGAGGAATATAAAGAAAAGAGGGGACTGAAACTGAGCAGGACCCTGCAGGGCTTTCCCAGACACAAGCCCCTGCATGTTCCCCCTCCTTGTTTGGCCATCCCTGAGCTCCAGAGAGCAGACTCAGGCAGCTAATGATTAGAACTACAGTCTCCTGAAGGGACACAGATCACGATCTGAGGCAAATGCGTATCTTTGAGTGGTTCTGCAGAAACTACCAGAGGAGGACAGTAACTACATGCTGACCACTCGGGCATGTGCACATAGACTCTAGACTGGTTGGAACCAGAAGGCTGATGAATACAATTCCTGAAACGTCACCCTGTTACTTCACCACCAACCAATCAGAAGAATGTCCAGTAGTTGATCACACACCCAGCAACTGTCACCCCTAATGTTCAAAAACCCTTGATAGAAAGCCACTGGGGAGCTCAGGTCTTCTGAGCATGGGCTGCTCCTTGGTGCCCCACAGTAAACGCTGTACTTCATTCACTACAACCCAGTGTCAGTATTAGCGAGGGGGGCAGGAGGGCCCAAGTACGATTCGGTAACAAGAGGAAAGTGACAGTGTCTTATGGTAGCTTCCGGGAGCCATCCCTAAGATTGTGCAGCTTTCCCTCTGCCATTCCTCCTCCCTCCCTCCTGCTGCATGAAGTATAGACGATGGGCTGGCGATCCAGGAACCGTCTTGTTTATGAGATAACCTTGGGAATGGCAGCCACACAAAACCACAGAATAAACTAGAAAGAGCCTGCATCCCTGTCACCAAGGTGCTCTATATCAGCCCCACATTGACTACCTCCAGATTTCTACAGCCTGAGAGAAAAATGAAATTCCAATGTGTTAACCCAAGTGCTGTTTTGAGGTTTTCCATTACTACCAGCCAACTGTAATCCTAACTGAGCATATAAGTATCATTTCAGATAGGATGGATAGGGGAGGCCTCTCTGAGGATGTGACATTTAAGCAGAAACCAGAAAAAAAGGAAGGAGCATGCCATGCCCATGTCTCCTCTTCTCTCCTGGGAAAAGAGTATTCCAGGCAGACCCATCTCCCTGCACCCAAGCTAGAAACCTGACCATCTTTGAGCTCTCCCCCCAAATGCCCCACATCTACTCTGTCACCAAACATATATAGGTATCTATACCTGTATATGCCTTGAGAGCAAACACAACAGAACAAATTAAACTCTCTTGAATCAGTCCTCTCCTGCCCATTTGTTCTGCTAGAACAGGACTATAGTGGTTGAATGGTGCACCCGCCCCCTCACTGAAAGATATGTCCTAACCCCGACAACCTGTGAATGTGACCTAATTTGGAAAAAGGGTCTTCTTATGTAATCTCAAGATCCTTAACTTAGATAAGATCATCCTGGATTACTGGTGGGCCCTAAATCCAAGGACTGTCCTGATTAAGAGGCAGAAGAGAAGACATAGGGAAGGAAAAGGAAAATGCAGAGTGAAGACAGACAGAGATTAGAGAGGGGTTTGCAGCCACAAGTCAAGGAATGCCTGGAGCCCCCAGGAGTGCAAGAAGTTCCCTAGTGCCTGTGGCAGGAGCACGGCCCTGCTGACACCTTGGTTTTAGACTTCTGGCCTTCAGAACTGTAAGATATCATATTTCTGTTATTTTAAGCCACCACATTTGCGGTAATTTGTTATGGTGGCCCTAGGAAACTAATACAAAAATAGCACAGTATCTACTCTCTCCTCACCCCAGGCTACAGAGCTTGTAATAAAAATGTTTTGCTCATACATCAAATAATATATCCCAATATCTCAATAATATGTATATTTATTTACAACTATCAATGCATACTACTGTACTAATATGTTAGGTTTGTTATAAAACACACCTAAATGTCTATGTTAGACATGAAAACGGATGAGATAGATAGGAATGTAAAATGATACAATTACTTTGGAACTGTTTGGCTGTTTCTAACGAAATTCAGTATATGCCTACCCCATGACCCAGGAATTCCATTCCTGGGTATTTATCCAAAAGAAATGAAAGCATATGTTCCTACAAAGCTTTGTACACAAATGTTCATAGCACTTTATTAGCAATAGCCAAAACTAGAAACAACCCAAATGTCCACAAGCAAGTGAGTGGATAAACAAACTGTCGTATATCCATACTTCATACTTCTCAGCTATGAAAAAAGGAATGCTTTTTAAGGGGTAAAAATTTAATGCGATAAAATTCACACACCATATAATTCACCTAAAGTGTGCAATTCAATGATATTTACTACAATCGCAGAGTTGTGAGGTACTCACCACAATCAATTTTAGAATATTTTCATCATCCCAAACAGAAACCCCATACCCATCAGCTGCCACTTCTCACCCAAACTCCCACACACCCCAGCCCTGGGCAACCACTGCTCTATTTTCTGTCTCTACAGGTTTGCATATTCTGCACACTTCACATAAATGGAATGATACAATCTGTGATCTTTGGTGACTGGCTTCTTTCATTTAGCATAATGTTTCTAGGGCTCACTCATGTTGTAGTACATACTTCAGTCTTTTTTATTTCTGAGTAATATTTCATTGTGTGGATATATCACAGTTTGCTTATTCAGTTATAAGTTGATAGACACCTGGTTGTTTCCACTTTGGGGGTTCTTTTGGTATTGTATTAGTTTACGAGGCTTGCCATAATGAAATACCACAGACTAGATGGCTTAAGCAACAGATTTTTTTTTTAATTTAAATATAATTCTTGTATTTGTTAGTTTCCATCTCAAGTGAGGAAGAGAAACACAGCTCCTGGTCTTGGGTGCAAGGCTGGTTTCCCTTAAGCTATATCAGGAGTGTTCACTTAATGAGCCACAAAGTCACTTTACCAAAAGGTGGCCCTAGGCCTATTCAGTTGCCATATTGACTAAAAGTTTTTTGGGTTTTTGGTGTTTTTTTTAAGCAATAGAAATTTATTTTCTTACAATTCTGGAGGCTAGAAGTTCAAGATCTTGCCACTGCCAGACAGAACACAATTTAATCTCATGACACCTCAGCCTAAAGATCTTTTAGACCCTGTCGAGAGGGTTGCCTAACCAGACATCCAATGTCAGCCCTACCCAACTTCATCAGCCTGCCCTCCTGTCTTCCTCACTGGCATCACACCAGTCAGCCTCTCCAGGCTGCTTCCTCCCTTCCTCCCTCCCTTCCTCCCTTCCTCTCTCTCTCTCTTTCTTTCTTTCTTTCTTCTTCTTTCTTTCTAATTGAAGTATAGTTAGTTACAATGTGTCAATTTCTAGTGTACAGCATAATGTCCCAGCCTTGCATATATATACATATATTTGTTTTCATATTCTTTTGCATTAAAGATCATTACAAGATATTGAATATAGTTCCCTGGGTATACAGAGAAATTTGATTTTTTTAAACATTTTTTTATTGAGTTATAGTCATTTTACAATGTTGTGTCAAGAGAAATTTGATTTTTATCTATTTTTATATGTAGTGGTTATCTCCAGGTTTCTTTCCATCCTTCACAGGCTTTGCTCTCTCTGCTTAGAAAGTCCTTCCTGGCCTTATAAAGTCCTTCTTCAACCAAGAGCCTCAGCAAATCTCACCTCTTCTATCCAAACTTCCTTCTCACCCCAGACAGAGCTGATTCCTCTCTCATCTGGCTCTTAAGGCACATGTCACCCTAAGTTGTAACTTTTTTCTTTTTTGCATATTGAGCTTCACTTCTCAGCTGTAAGTCCTCAGAGGCTGGAGACCCTTATTCTTTTTTGAAAGATCAAGAATATCGCTGTTCAATCAGTGGGATGAGGATCACGGCAGAGGTAGCTGTGAATGCAGACTCAGCCTTGAGCCTCACCTGGGACCAGATAATGGACCCAGATGCAGAAGTCAAAAGTTACTGTACTTTTCTCCCAGCAAGTTGGCTCTTAAAGAGCATGAAGCAACCCACCTAAGCTCCACTCTCCTGCAATTTTAAAGACACAGTAAAGTACCAGCTTAGGGAATGGGAGGGAGGGTGGGGGGGGGGGCCATCACAAATTCTGTTTTGGAACTATATGGGAAATGCCATTAGGAAGATCTGAAACTTGTCCATGTTCCAGTGCAGAAGGGATGGGCGCCGAGTTCCTGGCATGCCTGTTCCTGCACGTTGGAAAAGACATTCCCTCTCCCAGAGTCTCTCCCGCATGCCACGCAGCTGCAAGGCAGGAGGGCCCTGTGTTTAGCTCTGACACCTTGCATTTTGCTTCCAAGAAAGGTCTAAGAAGGGAGCCTGGTAACAAAGGCCCCTCAGAAAGTCCCTGCCCTGTAGTGGTGGCTGGGCCCAGCAGGAGCAGTTAGGGGTAAGTCCTCACCCCAGGAACCCACTGCAGGGCTGCTTGGCTCACTAACACCATGATCAGAATTCCCAAAGAGAATCGCCACACAATATGTCTCTTTTACAGAAAATGTTACAGAAGGAAATGGAAAGAACATTTAGGTTTCTTACCTTACTTTCAGTAAGCGGGGGCTGGATTGGCTTTTCAGCTGCTATACCCTTAAAGACAGACAAGACAAAATAAGGTGTTATAAAAGCATCTTAGCAACTTGCATTCACAACATATTGGTGCTTATAATTAACCAATAACACTCAGAAAGTAAAAGTAATTACAGGTGACCTTGAAATAGCTAACCAAATTTTACCATGATTAATGATCCTCTGGATGAAATGCACAGAGCTCAGAAATGTCTGATCCTCAAATTTATTCACATCAACATTTATTAGGTGCTTACGAATGTGCCAGGCACTGTGCCAGGAGGTAGAGATTCAAAGATGAAAAACAACAGTGGCTCTGTCCTCAGGGAGCCCACAGTCCACCAGAGAAAACAGATGTGTCAATCAACAACGAAAGCGCAGGGCTGGCCAAGCCGCTGCAGAGGCATGTAGGGTTGCTGTGGGAGCACAGGGGTCTGTCCTTGCTGAACAACTGGCCCTACTTTGTCCCCAAGACTGTAGAATGAAGTGCTTCCCAGATGAGCATGGAAGGAACCGTCCTCGGTTAGCATCCCACCCTTCCATAACCCTCTGACAACTTCCCATGCCTCACAGGTCTTGGGAGCAGCTACCAATCAAGAGAGAGACCCACGTGGATTTCTTCATGATGGCAGCTGAAGGGATAAGGTGGGTGTACTAAATTGTTTGCAAGAAACAGCCACCACAGTTCACCTCTCGGCTCTGTACCCATGCTCTCATGTCTCTTCCCACAGTGACTCTGGGATGGGCTGTGTGACTTGCTTTGGCCAGTAGGACAGTAGCAACATGACGCAAGCGGTGGCTTGAAAAGCGCTTGTGCTGGAGCTTGCCCTCTCTTGCTGCTCCTAGGACCCGTTCTCGGTGGGTGTGAAGGAAGGGAACTCAGAGCGACAGAGTGCAAGAGGAAAGCCCACGCTACAAGGAGGGTGAATGAGGTCTCTAGAAGGTGGCATAGCAGCCCAGAGACATGCAGCCAGTCCCTGTAAGAATCCTGGGTAACCCATGCATCCTCCCTGTTGGGCAGTCACTACTATTCAGTACGTCTTGTCTTGCCTCACATAGAGCAGATGCTCAATACATGTTTGCTGTTCATGAACTTAAGAGCCATGCCCTCTTCTAAGCAGGCCCCAAATCAAAGACGCCCCATAGAAATCATGGTCCTAGGGAAGCTTAGGAAAGCAAGAAAAGGCATCAAGTAACGAGGACAATCCAGGCGAGTTTTCCACATGCCCAAGGCTCAAACAGTCTAGGTCTTACACTGATACCAATGAAAGCAAACTTCTTGCTTAAAGTGCTCTAATGAAACCTCAGTGGCAGGTCTACATGAGAATCTGGAGTAGGGCACAGTGAAAAATGCTGTCTGGGTAACCCACAGCGAAAAAAAATGTGACAATGAATATATATATATGTTCATGTATAACTGAAAAATTGTGCTCTACACTGGAATTTGACACAACATTGTAAAATGACTATAACTCAATAAAAAAAACTGTTAAAAAAAGATGCTGCCTGGGACTTGGAATAGCCTGGGAGACCAGGAGAAAGAAACTGAACGGACCATATAATTTTGGGTCCTTCCTTAGATTCAGAGTAGCAATTCAACATCCAGAGCACACCATTTCTAAGCTTGGAACAACTTGAAATATAACTGTCCTAAGGAAGTTACAGTCAGAGTGGCAAGCTTTGCCCTGAGCCTTGAGTTTGACGGAGGTAGAAAGAGCACAGGCTTGGAGTCAGACATCTGAGTTTCTGTCCTGGATCTGCCACTGACCAGCTGTGCAAAATTAGGCAAGTAATTTAACCTCACGAAGCCTCAGTTTCCTCATCTGTAAAATCGGAATGATACCTACTTTGTTGGGCCTTTGTGAAAATTAAAGGAGACAATGTAAAGGGCAGGGGCCAGCACAGGGCACTGCTCATGAAGTGTTAGCAGCAGCAGGAAAGATCATGGACTTATACGGAGGCAAAGGGCAACGGTTCCAGCTTACCCCTGCTGCTTGAGATTTCCAACTTCTTGGTTTTCAGCTTGTGTCTGAGACCCAAAGTCGGTGTTCCTCTCTCTGGACCCCCAGGTAAAACAGAGGACCAGCCCTAGACCCACAGATTGACCCTAAACTCCAAGTGCCAGTGCCCAAGCCTGCTGACTGCCACGTGGCGCCTGTGACACTGGCTGCTTTGTGCCACCTCTCCGAGGCTGGTGGCCTGTTTTAAATGCTCAGTGGCATTCTGCCTGGGGCTGGCAAAGCTGGGCAGGGGCACAGGAAGGGGACAGTGGGGACCAAGAGAGATGGCAATGACATTCCAGACAAACCTCCTAGTTCGGAGGGACTCCTCCTTCCCCAGAGCTGGCAAAACTTGTCTCACCATGGTTGTGGAATAAAGGAGGAAAAGAGAAGGGTGAGGCGTCAGAGGTTCAGGACCCACAGAAAGTCCCACTATATCCAAATAGGTGCCTTGGATTCTGCAAGAGAGACTAAGATTGAGCTTCCACTTGGGTGTTAGAAACAGGATTGAATCCAGTTCTCTCAGTGGCCTGGGGGCAGGAAGAATGTGTCTGGGCTGCACTTTGCAAAGCCCTTCTCAGAGATGATGAAAGGGGCATCTTAAACCCTGCAGGACTGAGGGGAAGTTGCACACCTCACTGCACCCCCTCCCAGAGCCCAGGCCTCTCACCTGGAGGTCAGCGCAGATCCTCCTTGAGCTTGCACTCCCTCCCCACTTTTAGATGCTTTTTGGCAACTAATTTGAGATCCAAGAACTGACCTGGGGAGAGTCTTCACAAAGCCAACAAGCCAGGCCACAGCAGTGACTGAGATGCTGTTCTGAGAGAGTTTCTATCCCCAGGGCACTGGCCCTGCATTTGTTATTGGACTTAAACCCCACTGGGCCTCAATTTCCCAAACTGTAAAAAGGGAGCAATTGTAGTCTTTGCTCCAGGGGGGCCATCTGCAGCACAGGTTAATTTAAAATGAGCCAGCTACTCAGAAGAATATAACTTATCCTGTAAACATTTTCCAGGGTGTGTTTCAGCATCCAGGGGAGAAGCAAAGCTCTCCGTAAGAGGCAAGAATGGATTTCTGCTTTTACCTGGCAACGTAAAATCTGGCCAAGGGAGGCTTCACTTCGAGAGAAAAAGCCACGCTCCCGTTTTCATCACACATTCATGACTTTGCAGCATGACTGTCTAAGAAGTGATCAACCAGAGGCGTTACATGAATGATCTTCTGGGCTCCTGTTGGTCAGGATCTGTCAGGCCCAGGTGACAATTAAACTGCACAGAGAGTTCGTTGCTGGATCTGATGGGCTCCTGTCTTGTTTCATAACAGGTCCCTGCAGTGCTATTGGTCTGGGGCTTTCCTCCTAAAAAATGGACCCTCACTTAACACCTGCCAGGGAGAGTGGGCTGAGTGGGCAGTGGTGCACGTGACCATGTGAAGTCAGAGAAAAGCTAGAAGAGATCTTACCCATCCTCGCTGGCAGTTCTGCCCCATGGTGGGAGGACAGCGGCTATGCCCGGGGCCTTTCTTCTCTTCTGACCTCAGCAGCAGGGGCTGGGATGCCTGGAGAAAAGCAGAACCCAAAGGAGGCCACATCAGGGCCTCGTTCCTGTCCTCATCAGCTGGGAGGCTAAAGATCCAGATACTGAGGACCAGGGGCAGAGTGCAGGCCCCTGTTTCCAGAAGGATCTGTAATCCCAAGTAAAATATCATAAGGTTTCTGGCAGGATATTATTCCTGGAACCTAGTCTGCAGGTGGTGCCTCCTCTGCTTACAAAGAGGTCTGAAATATGCTGCTTTGGGGAGGAAATCAAATAGGAATGGAAAGTAGCCAAGACAATTAAAAGGTCAAAATTTCAGAAGTGTGATTTTTGTCACAGTGTCACTCTTTCCCCTGTCTAATTTAAACAGGTTAGGGAGTATCTCTGGGTAAAAGTTACTTTTCTCATTATAAAAGCAATGCACACGCATCACAAAAAAATGTTAGAAAATACAGGCAAGTAGTTTAAAACATTTAAATCAGCTTTACTCCTACAGAAATAAGCTCTATTAACATGTTGGTATCTACCCTTCCCTATATTTTTCTCCAGATAACTACATACCAATAACAACACAAAAATGGAACCCTGGTATAATTTTAGAAACTACTTTTTTCCATGGGATAATATATTATGAAAATCTTTTCATGCCGATTAATCAAGAGCTCATTTTTTATTGGTTATACTGGGAAGAGAGCTTATAATTCATATACAGAAAGGCTAACTCAAGAACCCCTAGTCAATAAATGTCAAATAGCCTAAGTCAGAATTCATAGCAATTTTATTAAGTCTCTACCATATCGTGAACAGCTTACAAATATTATGTGATTTGCCTAACGATTAGTGTGCTGCAGCAAATCCAAAAGCCTCCCTACGATTTGAGGCCTTTTCAGTTCTAAGAGGATGAGCCAAGAATCCAGGCTTCCAAACACTGGCGTAAGCTGGGCATCCAGCCACTGAATCCCAATGGCTCAGGGTTGGTGAATTCTGCCAGAATTGGTCTTGGCGGGATACCTGGCACCCCTGACACCCCAAACGTTCCCTGGCCCAGCTCAGAGACGCAAACAAAATTTGTGGGGTTGCTTTGTTATTTGTTTACCTACACAAAATTTGACTTAAAGCTCAGACTTAATTCCTCCATCTCGAGAGATTCCAGAAGAGAGAAAACACAGAACTTGGCTGTGAAATATTCTTCAGAGAACTTAAAAATGTCAGTACTTGTCTGATATTTACTCCCCCGTCTCCCATTAGAGGACACTCTCCCAGGGTGCAGGGACTTTGTGTGTCCTCAGTTGTACACACAGTAGGCACTGAATGCAGCCTCGAGGTCAGGCTGCTTGGCTTGGAGCTCTGCTCAGCCACGAAATAGCCTGGACTCTGGAAAAGTTACTTAGCCGCCCTAAACCTCGGTCTCCTCAACTGCAAAGTGGGGCTAATGACTGTAATAATAGAGCCATATAGAATGAGATGTGTGTACATAAGCAGAGCACTTAGAACAGTGCTTGGCACTAAGTATTCAAAATATACTAACTATTATCCTTATTGACTGATTAGCAAATTTACTGAAATTCAGAACAGTGTGACAGCAAAAACAGATTTTACTGAGAACCATAAATGGCTTATAATTGGAGGCACAGCCTATTTCAAGGTGGTTTAAAGCTGTGGGTCCCCCGGGAAAACATGGGACAATTGGTTGCGGTGAGGGAAGACAATAGCAGAACTTTTATTCATGACTTAAAATCTTACCCTATAACTTTTTTAGACTATTCTTTATAAAGTACACATTATTTTAGTGCATTACTAAATGTATATAATTTTTTAAATTGAGATACAATTCATATACCAAAAGATTCACCTTTTAAAATATGTATATAATTCGGTGGTTTTAGTATATTCATAAGGTTGTACAACCATCATCACTATCTAATTCATCATCCCAAAAAGAAGCCCTGTACCCTCAGCAGTCACTCCCTACTCTCTCCTCTCCCCAGCCCCTAGCAACCACTAACCTCCTTTCTTCTCTGTGGATTTGCCTATTCTAAACATTCCACATGCATGGAATCCCTACATGTATATAATCTCCAAATAATTAAAATACATGCATTTGGGAATATGTTTGCAAAATTATTTTACTAATGGAGTGCATGACTGAAAAGATTTGGAGAGCCCTGGTGGGGCGTGTAAAGCCTTCTTGGTTTTATCCCAGTTCCTCTACTAGTTTGCTCTACAGATGCTCCATCAATTTGGCGCTACTGAAATTCTGACCTGGCATAGTCCAAAGCAGAACATGATCTAAGCACAACATACATTTTGCTTTGTAACTTATGATTTAACTTTGTTTTTATAAAAGGATGTTCTCCTAATTATGCTGGACAGGCTAACAGTTAAAAGAGTAATGCAGCCTGGGACCTGAGTTCGATCCTTGCTCTGCCACCTACTGAACTTCTCTGAGCCTAAGTTTCCTTGTCTGTAAAGTGGGGATAATAACAGGTGAGAATTAATTGTCTTTTCCTTTTTTGCATTAGAATTTGGCCTTAGATTCATGTTCTAGCTCTGTTCCCCTGCTTACTTGGTGGGGGCCAAAAGTATCTCTGAGCAACGTGTCATGATAAAGATGATTCTTGCTTGGTAGATTGCTTCTGAGTTGGAAGAACTGTAAATACTAAATGAAACGCCATAGCTTTGGGCTTCCATGAGAGAGGTGACTCTTGTCCCCTACAGGAACCCTGGAAGATGCTCCTATGGAGTTGTTTTTTGTTGTTGTTGTTTGTTTTTTGCGGGGAGGGAGGTAATGAAGCTTATTTATTTATTTATGGAGATACTGGGGATTGAACCCAGGACATTGTACATGCTAAGCACATGCTCTACAAATTGAGCTATACCCTCCCCTTCTATGGAGTTGTTACAAGAGACTCTGGGACAGGAGGATTTTTAAGCCAGAAGGAATCTTGCACCTGCCCAGTGAGATCTTGTTTCCTCCCATCTGTGGATTGCTGCACGGACTCCCTCAAGAAAGGAGCACCCAGACTTGCCCAGCCGGTGAGCTGTGGTTCCTGTCTTACAGCCTTGCACGCAGAATGGGGCCAAGTGTGGCTGCAACAGTCTTTGAATTTGAAGGTTTAGCTGAGTCTAGGAACACTCCTGATAGGTGTGGCAGATTAGGTAATGCCGAGAGCCTAGCATGCAGTAAGTACTTAATAAGCAGCAACTGCAAGTACTAAATAAATGGCTATTATTGTTATTATTAATGTTTTATTTTATCTACCCTTACCAACTCATAGTGGGCAAGAGATTCCAACCCTGAGAAGCCCAGGTTGGAGTATCAGGCTGCCAGATACAGCCCCATTATGAAACACGAGAACACACCTCTCTGTAATTCTCAAAGGAGAAATTACACAAATGTCCATTGACCAAGTATTCATATAGCACCAACTGCATGCCAGTCTTAGTACTAGATGTTAGGAGCACTGTAGTGGGAAAGATGGACATGGTCTCTGCCCTTGCAGAGCTTAAAACAATTAAAGAGCAGTTATACCGTTTTGTGATGCGGAAAGAGTGAGGAACTAAATTTTGAATTATGTCAATTTAGGAATCCAAGAAGACTTCTCAGAGTAAGAATACCAACCTCCAGCCCGTGGCACAGAATCCTAGGTTGGATAAAGATTGGAGGCCTGGCACTCACCCTCTCCCCCTGCTCACTGTACATACACATGGCAGATTGTTGTAACCATGGACAGGCCTCTCTGTATCCATGCCCTTGGGTAGTTCCCATCCACAAAGGCCTAGGCTTGGCCAATGACTTTGCTTTGCCCAATTGGACAATAGCAACTGTGCCACAAGAGAAAAACTTGAAAAGTGCCTCCATACGAAGGGCTTACTCTCTCTGGCTGCTCTCAGGACCCCTGCCACTGCTGCCATGGGAAGAAGCTCCAGCTGGCCAACTGGGTGATAAGAGGCTACAACAGGGCAGAAACAGCCTTTCCAGCTGAGTCTCTTAGGCCAGCCAGTCCCCAGCCAGCCAGAAAGCTGACTGAGATGCAGGCGTGAGCCTGACCGAGACTAGCACATCTGGCTCAGATCTGCAGAACCACTGTATATCGTGATTTACAATAAGAAATATGTATTTGGTCTTTGTCCCTGTTCCTGGCACCTAGCTCCTAAAACCCTTGTAATTTCCTAAGTGATAAAAGCAGCGGGAGAATCTATTATAATACTTGGTCTTTTGTCCTCAAATAGCTCCAATTCCTGAAATAGCTCCAGGGTGATAAAAGGGAATGTCTTGTTATTCATAACAAGCCCCTTTCAACCACACCTGAGTCTATGTTAATAAGGATAGGATTGGTTGCCAGGGGAATCAATCCTGTGATTGGAGGGTTGGAATTTCAGCCTCCTGCAGCCTCTGGCCCAACTCTGGGGAAGGGACAGGGGCTAGGGGATGAATTAATCACCAATGCTCAGTGATTTAATCAACCATGCCTGTATTTTGAGGCCTCCTTGAAAACCCAAAAGGATGGGGGTTCAGAGAGTTTCCAGTTTGGTGAACACGTGGAGGTGCTGCGAGGGAGGTGTACCCACAGAGGGCATGGAAGCTCTGCACCCCTTATCACACACCTTGCCCTATGCATCTTTTCCATCTGGCTATTCCTGAGTTGCATCTTTTTATAATAAACCGGTAGGCAACTAAGTAAACTGTTTCCCTGAGTTCTGTGAGCTGCTCCCACAAATTAATTAAACTTGAGTTGGGGGTTATGGGAAACTCCAATCTACAGTCAATTTGTCAGAAGCACAGGTGACAACCTGGATTTGTGATTGGCACCGAAGTGGGGAAGTGGGGAGATGGTCTCCTCAACCTGTGGGGTTGGTAGATGGTGTCAGAACTGAGTTAAATTATAGGACATTCTATAATTCTAGTGTCACAGAATTGCTTAGTTTGGGAAAGAAATCTCACCCATTTAGTGACCAGAAGTAAGTCATAAGGAGATACATAGGTGAAGCGTGTCTTCCTTCACAACCACCCAGCTGAGCCCAGACCAAAGTGCTGTAACACAGAATCATGAGCTTATTGTTTTAAACCACAAATCTTTGGGGTGGCTTTTTAATGGAGCAGTAGATAACTGAGCCCTCTAGGAGCAGGCTGTAGAAGGAGAGCCCTAAACTAGGAGTCAGAGAGCTGGCGCTAGTTCTGGGTCTACCAGCTGTTACCTACATGATCTCAGGGAAGATGCTTCATCCCTCCGAGTCTCAGTTGTCACTTGATAACAACTGCTCTCTTGTCTGCCTCAGTGGGTCATTGTGAAGATCACATGAATCACTTAGATCCCTCAAGGGAGCTATTAGCACTGCCTGAATGGCAGCTGGCCATAAAGAAATTTTGTTGCCCAATAATCATTAATAATGCCACAAGAAGAAAGAGTTGCATTCACAGAGCACTAACAACATTGATTGCACTTCTCACACCTTTTCTCATGTGGTCCTGGTAACACCATTCAAGGGGAATAATACAAGGGGGATAAGTTATAGATGAGGATGCTGACATTCAGAGGGGTGCTGTAACTTGCCCAAGGTCACACAGCAGGATATGGGGAGACAACCATAGGTGCAGCTCTTACAGATGCCAGAGCTTTCTTTCTTCCCACTCCATGCACAGCCTCTCTTCCAGAGCCTGTGTCATGTCATCCACCCTCCTCAAGCCTCAGCCTCCTGAATGCTGGAGTGGGTGACTCACATGCTGCCCAGCTCCAGGCCCTGCAAGGAGAGCCTACAGGAGCTGCTGAGCTGCCCACTAGCATTTAAAGCAGTTCAGCAACAGATTCCACATGCACTCTTGCCTTCCTTTCTGATACCAGGGCAGCTTCCCAAGTCTATTTCAAATACTACCCTGGATCACCAAAGCTACCTTACAGAGAATGTACTTACATCTTTCCGTTGGTATTTATTTTTTAAAGACCTCATGGGTTTGTCATATAACAAAGAAGATTACGCTATCATCCTTCTTCTGTGGCTTCCTATTTGCTGTTACCCAGGAAACTGGAGTGAGGGGAAAAAGGAACCCTCGGGACTGGCCCAGGGCACTTGCTTTGAAGGTCATTCAAAGCAGAGTTGCTTTTTGTCAAGAGACTGCTTGGCCCAGAGTTCCTGTAGAAAGTGGTGGCATTTCTACTGGCCCACAATGTTCCTTCTGCATGCACACCCTACTTCCTGCCAGGAGCTGGTATGCCCCTGTCACTCGATTCCCCTGGGAGCCCATTGGTTTTCTCTCTCTCAACTCCCTCCTCAGAATCCAAGCATCTGTGTAAGTCAAGTGTTGCCCTTCTCAAAAAGGCTGGCACAGTCACCATCATAAAACAATTTCAAAACAGGTGCTTCATCTCTTGTGTCATTTACCTGAATTAGGGATCCTAATATCCCAGCATTTTAATAACAGGAAAACCCACAATTCACTTGCATCTACTAATGGCTGCATTCCTTGTTGGTTTTCAGTCATGCTTTCTTTCTATCATTTTAGCCTCTTTGTCAGAGAGCATGAACCCCCTAATCAACTGACTTCCCATCTTTCTCTTAAGCAACTCACTTGGAGGTAATTATAATAAGTATTTATAGAGGGCATATTATTTGTCAGGCACCCTACAAATAAGTCAAGACATTAATTCACAAGAACCTCTTGTAAGTAGTAGTTCCCATTTTACAGATGAGGAAACTGAGGCTCAAAGAGGTCAAGTAACTTCCAAAGGTCACACAGCAGGTAAGTAGCAAAGCTGAAATTTGAGATCAGGCTGGCTCCAGCTCCTGCACTCTCAACCTCTGTAGGACACTTGCCCTCAACAGCAGAGCATCAGTTCAGGCATGGAAGTTAATAAGAAGAGCAAATGAGTACTTGGGGGAGAGAGGCCTTTTACAGTTTATCAAGCCATGGTGAGAGTGGAAGGGTATAGCTAGGTGGTGGAGTATGTGCTTAGCATGCATGAGATCCTGGGTTCAATCCCCAGCACCTCCATTAAAAAATAGATAAATCTAATTACCTCCCCCCAGAAAAAAATGTTTTAAAAGCTATAATGAACATCCAGGACAGCATTTCCCTTAAAAAAAAAAAACAAAAAACAAAAAACAAAATAAAAACACTGTAGATAGCATTAGCCCAGTTTCTCTAAACAAAAAGACCTAACTGGAGTGGGTTTGGGTCCAGTTAGAAATCACTGTGTAACCCTGGGAAAGTGTTTGTCCCTCTCTGGGCCTCATCAGTCAAGTAAGTGGGTTTAAACTCCAGGATCTACCCTTTGCGACCATGAAACTTGAGTATCTCTTTATTCATCCTATTTTACAGAGAAGGACAGGAAGCTACCTAATGCAAAGGGCCGGGGAGGTTGCGGCTCGGGGAGGAGTGAGACCACCAGGGTTTGGCTGCCCACTTGCCTTGGGATGCCTTGAGACACTTCTGCTGGCTCTTCACTTGGTCTCACTTTCATCTTTCCAAAAGGACAACATATGCTGCCTTGCAACCCAACTGTAGATTCTTGGCACGAAGCAGGTGTGGGTGGGTGTGTGGCTCTTTTCTTCCTCGGGAACAATGCTCTGGGTAACAGTTCTTTATGGTTGGTTGGAGTCCTGGGAACAGAAGAGGACAAAAGATGCATTTGTCACTGTATCAAGAGTCACCAAAGGACTGGAAGGGGTAGAGCCTGCTCCAGCGTCCTGTAGAAGGAAGGGCACGGGCCCTGTTTCCAATGAAGAGGACGTTACTGAGGCCTCGTGGGCAGGGGCTGGGGCATGTGGTGCCCTTGACATTCAGATGGTGCCCTATGGTTATAAAGTTCTTTGTCCCACTAGGACCGCATAGAAACCTTGGGTTGGGGGGACAGGAATGGTGACAGTGGTGAAGAGGATGGGGAAGATGGTGATGACAATGGCAGCCCATGTACATCGAGCCCTCATACGTGCCAGGCACTGTGCTAAAGTGCACATGGGCATTGACTCCAGAAGCTTCCCAACAACATTAGGAAGTAGAAACAATTTCTTTATGCCTGGGAAGGCTGAAGCTTACAGAAGCTAAGTCAGGTACTCATGGAAACACAGCAGAAGGAGAACTGGGTTTGTTTTTTTTCTTTAAGTAATAAATTTAATTTAATTTTTTTAAATGGAGTACTAGGATTGAACCCCGGACCTCGTGCATGCTAAGTGTGCACCCTACCACTGAGCTACACCCTCCCCCGAGAGCTGAGTTTCGAACTCAAATCTCTCCCACCCTGGGGCTTTACCTTTTCTTTTTATGGGTGCAATAGCTGAGGCTTAGAGGTAGCAAATAGCTCAGAGCTAGTAAAACCAATGCAGGTTTTAAAATCTGGGGAGAAATGAAATGCCTATATTGCTGGAAAAAATAGAAAAGGTAGACCTCTGGTTGGTGCCAGATGGAGCTGGGGTAGTCCTCTTGACTGTCCCAGGCCACCTCCTTCCTTCCTCATCCCTTCAATAGGCACTTCTTTCAGGACAAAAAGCCCTGTTCTTCCACCCTCTTCCATAATCCTGGGGGTGACCTTCCACTGCCCCTCCACCTAGCCACTTCACCTCTTTCCTAATGCTCTTAAATCCTGCCCTCATGAAGCGTACGGTCTCTTGGGGAGAGACAGGTTAATTAAGTCACACGAGTTACCATTACTGAGGAAGCACAGGGGCCACAGCATCTAATCCTGGGAGTGCACGGAAAGCTTCCCAGAGGAACTGACTTTGAATGTCGGACACATTGGTCTGGGCCAAGGTTTTCTTTGAGGCCCCTGAGGCTGAGAGAAATGAGCCTTGATAAAAGAACAGGAAAGAAGGATGAAGGAGGAGGATGTGCCCTAATACTTATATAATCTGGCCCCTCCAGATTTGGGCCTTACTGAGAGTAGGCTGGCTTGGGTCTCTATCCTTTGGGGCAGTGGTTTTCAAAGTGCGGTCCTAGACCAGTGGCAGCAGCGTTACCCAGGAACTTTTTAGAAATGCACATTTCTCAGGCCCTGCTGCAGACCTATCAGATTGAAAACACTGGAGACAGAGTTAACAATCTGTGTTTCCTAAACCCTCCTCGCCGTTCTGCAACCTGCAGAAGTTGAGAGCCATGCTCGAGATGCCTATAGTCAAATGGATTCACTCACTGAAAGTATAATGGGTCCTGGTCCTCTCCCACTCTCTCACACACTCCATGTGGAAGAGGAATTCATAGATGATGTTCTGAGAGTAGCCTGATAAGCTCTGTGGCCGTAGAGAGAAACGGGACAAGTTGTTTGACGGGGTTGAGGATGGGGGATAAAATACAAGGATTTTAGCAGTTCAGAGATTAATTGCTACGGGCATGAGACTCCAGGAGGTAAAAGCATATTCTCTGAGAGCTGGAAAGAACCCAGCACATCATATCCTCCTCCCAACTCCATGCAAGACAAGAGCTGGGGAGGTGGTATGTTACCCTTTTAAGTAGCCTTTTCCATTGTTGGCTGGTCATGTCTGAGGTGAAATCTGCCACCTTCTGACTTCCTTTCATTGGTCTTAGTTCTCTGGATTCTTACAAAGAAATCCTCTTTTTTTCCCATGACCTCCCAAGGATGATAATCATGCTTATCCAGGGTTCTTAGTGAAGACACAGTCACTGACCAGCCAAACTATAAAAGAAGACCCTAGACTTATAAATGCTTTTATTAAAGCAAGAATGAATATGGTAGAAACTTCAAGTACACGTGCCCTTCAGCTGGGCCAGTTGACATGAGGGCAGTTTTGTGGATTGGCCCACATTCTGGAGAATGTTAAACAAAGGTTACAAGGATCTGATTCCTAACTCTAGCCCAAGTCTCTGAAGCTCCGTAGCTCACTGACACGCTTCCCATGTCGTTTCTTTTAAGTCCTACATCCATGACTTGTCTGGTTAGGAAGAAATTTTTGGACTATATTTTTAAACTATCATTGCTTATGGATATTAACTACTTTGCAGCCAGGATCTACTTAGTTTCTGGAGGAAACAGTCCTCAGAACATGTTTCTTATGTCATTCAAAGGTTCCTCATCACATCCAACCAATTGTGTGTTCACTCACACATTCATTTAACCATTCTGCACATCTAATTCCAGTCCACCCTCCTCAGTCTACCTGCAGTTTCTTCTGTAAACTGAGAAACCTAAGACAACCCTAGACAAGTTCTGCTCCAAAGAATATGCTAACAAAAGACCCAGAGAAAACAAAATGTGGCAGAAGGTAAAAGAGCAGCCTAAACTCTCTTTCGAGCTTCCACTCTCATGCTCTCCCCATGCCCTTCACAACACGAGGAAGAGGCAGGGGGATGACTAGCCCATTTCTGGGAGAGCCAGACTGAAGCCCCGGAAGAAATACAACACCGGGACCTGCCTCCCAGCTTGGTCACCTCATCACCACTCATTACCTCCCGGGCCTGGGAAGGCTCTCTGGATACCACTCTCTGCAGATGATGTCAGTTCTTGAGTGATGATAAGAAACTTATCTTCAATCAAAACAAAAATGTCAAAAGAAACTTACTATGAAATGGGGCTCTGACACTTCTTGCATAAAGACGGTCTTTGGAGAGTCACATCGAGATAAAAGCTCACTCCTCTGAGGCTGGAATCACAGCTTCCTTATGCTGTTGATGATGTTGGGCAAAAATGTGACCACATGCTCTTAAACTGGCTTTCCACCAAACACCAGAGAGAGAGCTCATTTGCCCACCACCTCGTAACAACTGGAGCCAAATCTCTGTTTTATTTTTACCAAAAAAAAGACTCCATCCTACCACAACAGTCCATTGAATTCAAGCCTCCACACAGAGGAAGCAAAAGACTTCCTAATCTCAAGCAAAAAAATGCCAGCTATGTGCTCCCACAGGGTTCCAGTCCCCTGGAGGCGCAGGGCACCAGGGCTATCACAATAACCTCCCAGCTGATCCACAATTCAATTCTCTTTTGTGCAGAACTCCAGACACTGTCCAACAGTTCAGATCCAAGCTTCAATCCCAGGACAGTGCACCCCGTGCTCCCCCCAGAAGCATTCCTTGACCTCACAAGCAGACTCATATTCAGACAGGCTAGAACTGGGGGCCCAGAGGCTGAACACATAGTTCTGGCTCTCTTTGAGAGGAGAGATGGATTTCCAATTTGACTCAGTAAGTGCTGCCTTCTATATACCAAGCACAGGAGGCAAAGGACGTGGGTGAGTGGTGCGGAGAGGGAGGGCAGCACTATGAAGCTCTCAAAGTGCTGATAGACAGAACACAGATTAAGCACACACACCAAGGAAAAAATGAGCCAAGCAGCCATGGTGTGAGCAGTAACTGCTTTACACTAAGTGCTTTAGGTGTCACAGGAAATGCCAGGTGGCTCCAAGAAGATGGATTTGACCTGGGACATTGGCTGACCTGTCTGTTTCCCTGAAAAGCCAATCTCCTTTCCTCTGCCCTCTCAGATTTATTTTTGTGCCCAAACCTGACCCGTCCCTCCACAGTTCACTATAAAATGTACTGTGTTTTTTAATCAGCACTGGGGTACCTGGTGAGTATTTTTTTATTTAGGCTTATAAGGAGCTATTAAAAATTTTGCATAAATCATAATGGATGTCCATGATGTGTTGCTAAGCCAAAAAAGCTAGATACAGAATGGTGGAGTGATGTGTAGAGTAGAATCCCATTTTTATCACCACGGCCACAAACAGAAACAACCATACCCATGTGTATCAATTGCACCATATGAAATGTCTGTTTCTAATAGGTGAAAAATGGTGATGATTTGAGAAGAGTGATTTAAAATCTGCTCCTGCCTCTCCCTGCATATGACCTGAGACAACTGCTTCCTGGTCCTTCACTAGGGACAGGAATATCTCAGATAGGGACCCATGCAGTAAGATCAGGGTATACGCCCTGCTTGGGTAAAGGGCTGGGAAAGTATGTGAGGCTTGACTAGCTTCAGGCATTCACTCATCCATCCTAAGGGCTGGTACATGATAACCCAGTGAGAGGTTTCCTCCCCAGTACTGCTTCTCCCTAAGAGACTAAAGGCCAACCCCTAAAATCTTGCCCAAGGGAGATACCTGGGGGTAACAGGAATATTTAACTGTGGATTTGGGGAGCCAGGGCTCTCCATCTGCCTCTCTCTTCTCCAGGAACTCACTGGTACTGACTCACACTAGGCTGCAGCCTTGGGCTCTAACCCAATACACACTCCAAGACACGGTAGTGGGTAACCCTTTGGTGAATGTAAGCTCACCAGGCAAAACTAACTAGACATCTGTTCATCAACATTAAAAACTTTTCTTCTTTGAAAAATACTGTTAAGAAAATAAGAGACAAACACAGAACAGATGGATACCTCTATTAGAATGGATACAGCTGAGGAATGAATTGCTGAGTTGGAAGATCAGATTGAGGAACTCTCCCAGTAAGTGGTAGGGAAATAAAAACAAATAGAAAAGTTAAACAATGTGAAAGAAGTGCCAATATCTAGATAATAGGCATTCCAGAAGAAGAGGAAAATAAACACAAATAGGAAATAGTTGAAGAAAAAACAGATACAAATTCTTACAATTAGGTCATTGAAAGAGCCACAGAGTGTTAAACAACAGATAGAAAGGAAAGTCCACCCCACATTATAGAATATCACAGACAACACAAAGAGAAAATCCTGAAACCCAAAAAGGAACAAGAAATAGATTGGCATTAGGCTTTTCAATGGCAACAACGAGATAAGAAAACAATGGAGTAATATATTTAATGAATTGAAGGGAAGAATTCTTGACTCTAGAATTTTACATCCATTCAAATTGTCTCTCAAATATGAGGGCATAAATAAAATTATTTTCAGGCATATAAACCCTCAGTTTGCCACAGAAAGGATCTCCTTGAAAACACTTCTGTAGAAAGTAGTCAAATAAGTGAAAGTTTATCAATAATAACACAGAATCAAAATTCTAGACAATGTCAACATGATGGGCTACAGGGGTAGGAGAAATCAAAAGCGCATTAAGGCATGCTGAAATATCTGCTTTCTTTGGGGAAAGATATAGTTTTCAACCTCCCACCCCCTCATATCCCCCAAAAAGAGAAAATAGGAGAAAAAGTAAATCAATATAAAAGAAAACAGAGGAAAAACAGATTAAAATAGCCATAAAAATTAAGATAGTAGAAAGAAGTTTACATACTTATTAATAATCACAGAAATGTAAATGTACTAAACAAACAAACAAAAATACTGCTAAATGCTATTCAGAAGAGGTATATCTAAAGCATAAGAATAGGAGAGTTGAATGCGAAACGATAAAGAGGGATATACCAAGTAGATACTTACCAAAAGAAAGCTGGCGAATTAATAGCAGACAATGTAGGCTAAAATGAAAAGCATTGGTTAGACAAAGAGGGTCACTACAAGAATGTTAAAAACTCAGTTTATAAAGAAGACATTAAAATGCTAATAAATTGGCCTTTTAGAAGTTAAAGCAAAAATTGTTAGACCTACTGGAAGAATCTGACAAATCCACATTTAAGAGGAGATTTAAATATATTTCTTTGTTGTTAGGTCAAGCAAACAGGAAAAAAAAATTGACAAAGATATAGAAGATTTGAACAATACAATTAAGTTCAATAAATATATACAGCCATCAGAAGACATACATTCTTTTCAAGGACACATAAAATATATACAAAACAATCCTTAGCAGATTTCTAAATATAACATAAACCGAGGGTCACCAATCAAGGCCTGCAGGTCAAATCCAGCCTGCCATGTCGTTTTTATACCAAGTAGGATGGCTATAATCAAAAAGACTGAAACTAACAAGTGTTGGTGAGGAATGTAGAATGATAGAGCCACTTTGGGAAACAATTTGGAAATTTCTCAAAAAGTTAAAACATAGAATTACTATTTGGCCCAGCAATTTCATCCCTAGGTATATACCTAAGAGAATCAAAATCATATGTTCACACAAAATCTTATTTAAAAATGCTACAGTATGGATGAACCTTGAAAACATTATGCTAAGTGAGAGAAGCCAGATACAAAAGGGCGCATATTATGTGATTCCATAATATGAGATATTCAGAATAAACAAATCCGTAGAGACAGAAAATTGATTACTGTCTGCCAGGAGCTGGGGGTTAGAAGAAATGGGAGTCACTACTAATGATTATGAAGTTTTTAGGGTGATGAAAATATTCTGGGATTAGATAATGGTGGGTTGCACAACTTAATATTCTAAAAACCATTGAATTTTACACTTTAAAAGGGGAATTTTATGTTATATGAATTACATATGAATTAAATAATTTTTTGCAAATATATTTTTAAAATAAGACAAAATGGATAAATTCTTGAAAAAAATCTAACCTACCAACTTGATTCAAGAAAAAAAATGGAAAGCCTGGATAGTCTGATCATTAAAAAATTCAAGCAGTAATTAAAACCTTACCCCAAAGAAAATGCAACGCCCAAATGTCTTTATAGGTGAGTTCTACAAAACTTTCAATGAACTCTTCCAGAGAGTAAAATGTCTTTCTATGACTATAGTATAACCCTACAAAAACAAGATGACAGTACAAAAAAGAAAGGTTATAAACTCATTTTACTTATAACTAAAGATGCAGAAGTTCTAAATAGAATATTAGCAAATTAAATCCAACAGTTATAAACATGGTAATAAACCATGACAAATATGGGTCTGTCCCAGGATTGCAGGATGCTTTAATATTATTAATAGATGTTATTCATTATTGTAAGCAATTAAGAAAAAATTTAAGGTATATTAATAGACATAGTAATGTAATTTGATAAAATCCAACACCTGTTCATGGGAAGAGAAAAGTCTTTGTAAACTGTAATTAAAAGAGAACTTGTTTACTCTGATAAAAGGTACTCCTAAAAAACACAAAAAAATTATTCTAAATGAGGAAATGTGTTTGGTTATATGCTATGAAATCAGGAATAAGACAAAAATGCTTACTACCACCACTTCACTTCCACTCTGTACTGGATGCTTTAGATGACACAAGACAAGGAAACAATTAAAAGCAAAAAGAGTAGAAAGGAAGGAATAAAGCTGACATTATTTTGTGGATTATATGATTGCCTATACATAAAGTTCAAAATAATCTAAATAATTAGAAATAATAAGAGATTCCTAAATTTAATAGTTGCACTGTGGTGTGTAAGAGATTGTCCTTGTTCTCAATACATATGTGATGAATTTTTTAGGAATGTAGGGTCATTATCTCTGCAATTTACTCTTAAATGATGCTACACAAGTAGAATATGAATAATAATCTCTTATGTTAAGTATACATGCAAACAGAGAGGGAGATAAATGTAGCAAATATTATCAATGAGTGAATTTAGGTGGAGGAAGAGTGGGAGTTCATTGTAAAATTCTTATAAGTTTTCTATGGATTTCAAATTTTTTCAAAGTAAAAAACTTAATAAAACTACTTTAATAGTCTAGTGAAGTGATTGGATATAAGATCAATAAAAGTCAATTGCATTTCTTTGCATCAGCAACCAAATAATTAGGAACTAAATTTTTTAAAAAGGACTTAACTTATAATCACAACAGAACTACAAACTACTTAAGAATAAATCTAAGGGGAAAAAAAGAGTGGAATACCTATGTAGGAAATTACAAACCTTTTTGGAAAATATTAGAGAAAACGTAATTAAAAGGAGACATCCCATGATAATGACTAGAAAGAATTAACAGCTTAAAGAGATACTGCCCAAATTGACTGACTAGACACAACGCAGCATCAACACAATGACCGATAGAGCTCTTTCTTAACATCAGTCCTAAGGGATTGACAACCAACTGAGGTACTTTTAAGAAATCAACATTGTAACTCAGACAGAGAAAGAGAAATACTGTATGATTTTATTTGTAAGTGGAACCTAAAAAACTTTGGAAAATAGTTTAGCTTTTGCCAGAAATTTTGACCAAATGACCTCGCCACTCCATTCCTAGATATTTACCCACAAGAAATGAAAATACATATCCATATAAAGACTTATACATACACAATGTTCATAGCTGCTTTATTTTTAATAACCCAAAACTGGAAACAACCCAAATACCCATGAATAGGTGAACGGATGAACCAAGTGTGGTATTTTCACACAACAGAATACTCAGCAATAAAATGACTGAAGACTTGATACTTGCAACAACATGAGTGAGTCTCAAAATCAGTATACTGTATGAAAGAAGCTAGATCAAAAAAGTGTACCAGTGCTCCTTTTATATAAAATTCTAAAAAATACCAAGTAAATTATATAAAAATAAAGCAGATCAGTAATTACCCAAACATGGAGGAGGGAGAGAGGGGCAGGAAAGAGGGATTACAAAGGGTCAAAAGGACACTTGGTGGTGATGGATATGTCCACTATTTTGATTATGGTCACAATATCATCAATATGTATCATATTATACATTTTAAATACATGCAATTTACTGTATGTCAAGGAAAAAGTGCTTTCTGTAGCTTGACTCTAATAGAACAGAATAATTCCTTTTAGAGAGAAAATCTTTCTTTTTACTCTAATACCTCAGTGAGCCTTTTTGGTTGGGAAAGGTGAGGTCCCTTGGGCTGTCCTAGTAAGTCGATTCAGACCATTGGAGAACCATTTACTTTGTAAAGTAAAACTATCAGAATTTTTCATTTTTTGGAGGAGTCCAGAATTCAGAGAAGAGGAAAACAGGAGAAGGAAGTCTCCAGAGAAAGTTGGAAGAATTCATGAAACATGCAGCCAGTAGAGCCTATGGAGAAAGATGGCCAGGAGACATTCCCTGGGGTAGAGATGGGCATAGAACTTTGATATCTAATATTCATAATTAAACTGTTTCCTATTCTGTGAAGTAGTTCCCCGCCACAATCCCAAAACCTTTAGCTAAGTCTTTTCCAGTCACTGGCCTTGAGTTAATGGTGTCTTGGGGAATCAAAGAGGAAGGAACAGTTCTACACATCAGGCAAAACAGAGAGAGAGGCAGCAGCTGCAGGAATTGTGAGATCAGTAGAGGTGAGTGGGAAGCGAACTGGAGGCAGGAATTAGGGGAGTAACTGCAAGGTATAAACATTCTCTTCCGGAATTGCTGAAACGTTAGGGTGGGAGATAAGTTTTCCGCAGTACGTGGGATGGAGAAGTGAGCCATTTTGTTTAATTATTAAAGGAAAGGGTGACTCCAGAGACTAGTAAACTTGGGAACATCCAGTTAAACTTAGAACACACTTTGTGAAAGGGCACTTTAGACCATGCTAGCTACCACGGAGGTGGCTCAATAGGAACTGAGCCACATGCAGACTGTGATGCGAATAGTAGTTGTCCCTTACGCTGTCAGTACTTCCCTGCTCTCTAGACCAATCCCTCAAACCATTTTGACTCCCTAAGTGGTCAGTGACCTACCTTTCTCCCTCTCTTTTCTTATTTAAAAAAAAAAAGGAAGATTTTTTAGTATTTTCACTTTCCCTCCAGCTTCATTCTTTCCCTGGCTAGACCAGAAAAGAATCCAAGTCTTTTACTGTAATCATCTTTCCTACTTCACCCCAAATATGAGCTACCAGGTTCCTGTTATTACCCAGTGAATCCTAAGTCCCCTCCTTTTTCCAGGAAAATACGGTTCACCAGGAATTTCAACGGTGAAATGGCAAGAGAGGGAATATGAAGACCACAGAGGTGGAAGGAAGAGGTTGTAAGAAATCCATGTCCCCCAGTTGCCAGCCATTAGCCATCCATATGTCTGGGCAATAGGTTTGGAAGCACCATAGCAATGATGAGACAGGCTCCCTAACAACAGCAGTGACCAAATACAACCACCTCACACGTGTACAAGTGGCTTATCCACATGTCTGCATATTTAGCTTGTGTCGTTCACATAACCTTGTTAGGATGTTATATTATTCTCCTTTCTCACATGAGGAAACTGAAGCTCGGAAAGGTTAAAGACCATGCCGAGTTCTGAATCCAAGCCACACCGCCTCTCTGCCATCTAAGGTGCTATCCCTCCCTAACAATTGGGCTATTTCAATCAAGGAATATTAACCTGGGCCCCAAGTGGGGTGGGGGACCTTCAAAGAGGGGAGTTCATAAATGTCTTTGGAAAAAAGTTTCAACTTTATCTCAATCACCTCTAACTGAAATTTAGTGTTTCCCTCCATTATGAATGTGAGCAACAAACTAAGCAGTGTTAGCACCTGTGATTTTGTCTCCAGTGGAAACTATGGACATTTTAAAATCTGTGCTTTTATTACAAATGTCTCAAAATACTGTTTACATTCATCAGGAAAGTTATGATTGTTATTAGGTTCGTGATGGATCTTGTTATAGAACACATTAACAAATAAGCACATCTACTGCTATATTATCACATTAATATTCTAACTATTGTAATTCACTACCACTGATTTCCTTCGTAATCCTATGTATTTTATGCACTCAAAAACATTATGAGAAAGGATCCATGGGTTCACATGCTTGCCAAAGGGGTTTATTGTGCACATGCACAAACATGCATGTGCACATGTACACAGACACACACAGATAGAGAGTTTCTGATTTAAGGGATGCTGGACATGGTCAAGAATTGTCTTCCTCTTGTTCTTGTTGTAAATATCTGCAATACAATATTGTAAATTCCTTCCTTCCTTGTTAGCCTGCGAGTTCTTATAAAGCTGGAATGGTACCTTGTATTTCTTTGGGTCCTCAGTGCCTAGAACAGGGCTTAACATTTACTGAATCACCATTTATACAGTATCTACTGTGTATAAGGCTCAAGTCCGATTGGGTGAGGTAGAATGGAGTGATTCAAAGGAGAGCAATAATTCATTCACATGCTTGTTTGGGTATTTCTTCATTCATTCATTTAGAGAATTGTCCAATGGCTACTCAAGGCCAGCCACTATGGTAGGCTCTGGGAAAACAGAAAATGAGAGCCAAGTCCTCTCATGAAGCGCACATTTCAGCTAATGGAAAGGACAGAAAACAAGATATCTGAAGACAGACAAATGGGAATGAGGTCATTTGTTCTGGAGAGTCAGAGTCATGGGGTAAATCTAGTTCTTAAATCTATATTCATCAGCTCTCTCTAGCCAAAATGTTCCTGGGAGAAAGTAACCACAGGGGTAGAAAATGTAGGTGACGATGTCCTTCCTTAGAGGAAAAGTCTATGGGATTCACATGAGGACAGCGTACCTTGTTGTGTGGTTGCTGGTCTTGCTTAATAAACTTTGAGAAGTTAACCCTCCATTGTCACAGGTGTTTCAGGGGCTCGCCTGTCCAAAGACAGCAAAATGGATGTCTGCCTTCTCTGTGGTTCCGTCCTGGTTCAAGGATTCTATGATGTTATCCATTAGTCAGAATCTGCAAGGTTGCCTAGATACCTTGAGGCTTCTTTTTCTCGTGAGACCAAAGCTGAGAAAGTAGGTTGATTGACCTTGGACCTGCCAAAATGTGTAGAAAGACCAGGTTGTGGGAGGATGTGATGGCGCAACCACCTGAATCTTTGGGCCAGATCATCCATCCAGACAGGATGGCAAAGGGAGAGACCTCAGCAGAACCAGGAAGGAGAGGGACTTGGAGCTGGGGGTGTCTTACCAAGGAATAGGAGAACTGGGGAAAGGTAACAAGGACAACAAGGCTCGGCGCTGACTGAGACAACATCTAAGGTGAAACATTTTCCCAAAGAGGCAAAACCTCAAAATACAAAAAGATAAATTTAACAAATCCACACAACATCTCTGCAGAGAGGTATAACTTTAAAATTAAAATTTTTTCATTTTGGTAAATCTAGGACCCACCCACAACAATATCCCCATACTTGTTTCCTAAATTTTTGAAAAAATATTTCCTAAGGAATCTCAGCTCCCTCGTCTGTCCCCAGCTTCAGCTGGCCTCTCTCTTACCCTTCTCAAGCCTTCTCCATCCTGTCTGTCTGAACGGCCTGTTTCAGCAAATGGTGACAAAGTAGCACTAGAAATAAGTACATAAATCAACCTGGATAATCTGTAATACTATTTTTTCAGTTTGTTTCTCATGATAATGGCCTCCACTTTTTCCAAGAAAGTTTTCTTGAAACACTTTATTTCAATCATGTCTCCATCCAGTAAGTATTTAATAAGAATGGCACAGTGCTGTGTTCACTGGGACAACACAAAAATGCATCTCACAAAGAGCTTACAATCTACTAGGTCAGGTAAGAAATGCAGACAGATAACTCTACGACAAGATAGAAAGTCACAGGTGGTTCAAATAAAGCGGTTCAAATAAGGCGGCAATGTGAAGAGAAAGAGAAAGAGAAAGGATGTCCACTGGGGAAATGGTCAGAACAGGTCAATTCCTCTTAGTTCTGGAAGATAGAATGGAGACTGATGGGGCATGTGGGAGGCACCGAGTTCCACAGAGGCAGAGGTTAGTTCAAGATTGGAAGGACTTCTGATCAATTCCAGCCGTTTAAAAGCAAGAGCTGTAGGATCACGTGGTAAACATCCAGTCACAGGAAGTATTGATTCCAATGAAATTTGGACAATCTGTTAAAGATATTGTAGCAGATATTCCATATATCTTCCCATTGGTAAGAAATCTGAACTAGAGAGATGCTCTCAGCAACTTCTGACTCCATGTGTCCCTTATTCAACCAACAGAGCATGAAGTTGCCAAGTGAGCCTCCCAGATAAAATATTAATACTTCAAGCAAAGATTCTTGGGAAATCAAATAAGTTTTATTCATTTACTGGATTTCATATACCTAACAGTCCTTAAAACAGCTATCATCAGCAGCAACACAAACCACACATAAAATGTTAACATGTGCCCCAAATGGAAGCCCCCCCCATCACACACATGTATTGAGAAACAAAAATCCTACAGGGTGCTAATATAACTCACTCTAAGCATGAAAAGTTTCCTACAGGGCTCCCTAGCAATCAACCTTTCTTCATCCTGGGGCTGAATACTCCAAAGTCTTTGCTCTCTCTTCATACTTGAAGTCAACATAACAAGCTAATGACAAGTCAGATTAGATCTCCAGTTGATTACATGAGCCCCTATCCCTCTCAAATGTGCATCCACATGTGGAAGGTCCAATTTACTACAAGTGATGGCAGAAGCATCCCAGTGGGGAACTCAGCCAGCCAAGCCACACGGGCAGATCGTGTATATGTTTCCAAGTCCAGCAGCCGCAGGACCACAGAGAACTAATAGCTCAGGCCTCAACTGAAAAAGTTGCTATAAAGGCATCTCTTGGGCCCAACGTTTTGATTTTATAAGTTGGCCCATCTTTGGTCCAAATATGCCAAATAGAAATGTCATTTAATGCCCTTGAAAATGAGTAACAAAATGCTAAGAGTACCCAAGAACCTGGGGTTCTCTTTCAGCCATCCAGAAGGTGAAGTCAGTCAGAAGCTTGCCTGTCAGTCCCTGACCAACTCACTGGCCAGAGGAAAGGCTGGTCAGTATCCAAGGCTCATCGGGCCCGACCCCGAGGGGTTCCTAGTTCTCCTTCCGTGCCTGCTGTAACCTCTTGGCCACAGCAGTGATCAGAGCTGCTCCCTTTCCACTCCCATCTTCTGACAGCATGAACGTCACATCACATTGAGGGGCCAGTTCTTTTACAGTTTCCTGCAATATCCGAGAAAAGCTACAAAAAAGAGAAAGAGAAACATCATCAGCATTTAGTTGTAGCATGTATCGGCACTTTGTTCATTTTACGAATAATATTCCATTGCACAGATGTACCATATTTTACATTCTCACCATCAGTTGCTAATACATCTCTTCATTACCAAAACAAAATGTAAAACATTAAGCGAAAATAAAAGCTTTCATCACTGAAGTTTTTGTGATGTGCCATGCACCCTTCAGACACTAACTTAATTCTCACAACAATCTATGAGGTAGGTATGATTTTCGTCCATCATTTTACAGATAAAGAACTGAGGCTCAAAGAGGGTAAGAAACTGGCCCTGCACTTCCCAGCTTCTAAGTGGTGGAGCCAGTATTCAAACTCACTCTTAATCCTTCTGCCCACTGACTCTGAACTCAGACTTGACAGATGCTGCATGCGGTGCAAAATATTCAGCTGTCATCACTCCCCTGTGAGGTCAGGTGGGACTGTGTAATAATAACCACTTGTATTTATTGAGCACTATGTAAAGCACTTTACATGTATGAACTCACTCAATCCTCATGCGGTCCTGTGAGGTAGAGGTTATTACAACCTGCCTTTTACAGATGAGGAACCTGAAGCTCAGAGAGGATGGTGAACATGCCCACATCATACCACCAGGAAGCAGAGCCAGGGGGTCCACACTCAGCCTCAGCAGCCTCCCACCCCCGCCTCTCTGGAGCACTCACTGCGGGTGCAGCTTGTACAGGGTGCCGTCCACACCCACAGTGATCTTCAGGTGCTCAAGCCCCTGGTCTTCCCTCCTTTTCTCCACAATGGCGGCCAGGCCAGCGCCATAGAGCTGGGCTGCCCGCCGGGACACTGCTCCACACACCTCCTTCACCACGATGCTGTCCTCACATGTGCTGTCCAGGCCGAGCTGCTGCAGGATCCTCCTGACCTGGAGCAGGGCCAGCCGATCGCTGCGGGCAAACAGAGCAGGGCATCAGGACCTGCTTCTTGGGGCCCTGGAACCCACTCCACGTGGCTCAGTCCCCCATGCCTAGATGCCCAAGCAGAAGGGAGAAGAAAATGATGGCAATGGCTAAGCTGGAGCAGAATGCCTTAGAAGCTAAGATTCAAGAAAGTCTGCCACCCCTGGGGAAGTCCAAGCATGTTCAGAAAATAAAGTGTGAGTGCCTCTTGTGTTAAGCATAGACAAACCTATTATCTCACTAGAAGTTATTGTTAGATTCAGCAACCAACACATCAGGTACTCATTTTTCAGAAGAATCTGAGGTTCAGAGTGCTAGAAAGTTGCCCACAGACAGTAGAGAGCAGGGATTCAAACATTCACCTTCCTGAGCCAAGTCTGGCCTCTCTCACTGAGCATGCCAACTGCTGATACACTGGCACTATTTAATGGAAGCCAACTTTCCTTCTGTTTGACTTTTTCTGATTCTCTGCTTTCTTTTCTCATCTGGATTACCGACCATGAGGGTAAGACTGTATTCTCAATAGTAGCCAGCATAGGCTGGCTGCGAACATTCAGAGGGCAAGTGAACAAATGAATACACAATGTACAATCAGCACCTTAGTGAATGGGAACCCGCTAGGACCATGCTTGTATGCAGAGAAGCACCTGTCGTGGTGACAGGCTGGCCTTGAGTTAAGACCCTGTTTATCTCACATTGAACTTACAGAGCTCTGACTCCCACGCTAAACGGTGTAAAGTTCTAGTCTTGCCTGCCTCAGGCAACACTTAGGGAAGAACGGTGTTGTCAGGATAAAACAACTTAGAAACAATCTGTACGCCACGTAGTGGAATCAGCACGTAAACGGCGGTAGACTACAGAACCCTTTATAGACCTGAGAGGTGAATTTGCATGAGAATATTTAATGCTATGGAAAATGTTCATGGCACATTAAGTTTAAAAATACATCATAAAATACTACGTGCCATATGATCTTGGTTTTTGTGTTTTTGTTTTTTAATGTTTGTCCTTGTACAGAAAAACAGAGCAGAAGGAAAGCTATTCAGATTCCAGTAGGGTTATCAGTAATTCTTATTTTCTTCCTTTTACTCATGAATGAGTAGTGTATGGATAGGAAGAAAAAAAAAGGATTTTCTTTTAGTATGTATAAAAATAAAACCTGACATTTTTTCCACAGTCTAGCCCTTCACAATTTACCTAGTTCTTTCATGTACATTCCCTTACTCACTCCTCAGAACAATCCTTGGGGTTAGGTAGAAGACAAATTATTTATCCTCTAAAGAAGGAAATTGGGGTCCAGAAAGGTGAAGGAACCTGCCTCGCACAGCACAAACAAGTTAAGTGGCAGAGACAAATCTTAAACTTAGGCTCTGAGACTGTAAAGCCAAGATTCTTCTGAGAATCACTGTCCCACCTATGCAACACCACGCTTCGAAATGGGCTGCAGTCAGCATAGCGCCCATCAGCTTCCAGCTGGCTCCAGGTGGATAATGGTTTTCTTTCTATTCCATGAAGGTTAAATAAACCACAAAAAAACCCTGTAGAAATCAAAGCATCTAAAGCAGACACCTGTTGCAAGGCAGAAGCAAATATTCCTGGAGGCATAGAGGTCCTGCCAACCAGCTCTTGTCCAGGAACAACTTTCTTTGTATTCACTCCAAAAAAGGCAAGGCAAAGACAGGTCAATCTGCTTATTTCTTGCACCTGAGGGAGAAATTATTTTCCCCCACAGCAAAATGATCAATTGCCCTCTGATCATCAAACTGATGACTTTTAACTTGCACTTTCATGTCTGATGGGTTACAGACCAGATCCCACCCCACCCCCCAAAATGCCAAACATCTGTTAGTCAATACTTCAAAAACACAAAATTGCTGCTGCAGTTACTGTTTCTACCACCATCTCCTCAGACACGGAGAACTCCCTTGCACCAGCCCATCTGATGTCCCTTATTAAGTACACTGCTCTCTCTTTCTCTCTTTTTTTTCCGCTGCTCTCTTTCATACAGAGTTTTCTTTTTTCCCCAAAGTGATTTTTGGCTTGCTGGCATCTGACCACAGAGATCAAGAGAATTAAATGAATGAATGCAAATTGAGAGACATTCCAAACACGAAGCCTCTGATAACATCCAGTGATGGTATGAAATGTAGTAAAACTGACACATTTGGACATAACTGATGGTGGTAGAACTACTTTTAAAAAAAATTGTGCCCATAGGGAAAGGCTTTCTTTAAACAAATGCTTCTACTCCTAAGGAATAATTCATGAGATGCAAATGACTATGTGTGTACAAAAAGGATAATTATAGTGTTACTCAGAATTGCAGAAATCCAAAAATTATAAGCTAGGCATCCTATACTAACGCGGAAGTTTGGTAAATTATAATATAGCAACATAGTGTAACATTATACAGCCATTTAAAATGATAATTACAACAAAGAGTTGATATGGGAAAGCTTCCCTTTCTAGAAGTAATCCAGCTAATAAATGCAGAAAGAGTGATAGCATTAAATTATCATCATTTTCCAATCTCTAGTGAAATCACAGATCTGGGCAAGGAGCATCAATGACTGCTAATATCGTAGAAGAGATAGACAGGTAACTCAATGCCACCTATGAAATAGTTGCATCTAAAATTTAATGCTGACTCCAACAGTGTATCTGGGTCTAATTATGAGTTTGCAGGAAATACAAGGGACAGAGGAAAATGCTAAATTCTGCAGTCAGCAACATCTAAAACACAGGAAAGTCACAGGATAAAATGAGAGTTTCTTCATCAGACACATTATGAGGGGAAACAAGATTAAAAGAGATTTTAAAAACCTATCAACCAAATGCACTGACCTTGTTTGAATACTGATGCAAACAAATGAACTGTAAAACCATTATTTTTTTGGCAATTTGGAAAAGCGGAACACTGACAGGATATTTTATGAAATTAAGGTTTATCATTAGCTATTTCAGGTATAGTGATGATAATGTGTTTTTTTTGAGGACTCATATTTTAGAAAAACATTTTGAAATATTTATAGATAAACTGACATAACATGTGGGATTGACTTCAGATTAATCCAGTTTGGGGTGGGCAAAGCAGAAGTATACAGGTATAAATCCAGTTTAGCCATGAGCTGATCATTGTTGAAGGTGGTGTTAGAAACATCAGGTTCATTTTACTATTCCCTCCGCTTTTGTATATATTTGAAACTTTTTATAATAAAAAATAAAAACCAGAATTATAAATGAAAATCTCCAAAGACAAACAGCATACAGAATGATGTGTCATGTGACTGCAATTATGAAAACATGTTTACACACATTCAAGAACTTGAAAGGGAATATAATATACAAAAATCAAAATAGTTGTATTTAGTAGTGAGCACATGGGTGATTTTTTTTTAAAAGACTTTTCTTTCATACTGTGGACACATCATCTTTTCAGGAACAAAAGGGGATCATTGTTTAGCCTAAGCTAACTCCTGTGTAACCATCTAGGAACCTCGGGGCCCAGGCAGCTGCTGGCCCCTCAGCTGGGTGCTGCAGTCCTGACGCAACTGGAGGAAGCAGCCCCAGAAGGCAACCCTCTGCCCAGCCAGGCCCTTACTGTTTATTTTTAAATTTCAGATCTGCTGGAGCCTGGAGTGACAGCAGCACATTCCAATTAGGGCCGCTCACACCAAGCAGGTGAAATTGATCACGAGTCACCTTTCAATCTGAGACAAGAACTTGGTTTCAAAGATGCCCCTGGTCCGGAGACGTTCTGAAATCTGCCCGCGGAAGAGGAGACCCTGCTTGGTCAAGTCAATCAGGATCTGCCGCACGATCTCCCCCAGGTACATCCCACTGGTCATTTTCTCGTATCTATTTGGAGAAAAGGGATAAGATTGGTGAGAGCAGGAAAATGAGTGCTGGTGAGTGGTTCCTGAAAGATTCACAGGTCAGAGTGTGGAAGGCATGCCACTGGCATCCACTAGCTGCCTGGGTTGGAGTGGGTCAGAGTGGGCAACTGGCCCAGAGAAGCGCATGCAGGAGACCGCATGATGTGGGAAAGCCAGGCTTGACCAGGGAGCCATGCTGACCAGGGGCCAGGTCTGCCACATATTAGCTGAATGACTTGAGCAAGCACCATAAGCCATCATCTCTAAAACAGAGAGCAAAACACTGACCCAACAAGACTTGGGAGGCAAGCGTCTGGTGCACAGTAGGCACTAAGCAAAAGTGAGTCCCTATCCTGGCCCCAAAGCTAGTACTCCTTGGCTTTGTATTTGAAAAAATCTGTTCCACTAGAGATCTTCCTCCATGAGGTAACACATTTAAACTGTCTGCACACACTGAGGGTGATCTAAAAATGTTAGCTCCCATCCCCGTTTCTACCAGGCTGTGAGCACCATGACAGAAAGAGTAAGAGCAAAAGGATCCTTATAACCGACACTCTGCCCAGGTATGTGTGACAGTATTAATAACAATGATGCAGAGCAGGACTGCCACTGCCTGCAGGGTCAAATGGAAACCTAAGTGTGCCTGACGCTTACATGCTGGACCTGTGTTCTCTTAACTGCTCAGGACCTCATCAGTCTAAGGAACCAACACTTTAGACAAACAACAGTGACAGAAGGCAAATTCAAGTATGTTGCTGCCTTAAACTCTCACCCCAAAAATGTGACCCTCCAATGGATTCAGACACAAAACTTAGATGTCCCAATTTGGGATTCAGTAATAAGGTCCCTTGTTAAGGTTCCTTGTGTTTTGGTCCCGGGTTCAGCTGGGTTTACCACAGCTCACCTGCCTCCCAGCTACAAAAACTAGTGCCAAGGAAAAAGAGGGACCACCAGGTCTGGTCTTGGTCTTGTAAAGCCTCTTCCTTCTCAGTGTTCTCAGTTCAACAGTCGGTGGCCCAGACATGCCATTACATTTCCTACCTGCTCAACTTTTCCACTTGGATATCATCCATCACGATAAACCTATATTTTCATCTTATTTTATATAGTAAGACACTGTGTTTAGTTGTGACAAAGACCAAATGGCCTGACAGTAAAACATTTACTATCTAATCTTTCACAGAAAAAGTTTTCCAACCCCTGATGGATGGGCCCAGGCTAATGATCAATTGCCAGCTTGCTAGCTCTATCCTTATCTACCCATTTCTCTCCTACTCAAGAAGGCATATGAGAATGCAAGTGAAAACGTACTGTTTTATTTTTCTTTAAACCATTCACTATTTTCAGTATTTTTAGTATGATTAGCAATTGGAATACACCACACAAGTGATTGTGACCCATGATAGGACATGATATCAGCGCTGAGAATCAGGACTCCCATCCATCACCCCCTCAGCAGAGGTCACCAACCTGGTAGCCTGCTCTTGAAAGGCTGAGGATGTTGACCTCTAAATTGGACCTACTAGAAGCCCATCCTAAGAGGATCCACTAAGTCACCAAGCCCCTTCTCTGTGACACCCTGTCCACAGTGAATGGACTTTTTGACAGCCTCTGCCTCATTTCCAAAGCTACCACTAGACCCTATGGTATCTTATGATAATTAGAAAAGGGTACCCCTTCTTTCTACTTGTTGGAAACTTGTTATAATATTTTGCTTTTGTTCAAATAAGACACTTCACTGACATCTGATGGAGAGCTAATAAATAAACAAACGATACTGTCTGTAATATGAAAATGGCACCCCCTTAGATCTGTATATACTGCACAACCTGCATAAATGTACACATCTATCCTTCTCACCTCTGTTTGCCAGGATTCAAGGACCCCTCATCCACCTCCTTGTCATATTGGGTCCGGATGTCATCTATGCAGCCATTATCTCCAAATCCTCCCCACTCTGTGTTAATGCACATCTTCCCTTCATCCCCTTCCACCAGTTCGATGTTCCTCATCTCCTCCATGTAGCACATGTTGCTGCCTGTTCCTAGAAGGAATCATGAAGGGACTTTAGTCTTCAAAAGACACCTCTAGGTTTTAAAGAGCCAGCAGAGTACAGTGGAGAGGAATTTAGGTTTGGAGTCAGATATAACCAGGTACAGATTTCAGCTTTACACTCATAGCTGGGTGACCATAGACAAGAATCTCATCTTTCAGAGATCCAATTTCTTCATATCCGTAAATAGGAAATAACACCTGCCTTACAGATTTGTTATAAAGAAAAAGAATGAGATGTTTGTAAATTTCCTCCACATAGAGTTAGTACCTGTGATATCATTATCCTCCTCCTCATCATCATCATCACAATTGATAAGCCATAAGTACACAAAGTGAGCTTCCAAGTAGTCAGAGCTGGAAAGGATCATGAGGAATCATCTAGTTGTGGATAAGTAGACATTTGGCATCTGTAAGCCACCCTCTTCTCCCTTGTCATTGACCTGGTCTCAGAACTATTTTCAACACAACAGTCCAGGCAATTATGTTTATTGGGGGGGTTAATTAGTTTTTTTTTCTCTCACTTATCTATTCATTTTAATGGAGGTACTGAGATTGAACCCAGGACCTTGTGCGTGCTAGGCATGTGCTCTACCACTTAAGCTATCTCTCCACCTCCCAGGCAACTATTATCTTCAATTAAACAAGTCTCACCTCTTCTCCCTCCTAGATCTAGCCCAATCCCTCCCACATCTAGCCCAATCCCTCCCGCAAATAATGAAACTCAAGTCCAGACAGAATAAGCAACCTGCCCAGGGTCACCAAGTATATAAGAGTAAGAGTGAGATGAAACCTCTTACTGGGCACTGAAGACTTCTCAATATATCCCCATTTCCTTGTTGTACATACTACTCACCTTCAGGAAGCCCTGACAACCATCTGGAACAATTTCCCCAGACTCTGCTATTACACAACCTGTGCCTGTCACTTGGAATGCCCATTATCCCTGTCTCCACCTGTTCAAATGCCTCCTGTCCCCTCACCTCTTCAAGGAGTCATCCCCCTCGAATCCACCCTTGCCCTTAATCATTGTCAGACTTTCCTCAAAGACCCCTAAAGAACCTATATCACATCTCAGAATACTCCCTTCTCCTCTCCTAGGTTTCTTTCCAACTCTTCCCCATCCTCTGTACCCTGGCAGCCAGAAGAGGTCAGAGACCAGAGGAGGTATATGTTGGAGCCAGCATGAAAATCTAGCTCCCTCAGCCCTAGGCCAACATTATCCAACTGTGGTCTCCTTCCTCCCAGGATAATGTGCTCCAAGGACCTGATTTGAAAATCCTCTCTTTCTATGTTATTTTTATCAGCAGAAAGGATAACCTTGGCTCAGGACCCTTAAGGAAAAAGATATTAAGTAATGAGTTGGGAATTAGGAGACTTGGAATCCCATTCTTAACTTCATCTCTGCCTTGGACAAAGCTGACTTCAGAGCCTCTATATAATTGAACAATGGCCCCCTGCCCTTCACTATGTTAAAAGGGAAACTCCAAAAGATCAGATGGGAATAGGCCAGTGAGACATGCCTGACCACTTACCCGCAATCAGGCCAACCTCACAATTAGGATCTTCATAGCCACAGGTCATCATGGTCCCCACTGTGTCATTCACAACTGCAACTATGTCCAGGTCAAACTCCTGCAAAGAAAGCAGCTCTATTGTAAGTGGTATGTGCAGGTCAAACAGGCTCGGGAGGGGCACATCAGCCCTAGGCAGGCAGAGGCCAGAGTCACAGGGCTAAGTGTAGGATGGCAGAGCAAAGGGGCCGGGGGAAGGGGCAAGGTCAGGCATGAGCCTCAGCACCATATCGTACATTTCTCCTCTTGATGGCTTCCCTGAGCATGTCCACCACGTCTTCCCCTTCACAGTCAGTGGCCTTGAAGCCTTTGGTCCACTCAATGAGTGTTCCCTGAAAGAAAGGAGGGGAAATTCGTTTGAGCAATAGTTTGCTGGGACCACAGCACAACCTTAGCATCAAACAGATGCAAGGCATTAGAGCTGAATGCTGGACAAATGTATGTGCTTTTGACTGTGCTTCCATCTCTGCAGCCCTAACACCAGGCCCACAGGCGTCACAGAGCATGATGCTCAGACAAGGCCCACTGCTGAGTGGAATAATTGCAGCAATTCATATTTATCAAGGGTCAGGCCATATTCCCTGGCCATGACTGCACAGAACAAAGGCCACTTCTAATTTAGCCAATCAATCACATCTTTGTGATTAAAGATAAAGCTACAGAATATTCATCAAAGCATTATTTCACAGGAAAAGCAAGAGGCATCTATCATTCCAACAGAATGGATCTTTCATCATGTACATCAATATAGAAAATGCTAATATAGCCACAAAAAATAATGCTGTAGGAGAACGTTAGATATGGAAAGATGTTCACTGTAAACTGTTAAGTGAACTCATGTTAAAGCAAATTATTCTATTATTCTTTTAAAATGCCCCCAACACACACACACACTTAAATCTGGAAAAAAGCATGAAACAATGCATACACCAGGGGGTAGACAGTGGTTCTCTCCGGGTACAAGATCACAGGTACCCTTTAGTCTCTCCTTTTTGTTTGTCTATATTTTCAAGTTTTCCCAAAATTAGCATGTATAATTTTTATAATACGGAGAAAAAGTATTTCTGATTTTTAAAAGGTAGAGCAAGGTTATACTGAACCTTGCTGAACCAAGAGTTAGTCTAGCCTCAGACTCCATAGCCTAGAGCTGGGGGCGGGCGAGGGCAGGTAAAGCTGGGGCGTCTAGACCAGGAGAGCTCCTGGGATAGGAGCGGTGGCCAGCAACTCTGATGGCAGCACCCCCAACCCCAGGGGCTGAATGGCCACCTCACTTTGAGGTTCTCAGCTCCAGTCTCCCCCTTCTTCTCCACAGTCCTTGGGAAACTGGGACTTGCTCTTTTCCTGGTGAATATATGTAGAACATTAGAGATTCACCTGATTCACCCCCAGTTGAAAAATCTCTCTTTCTTATTAGTTGCAATTATACAAAAGTCATTGTTTTGAAAAGTCTCTCTTTTTAAAATAAACTAGTGGTTACCAGAAGGGAGATGGCTAAGGATAGGGGCAAAATAGGTGAAAAGGATTAAGAGGTATAAACTACATAAGTTACAAGAATGTAATAGATTGCACAGGGAATATAGTCTATATTTTATAGTAACTTTGTACGGAGTATAATCTGTAAAAATATCCAATTACTATGTTGTATACCTGAAACTAATATAATATTGTAATATGTATGTTCATTTATGACTGAAAAATTGTGCTCTACACTGGAAATTGACACATTGTAAACTGACTATAACTCAATAAAATAAAATTTAAAAAAATATAATCCTGTAAATCAACTATACTTCAATTTTTAAAAAGTCTCTCTTTTTTCTCGCCAGCCATCAGTGGCTTAGCTCCCAGCTGTCCACTGATCTCCCCTTCTTCTTAGCTGTGTCTTCATGAACCTGTCAGAACTTCTGGGAGAGGAAGCCTAGAGGCCCAATGTCCTAGGTCAGGAGGAGCAGCTATGTCCTGATGCCCGTCAATCATTCAGGACCGTGGACAGCTGCACATGGCTCCCCCTTCCCCATGTGTATTAATTTTTAATGGCAGCAGTAATACAGGAATGCACGGTCTTTATAAAAAAAAAATTAAAATGTTACTGATAAGGACAAAGTCCTCTTTAACTCCCCATCTCCCCGAACCTGAGAGGTAACCTCTATTATTAATCTGATATGAATACTTTCAGACTTTCTCTCTGCTTACATGTATTTTTTAAATAAATAAATTTATGGCATGTGTGGACTACTGCAATTTGTTTTTCTCACTCAGCAATATATCTTTTAGACCATTCCAGGTCAGTTAATATGGAAAATATTCCTCAAATACAATTGTACAGAATTTTTAAAATCCACAAAACATACCTATAAAATACTATTTTTATCCCCATTTTTGAAATGAGGAAGGCAAAGGTGCAGAGAGGTTAAATAACATGCCCAAAGTCACACAGCCAGCAAGTGCAGACGCCAAGACCGAACTAACTAAGGCAACGTGGTTCCAGATTCACACTTTTAAGTACTGCACTCTGTTGCCTCCCGCCTAGGTAGGTAGTGTCTGTAACACTTAGAACGACGTCTGACACAGAGCAAGCACTATGTCTGTGCTTGTTAAGTAAAAATCAAGTAATTGATTCCATATGATTGATACATCATAGTTTATTTAGTCATTCTCCATTGCCAGACATTTGGGTTATTTCTAATTTTTCATTGTTAAAAAGTGATGCTGTAGTGAACATCTTTGTTCATTCCTCCTGAGGTACATTTGAGAAATGGAATATTGAGAAATCGATCTGCTGCTTCTTAGCATTCTGGCATTTTTAATTTTGAGAGCTCTAGCCATATTACCAGATAATTTAGCCTTTTGAACTCCTTTCTCCCTGTTCTCTGAATGATTGGGATGGATGTGGTGGGTAGACCTGGTGAAGCGTGTGTTTTCATGGCCTTTTCATGGCCCTGGAGAGCTCTGTTTCAGTTCTGATTCTGTACCTACCCATCAGACAAAACTGCATGCCTCAATTCCCTCCTATGAAAAATGAAATAGCATAGAAAATAGAGAAATTTATGCATACAATAAGAGTAAGTACTCATTTCTTGATTTTTTTTCATTATATGTATCTAAGTGTACTGTGCATTATGACCAAAATGGTCCAAAACCACTGGGCTCCACAAGGGCAGAATGCAAAAGCCTGGGCTCTCAGCCACCATTGTTTACAGATATGGCCACCTGGACATCTTACTTAATCCTATGTGCCTCCATTTTTCTTAGCTACAAAATGTTGATTTTAGTGTGTACACATACAATAGAATGTTATTTAGCTTTAAAAAGGAAGGAAATTCTACAGGGATGACCCTTGAGGACACTATGCTAAGCAAAATAAGCCAGTCACAAAATGACAAATACTGTATGATTCTACTTATATAAGGTACCTAGAAACAGAAACAGAAAATAAAATAAAGGTTACCAGGAGTCTGGGAGAGGAGCAAATGGGGAGTTATTGTTTAATGGGTGTAAAGTTTCAGTTTTGGATGATGAAAAAGTTCAAAAGGTGGATAGTGGTGATAGTTTCACAACAATGTGAAGGTATTTTAATGCCACAAAACCATACACATAAAAAGGGTTAAAGTGGTAAACACTATATCTATTTTACCACAATAAAAAATGATAAAATAAACCAAAAGTAGTGTGTACATCATGAGGACACTGAGTGGATTAGTCAAAATCTTGTCAAATCTTTGGTGCCATTCTTCTTACTGTCATGAGCTCCCTGGTTGACTTGCTGTGCTGACCAGAGTTCTCCCCATAAACTGAGGAGTGGTGTTCTGCTTTAATGCCAGTCCTGTAAGCTTGGCTGACATAAGCTGATCAAAGAGCAAGACAGAGCATTCCATTCTCCATGAGCTGGTGAATGGTGTACTTATCCAAGAAGTCCAAGAAAAATCTTGTGATATATGTTTCTAAATTACTATGAATAATTTATTAAAAATCATTATCCATGATGTTCTTCAGTGTCAGCTGATTAAGTGTCTATGTGATAAATTCCTCCTGAGATTCTAATACCAGGAAAGAAATGCATTTCTTCTGATACACTGGTAAGATTTTATTCATCAGACAATAAAACCTCTACAACCTATTGTGTTTTCCTGTTTATGCTGGCTGCCCAGGAAGATACAGATAATATTACAGACTGTTACAGAGTTATAACTGGCCTTGACTGGTCATCACCTCTTCCTGTCTCTTGATAATATGATTTGACCTTTCTTTTAACAGTACTCTTAAACATGTGTCCCTTTATTGTATACTACCCTAAATTATTTTGCAAACTTTAATCCAAAAGACAATAATAACAAAAATGTAACATAGTAAATAGAAAAATTTTAATGGTCCAAATTCTAGGTCATGTCTCCCCAGCTGCCCTGAACCTGAGACCCCTAAGTAAAATGAACAGTGACTCAGAGTTGCCTTGAAGTTCCCAGGTATAGGAAGGAGGCCCACCAGGTTCGGCTGTCTTACCTTGTCAATGCTCGCTTGCCTGCAGGGAAACGAGAATGTGAAGCCCAAAGGCAGCTGGGCCCCCTTGAGGCCCATGTAGTCCAGGAAGTCGGCGATGCACTGCACGATGTGGTCAAATAGCTGCAGGGAAAGAGTGGCAGTCATCCCTGGCCTGCACTGTTATGGGGTGGCAGGCTGGCACCTCGGAGTGCAGAGTTTACCTCCTCACCGGTGCCCTGCATGATCTCCAGGGGGATGGCAAAGATTTTGTTGTATATTCGCACCGACCTCCATCCACTTCTGATCTTCACCAGGAGGACCCGGAAGTTGGTTCCCCCCAGATCCAGGGCAAGGAACTTTCCTTTCTCTGTGGTGGAGAAAGTGGGGGCTGCATCCACCAGCATGTACCGAGCAGGGCCTTGTGTGCGGGCATTGGGAGGAAGAGGAGACACCAAAACAGAGCAGACCCAGAGCCTGCCCACCTGGGCTCATGGCCAGAGGGGTACAGCAGGTCACTGAGCATAGCCTCAGAGCACTGGACAGGAACCCTGAGCCCATGTGAGGCCAGCCTGCTTTTCTTGGTGTCTGGTAAGAGCCCCACATAATACTTATGCTTGAGGAGCCTGAGAGTGAATCCAAGCCAGGCTACCCTGACTACAGTGGACTCAGAAGGTGCTTCCATCATGTCTGTAGGGCCTATAGGACCTGCTCATCACAAGCATGAAATTGTTCTTCTGTCCCGTTCTCCTCTTCCTCAGATTCCCACACCCCCACCTGATTAATAAGAAACCATATCAAGTCCAACCCCTATTACCGTCCAGGGCCCCCCAGCGCAGCGCCTCTCACTTCTCTGACATCGCAGAGCATCGCAGCCTGTTCCATGTAACCCCTCACCTTCCTTCCTGCTCACTCATTCTGTTCTAACCATGCTGGTCTTTTTGCTGTTCCCTGAATTGCCTGAATTTGCCGAAGACCTCACCCCCAATGAGCTCTCTTACGCCTTGTCCTGCTCAAATTTTCTTCATACCCCTGTCATTACATGGCATCCTTTGACATTTATTTACTGTCTGCCAGCCCAACAGAACATAGGCTCCACAAGGGTACGGACTGTGTTTTCATCACTACTCTGTCATCATGTCTACAACAGAGCCTGACATACAGCAGGTACTTAATGAAACTCTGAGGAATGAAGGCAAAATGATAAAAGAGATGAAAGAATGAATAACTAAATAGTGTCTTTTACTGCTTTCATTTTTTCCCTCAAGTAGACTTGAAGGATATTGGCTCTGGAAAATATCTTTATTGTTGAGACATTCCAAGTACAGCTGTATGACCTTGACTATGTCTTCTAACCTCTCTGAGACTCAGTTTTGACACTTATAAAATTGGAATCATTCTCTATTTATGTAACATACAGAGTGGTTGTGAGAACAAAATGAAATTAAAGGTTCAAAAGCAAATTAAAGATATGAAGCATTGTACAAAGGTCATTATATCTGGGTGAGGCCCATGAGATTCAAATTGGTGGAGTAACTTGTCTAAAGAACTGACTCCACTGTTGCATGGCTCCTCTTGGCTGAGCACAGAGGACCAGGAGAAGGATCAAGGGTCTGAAGTCTTGGGCAGAGTCAGGGGGAGAAAGTGAAGAGAGAGGAGAGGAAGAGAGCCAAGCCCCAGGACAGAAGAGAGCCAGAGAAGAGGGTGGAAGACAAGCCAGACACTCTAAGTGTCCAGATGGTAGTTCCCCAGGGGACAGCATCTGGGTCTTCACACACATGTAACCTAACTTATTCTTTCACTGCCAGTGCCTTGGATCAACCGAGGCAAATAGATTCAGAAGAGTACTAACTTTCTACCCAACTCTCCCTCCCTCCATTACAGACATGAACCCAAGGCTCTTAAAACAAAAAACCTAACTGGATTTAAGGAGTTTTGATGGGAGCTCTGGGTAGCCCATCAGAGAAGGGAGCTGTACTTGGCTCACCTGTGCCATCTGGCATCCCACGGACATAGGTGGGCAGCATCTTGACTGTGGCCAGTGGGTGGGTGTCCCTCTTCAGCCCATAGTCGAGCTCAACCCGCATCTTGTCCTGCACACCCTCAAGTTGCTCTCGAGTCAGCTGGAACAAAGCCAGCACCTTGTCAATCTGCTTCCGCTGGGCTTGCACACGGGAGGCCACTGCTGTCACCATGGCAGCTCCCTTGGTGCTGCCACTCTCTGACAGCAGAAAGCGAACATCACAGTTCGGGACCAGTTTCCTCACCACTTTGTGCAGGCGTTTTGGATATCTAAAGACAGGAGTGAAGGCAAAATATGAAACAATCATAAAGGCCCAGGCCTAGTCAATGGGAACAAACACAGGTGTAGCAATGGAATGGGGTCCTGAGGAGCCCTGCTCCCTCCTTCTGGGAAATTCTCATTTCTCTTGTGTTTTCCTGCCAGTATCCTTCATGTGAACTTGGCAGCCTCTGCCATCCCAATTTCCCCCCATTTATAACTGGGTGTATCTTACTTTCCAATCTTACCACATAGTAAGTATTCAGTAATAATGGATAGATGGGTGTATGGATAAGGACATGGATGGATGGCCTTGCTACTCAGACAATTGGCTTTAGCAGAGTACTTCTCTAAGAATGATCTCCCAAAGCAACCCAGCCAGCTAGATGAATGTAATCTCTGAATTCACCCCTGCCCCTATAATCGCAGAACCATAGAAGCTGGTTGGTTCCAGCAACCCAGAGAAGCAGCATAGTTTAGAGAGAACACTGGGACTCTGTTCCAGGGGAGGCTCATTTGCAGGGGTGTGGACCCGCCACCAGCACTCACTGCGGGTGGATCTTGTAGAGTGTGCCGTCCATGCCCACCGTGGTCCGAAGTCGCGCCAGCTTCTTGTTCTCCCGCAGGCGAGTCAGGATGGCTGCCAGGGCTGCTGCACAGAGATTAGCAGAACGGAAGGAGACGATGGTGCAGACGTGCTGGACCGCGATGCAGTCGGCTTCCGAAGGCTCCAGGCCCAGATCCGTCAGGATCTCTCTTGTATTGGCCAGGCCTTCTTTATACCTGGCCGGGGGAAAAGAATGAGAGGACCAAACTTCTCTATCCCCTGGGATTCCCCTCAGAGAGCCAGCATTCCCACCTCTCAGGACTGTGAAAATAAACAGGCTGGCACATAATCGTATAGTAACAATTTCAACAATGGTCATGATAGCCACTGTTTATCGCACACCCACTATGCGCCAGATGCTTGTCTAAGAACTTGACATGTATTAACTCACTCCTCACAAAAATCCTGGTGGAAGAATTGTCATTATCCTATTGTACAGAAGAGGGATCTGAGGCACAAAGAGGGTAGGTAACTTGTCCACAGGCACACAGTTAGTAAGCGCAAAGGCCAGGATTTGAACTCAGGCAGTTAGAGTACAGAGCCCACCATTTAAGGCACCCTGTACTACACTGTCTTTCATAGAAACTCAGTCTCTGCCAAGTTCTGCACAAGCACTAGACTCTGGGAGTACAGACTCTGGGAGTGCAGACTCAGGGAGCTCACCGTGCTGAGCTCAGATTCTAAGCTGACTACAAAGCTCAGGGCAATGCCAGGGTATCTAAGTCTGAGGAGCAGGATCCTGAGTTGACTGGGGCTAGCCAACTTCAGCAGTCAGCTCCCCACTGCAGGGACCTGTGTGTGAGGCCTCCAATCACCAAAGCCAAAGCCAGTCGCCAACTGCACCAGGTAGAGAAGGCTCTTTGCTCTAGCAGTTGTTCTTAATTTGGATTCAATACATGACCAAGGATGCCCTGATATTATAAGCAAAACTGTATGAAATGTACATTTTGGGGTAAAGGGTCCAGAACTTGAATCAGATTCTCAAAGGGGTTTATGGCCCTAAAAAAGTTATGTCACTACTTCAGGGAGGAAGAAGGCAGCAAAACATGAGGGGAGGGTAGACCTCTGACAGCAGAATCCCTGGCTGATGAAACCAACAAGAAGCCACATGTGAGGCTTTGCTAACCCACCTTGAAGCTCTGCCCAGGTCTGAAATCGTCCTGGTGAAGAAGGAAGATCTGGTCCCTCTGTGTACCACTCCCATGAGCACACCATGCCTTGTCTGCCCACCCTAATCCTCTGCAAAGTCAATGTGAGAGGGACCCTGCCGAAAGCTTACTTCTCCATGGCAGCCACATGCCGTGTTTCAATCTTGCCCTTGATGTGGAGAGCGGAGGATTTCTCGCCGCCAAACAGGAGGCCTGCCTTGGCCATCTTTAGCAAGATAAGCCTGACGAGTTCTCCCAGATACAGGCCGCTGATCATCTTCTCAAACCTACAATTTGGTGAACAGATAGGAGGCAGCAATGCCTTTGATTACGCACCATCCATTCCCAAAGCCCATGAGCCATGGCCATGGTCAGGACTACGAGTAGTGAAAAGGCCTCTTGACGGGTCAGGAGGCCTCAGTCTCTGCCCCAGAGCCCACTCATCCTCTCTGAGCTGCATTCTCCTCACCTATAAAAGGGGAAGACTAACCTAGAGGAAATCTAAGATTCTTTCCTGATCATAAAGTGCTTGATTCCAAGAGTCTTTATCTCAAATCATCCCTTGGCCATGGGAGTGCCATTCTCATGCTAGGCATAAAGAACCTCAACTTCAGAGACTTCAGCTACTTTCCCAGGATCACCAACCACAACATGACAAATCCAAATTTCAAATGTTTCCAATTCCTATACATGTTTCTGTCCAAGAGAGAAAGATGCTGTGTCTGTGAGATGGGCTTGGACAGACCCAATGAGCCCCAAAGAGGACCAAAGAGGTTCTACAATAATGTGGATGAAATATTCTGCCAGGCTACCTACACCTGGACTCTCAGTCTGCATACAAGCAATTATTAATTGTTCCCCAAATAAACTACTAAAAATAATTTTTATTCTGCAAATGTAAGATGTGAAATCAAGAATAATCTGTTTCCTAATCAAATTTATGTATTTCATTATAAAAAGTCTTAAAACACTGCAGAAACAGAATACAATCAAAAGAAATCCAAGTTGGGTTTAGGGGAGTGGAATTTATTTTAAGTGAAGTGGATGGAGTGAGGATGATAAAGTCCAAAAAAATGGGAACCATGTCCTTGGGCTGTGACAGCTCTGTGTCACCAGTGAAATGGGTATGTGCTGGGGAACAGGTGCATTCAAAGCAGAAATTTGCTCCCCAGCTATGCAATTTTAGTGTTTGAGTGGTTTCTAGGAGGTACTTAAAATATTTATTCACCAGGGCTTCTTGGGAAAGCGGTTTTCCAGGCCTGGGGCTGGGAAAGTACACAATGAGCCTGGAGCATCTTATTGTGTCAGAAAATAAGGACGTATTTAAAGTGTGATGCAAACATGTCAAGAGAAGACAGGGACTAGCTTGAAGGAGCTTCCACTGGCTAAATCTGAAAAAATGTGAGCATCAAAATAAATAATTCTAGGAAGAAATTATAACGCATAAAGTAAAAAAGTATCCATATTAGTATAAATAGATAACTGGAGAGTTCTTCCTTACCGTAGAATAACAACCAATAAACATAGAAGGAATGATGTATTTAGAAATTCATCAATGGATGCTAAGCTACAGAGTGATAGTTCAATGAGAAATAGGATATTCACATAGTCTCAAAGTATCTCTTCACCAGATAATGATTCTCTACAGAGGGAATACTCCACCTTATGGTAGAGAAACCTCTTGCATCTCCCCTCAACCAAGTGATCTGAGTTATAGCATCACCCATAATGGAACAAACATCACGTGCTTCCAGATCTGATACCCTGGGCAGGAAACATATCATTTGTGTGATAGCCCTGCCAAAAATGCGTCACCTGAATCTAATCCTGAGAAAACGTCAGAAAAATCCAAGTTGAGAGACATTCTGTGATATAAATGGCCTGTACGCTTGACAGGTCATGAAAAAACAAAGATATTACAGATGATTATAAGAGGCTGAAGCAACACAGCAGCAGCACAACATGTGTGAGTCTGGACCTGGCCCAGAACAGCATTTTTTCTTTTTCTTTTTATAAAGGACTTCAGTGTGGTAGCTGGTGAGTTTTGAATAGATCTGTAAATTAGATATCAGAACTGATCAAGTGTTAATTTCCTAATTTTTATAATTATACTTTGGTTATATAAGAGAATGTAATTGTTTTCAGATAATATGCTCTGAAGTGTTTAGGAGTTAAAGGATCTTAAGTTTGCAATTTAATCTCAAATGGTTCAGAAAAATAATTTTATACAGTCGTATATTTTATACATATGTGTACTTAGTGTGTGTTGGTATATACCTATACACACAGACAGAAGGAGAATGTTATCATTTAGGGAATCTGAGTGAAGGGGAATTTTGTATTATTTTTGCTACTTCTCTGTAAGTCTGAAATTATTTTTTAAATTTCTAAACTTTTTTTCATTCAACAAACACCTTTTGTTTTTTAAACAAACACTTAATGAGCTGCAATAATGTGAAGACACTATGTGTAGAAAGGAAGGGAAAATGGCAGGTGTGGCCAGCCGTCTGGCGCACAGGCAGAGCTGAGGCAGGTCCCACGCCGTTACACGACAGGCGAGCGTGGGACGAGCGCGGAGAAAGGCTCCGTGAGACCTGAGCCAGGGAAGGACTCACGCCAGGTGCTGCGTGATTAGGCCTCTGAGAAAGTGGGTGCAGGGGAGATGGGAAACACAAATGAGGAACGTGCGCTCCCTCAGGCCTCACTGGTTTTTTCTGAGGCCACTCATCTGAATGAGCCAAGAGGGCAAGGCCTGAGTTACCTGGTTCACAACTGTGTCTCCCCTGCTTCTGGAACTGAATTAGAATTAGGGATATGACCTAGGGGAACGCACTCAATTTCCTTGGCTTCACTTTCCTCATCTGTCCAGTGAAACTGAAATACAAACCTAGTCTCATAAACTCAGATTGCCCAGATTACACCTTGGAGTACTCACAGTTGCTTCCCAGGATTGAGAGAGCCGAGGTCCAGCTCCCGGTCAAACTCAGTGCGGATGTCCTCCAGGGCCCCGTCATCCCCGAAGGCCCCCCACTCGGTGTTGATGCACATCCTCCCCTCGTCGCCTTCCACCAGGTCAATGTTGCTCATGTCCTCCATGTAGCACGCGTTGGTGCCGGTGCCTGGACAAGGGATCAGAGAGAACACACAGAGACGCAAGGGCTCCAAGCTGGGCAAAGACAGAGGGAACTCTCGACCGCCTGAGAGTCCTCTGAATGCACCACAAAGTGCTTTTGATCCACTCCCGGGCCTGGTTCTTGCTGAGGGAAGCAGCTTTGGCAAGCCCGGGAGTTCATGAGGAATAAAGCTGACATGTCAAGTCTACACTTGTCAGGGTGTTAATGGTTTGCTGTTATGAATGGAGTCAATTGTGAAGAAGTCCCCGATGAATATGTATGAAAGCTGACAAAGCACATTTACAAAGAGGAGGATGAGTTAATGTAACCTTGTAAATACATATTTTTTTAAAATCACCAACCCACAGTAATTTTTTAAACCCTTTCCCTATGTTGCTTAGCCTCTTCTCTATTTGATAATAAAAACATTCCTTATTCACAGCCTGCCACAAATTGTTCCTAACATAAGCTACATCCTTGTCTTTAACAGTGATTAGCTATTACAGAAGAAAGCAACATGCCATTATTCAAACACAAACTTACTCTAAAGAAACACCTCAAACACTTGAGTAGTAGCGAGTGGCTGCAAATAGGCACAATCTATTTGGGTCCTATCAGGATGATAGAAATGTTCTAACTAACTGGATTGTGGTGATGGTTACAGAACTTTGTAAATTTACTAAAAATCACTGCATTATACACCTAAATGAGAGGATTTTTGTGCCTCAATAAAACTGTTTTTTAAAAAAATGTAAGTATCTTCCCCTGGCTGATACTCTGATCTCAGGATTTTAAAGCCAACATGAGAAATAAGAGATAAAGAGAAGTAGAATGTAATATTTGGGAAAAGCTTTTCTCAGAAAAGCACACTGTTTAGGCATGGCCCCAAATCTACAGGTCACCAGACATTGTCACTAAGACAGACACAGTGGACAGTAACTGATGCCATGACAGGCAAGCACCAGGCCCATTCTGAGGTGTGGGGCTCCAGAAACAGAAAGGCAGATCAAGCCCTTCAGCTGTAAAGATCCTGCCCTTTGGGCAAGTCCAGCTGAGGAGAGTGGGTTGGAAATCAAGAAAAACAATTCAGAAAACTCCCCTCAACAGTGGTAAAGGAATGGGGAACTGACGGGGTAGTAAAGAACAGCCTATAAATCTGATCCACTTGGCCTTCCTGTCCCCCAGATAGCCTTTCCACGGGCCCCTCCTGGAGAACCCCCCAGCTCAGATGTTGAGACCACCCACCAGACAGCTCTTCTGAGCTGCAGCCTCCGCTCATCTTGCCTACACAGAGCTATGGCCTTTGGCTGGCCTCCCTGCTCCAGCCTTGCCCCCAAGAGTTGATTCTCCACACAGCACCAAATAAGCTTTTTAAAAATGCATTCCCCATTTATCCATCCCCGGCCCAAAGTCCTCCAGCGCCTTCTGTCTCTCGTGGGGTAAAAGCCAAAGACCTTACAGTGACTGTGTCCACTGTCCTATGCAATCTGCCCCATCCTGTCCACTCTCTCTGGCCTAAACAGCCTTCTATTCTCGGCCTTCACTAATTTTGAATCAGCCACCACTCAGCCTTTTAGGGTTCTTCGAGCACCCCAGATTCATTCCCATCTCAGAGGCCACAGGACTCTCTTCCCTTCCACTCCTGTTTGCTCCTTCCTCCTGAGGTCCCTGCTCAAATGTCACCTCAGGCCTCAGAGGCCTGCCCTGACCACTCCACCACACTTACTCTCAATCACATCACCCTGCTTTACTTTCCTTATCATACTAACCACCATCTGAAATTACATTGTTTGTTTAGGTCTTTTTGGCCTTTAACCCACCTACCCACTGAAAGCTTCGTAAGTATAGGAACCTTTGGGATTCTCACCACTAAGAATCCAATGCAGAGCACAAGGCCTGGCACACAATAGGCCCTCAGTAAACACTTGTTGAATGAATGCATGTATTAATTTTCCATCTTCCTATGTTACTTCTTCTAAATAGAAAGTACCAATAACCTTCCCACAAAATTTATTCAGAGGTCCCTGAAACTAAGCCCTTAACTAGCCCCTTTCACCCACCTCCAAAAAGCAAGTCAAATTGAGTTACCAATGATGACACCAACTTCGCAGTAGGGATCATCATAGGCGCACGTCATCATGGTCCCCACGGTGTCATTGACCAAAGCCAGGATGTCCACATCTATGTCCTGCTGGAACACAAGTGGCAGAGGGCATCAGTGGGTGGGAGGGAGGCATTATCCCTTTATTTTTCCCCACAGAGGAAGCAAAAGCAGTGAAGATGCCTGGTTGAGACAATCACTACATCCCGCCTTCCGGGCCTGCCTGCAAGAAACAAGGCCTTTGTTAAGTTTCAGGGGCCCAGGGGAGAGAAAGAACAGTTGGGAGCTGAAAAATGGAACCCATTCTCCTGCTTTATGAGTGAAGGCTTCTGTGCAAAGGAAACATGAGGGAAAGACCACTAGGACTCCAGTCTGTGTTTGAGGGACCCTGAGGAAAGCATGTTTATCCTGGGAGCAATGGTGTTTCCAGGAGAAAACACCAACGTCCTCACCCACGGGGACATTTTAACCAGCCTCAGCCAAGTCCTCTCCATGGGCAGCACCGTGCGTTTCCCACCCTACCAAGTCAACTTGGGTTATTGCACCACAGTTCCACAAGGTTTGAGGGAGCATTTTAAGGTAAAATGAAAACAAGAACACAGGATACAAAAGAATACAAACTCAGCTTTGAAGAAAAAAAGACTGGAAGGGTATTCATCAAAATATTCCTTAAGCTGTCAGGGTAACAAGTCATTTGGGTTTATTGGTGTACTACTCAGCTCAGTAAGGAGCATGTCTTGCTTTTGCAGTTATTTAAATTATTGTAAAATGAATTCAACAAATAGAGATATTCAATGAATAGAGAGTGGAAAGTTGGACAGAGAGCCAGACTGGAAAGAAAGTGATCTTTTAAGCCTCAGAGAGGAGAGGTGGGGGTTGGAGCACTACACAGTAGCATCAGGTCTGAGGCAGCTGGGGAGGGCCCTGGGGAGTGCAAGCAACCCTTCAACAGTGCTCGGAACGAGCTCCACATAGCAAGGCTCACTGGTGGCTTTAACCAGATAGCACAGCCACATCTGTGCTACAGTGAGACCTTCCCTAAGATCAAGTTGAGGGTAGGTACAGTACAAGACATCCCACTCCCCAATCCCTGCAACCCTAAAGAGAAGGGGGCTAGGACTGGAAGGGCTCCCTGAGCTGAGGTGGATTCCTCACCTTGTGTTTTTTCATAGCATTTGCCAGAGATCTCACCACGTCGGTGTTCTGAACTCCCCGTGCCTTAAACTTCTTCGTCCATGACAGCAGGATGCCCTGGGGGAAGATTTCAGATCCACAAAAGATGAAGAAGACACTCAGTTCTGAAAATGAGCTGCATAAATCTCATGCTTAAAGTGCACCCCCCATGGCCTTCTCGTCTTTAAGCTGAATCACTCTAATTCTTCCAACATTTTCTCAGAGGTTTTTTCTAATAATTTCAACATCTTTCCTATTACTCGCATCTGAGCAGTTTGAAACGTAATACATTAGAGCAGAAAGAACAATAGCTGTAGAGTTAGAACACTTGGTTTCACAAGACATTGTCCAAATAATTTAACCTCTCAGCCTCAGTTAACTCATCTACAAATTGGAAACGTCACTTCTGCCTCTGTCACAGGAATGCTCTGATGGAAGTTATCTGGTGTGTGGTAGATACACATGATGTTTGCACAATGCCGGGTTTGCCAGGTCCACAAAGAACTGACATGGTGTTACCTCGTAAGACTCCCTTGGGAACTTAATTTCAACTTAAAAAAATGGTTCTCAATTTGCATTATCAATTATCTGCTTACAACTGGTGTTTCTGAAGAGTTTCATGTCTAAAATAGCAAATAATCACAGAATGTTTCAGACTGGAAGAGAACTTGGAGATTAAGAGACTTGCCCAAGGTCACATAGTCAAGAGGAGCCGAGCCCAAACTTACAAACTCCCTGACCACCCCCTACATCCCCACTTCCACCCTCTTAGTTTATGGATAAAGCAGCCAAGCTTTAGAGAGGAAGGAAACTTCTCCAGGTCTCACAGTGGGTGAAGGACAGAGCCCAATTGGAACACAGGTCTCTGATGGCCCACCAGTGACTAGGTTTTCACCCTGCACCACAGCACTGCCTAGTGGCAGTTCTCCCTAACTTCTGCCTTCATGGGCTATAGTAATATCCCTGCTTCAACGGGACAGAGGAGTGAGAGATTGCAGGGTGACCTCCTTCCAAAAAGGATGCTAGGGACAATGTGGGAACTGTTGGGGGGAGAGTATATAGGGAAGTGGGGGAAAAAAGCTGTACCTACAACCATATATATTTAAATTATGTATATAGCATAACACCAGTATTTAATAGATATGACTGAAAGGAAAACTCAACAATTCTACTAGTGGGCATCTCTGAAGGTTGGGATTAGAGGGGATTTCTATTTTCCTCTTTAAATTTTTTAATTCCTACCTTCTTTTATCTCTTTTTCCCCCCTATCTTACAGGAGTGTTACCATTTAATCATCAGAAACACATACACACAAGGAAAATTCTCTTTGGCTAAGAATTTTCCGTTTCCTCATTTAAACAAACAAAACAACAACAAAGTGATATCTTCCTTTAATTCCCATGCCCTGAACTTCTTTAATCATTTTTCAGTTTCACAAAGAATCCCCTTTAGCCACACCCCTCCATGAAGTCTTCCCTTCCTACCTCCTCCTGCATTTATACAGCTGAGCAGACTCCACCTTCTCCAAAGCCCTTATTTTCGTGTCACAAATCTGCTGCAGAATCATGCCCACTCTCAGTTATTATTACTAATGCACTTCCTTGTGGCTGAAACTTCTCTACTTTAGACTTCACTGAAAGGCAGTTTGGGAGGAAATTTTATAAAATGCAAGTAATTCAACTAGATCTTGACGAGAAAAAGCATTTCTCTTTTCCTTGATATAATCAAGCTCACTTCCCTAGTTTAAATGTCATCTGAAAACCATTACTGGGATACAACACAAAATGGATCAAAATGCTTTCAGGCATCTGCTGGCATTTTAAACAATGTTTTAAAGCTGTGCCTTTTTAGAAAGTCAGTGTGGTCAGGGAGTTGATGAGCTTGGGCTGAGCCATTCTTGGCCATGTGGACTTGGGCAAATCTCTTTACCTCTATGAACTGCAATTTTTCTCAAATATAAAATGGAAATAATTAAATCTGCCTAATATGATTGTTCGGGGATTTGAATGAGGCAATGCACATAAAGAGTTCAACATAGTGCAAGATACAGTGTCAAAATCTGGTACAGTCTATCATCATCATCTTCTTCCTTCTTCCTGACATCTCTGTGCCTAAGCTCAAACAAGAGACGTTTAACTATTTGGTAAATCAAGGTCAGATTCTTGACTCCTCCCTACAACTGACTCAGAGGAACTCTGATCTCCACACCAGCGAAGACAAGCAAAGCTCCCCTGGCCTCTTCTAACATTCCCTGAAACCTTCTTTATACTATATTTTTTCCCACTTCTTTCTTTATAAAATAATTAAAAAGTAAACCTCAGCCATCTCCCATATAGATAGATGATGGCAAATTCTCATTCAGCAGAATCCAGTAAATGATTGATTGCACCTTCAAATGTAGATAGTTATCAACAGATATTAAATAAAAGACATTGTGCTAGAGACCCTGGGGGTGGAAGAGGAGAACAATACAAAATAGTGCCTGCCCTCCAGAAACATCTGTTGAATTGGGGGACAAGGTACAAAAGCATGAATAGACAAATCATATAGGGACAATCATTCAAACCCTGTAGCTACCACTGATGCACCAGGCACAGTGCTTGGCATGGTACAGATGCTTTGTTCAAGCTTCACCTCAGCCCAGCAAGTAGAAATTATCCCTGTTTTACACATGTGAAAACAAGGGACCCAAAGTAACTTGCCCAGTGGGCACAACTTGTCCTGAGCCATGATTCAAAGCCAGGTCTGTGGATCACAAAAATCTACTCCCTTTCCACTATGCCAAATGGCTCAAGCCAACAATATCAACCACATCCCAAGGTGGTCCCTGATATCAGGTGGTCCATGAATTGACTGTCATCTGAATGTCCTGACCAGTCCGTGCAGCAAGAGCTCATGGACCACCACTGGGGGCAAGAGTGGCCTGGGGAGACCTGAATATAGACAATAATCCCCTGGCTTCAGAAAGCACATTGTCCTTTTTTATGTCCCCTTACTGGTTTTCACAGATTCAAGCAAGATCAGGTTTGATTTCTCCCTGTTTACAAACTGAAAATCTGAGGCGTACAGAGATAGATTACCCAAGACTCTAGCTGGCTAGTGGCATAGCTGAGACGGTACATCCCAGGTGTGAGGTTTGCTCAATAGCATTGTCACTCCAGTGACCCCACCTCAATCCTGCTTCCAAGAGCTTACTGTAGAGGCAGAATCTCTAAGCCTTCCCACTCTAGTTACAACAGTGGTTCCAAGTATGGTTCCCAGACCAGCAGCAAATGCATCACTCTGTAACCTATTCCAAATGCAAATCTAAGGCCTCACTGATTAAGAAACTCCTGTGTGGGGCCCAGCAATCTGTGTTTAACAAGACTTCTGGGATTCTGATGCAACCAAGGCCTGAGAACCACTGAGTTTGGTGGTGGAAACCATTTTGTTTCCTGTGCTGTGCCCATGTTAAGTGTAAAATCAAGGTAGCTACGTTAACATATTCTCTGCCTCACATTTCCACATCACTGTTAAGGGGGGGGGGGTGGCAAGAAAAAGAAAAAGCAAGCAAGAAAACTCCTGCTGATCCCTCCTGTTCCCAGCCTGACTCCTGCTCATGCCACATTCTCCAGCTCCAAACCCAAATCCTACACAGCTTCTTCCCTCCCCAGCAGCAGCCTTACCTCTTCCAATTTAGTCTGTCTGCAGGGAAATGAAAAGGTTAGGCCGAGAGGAAATTTCTTCTGCTTCAACCCTTTGGTCTTCATGAAATCTGCCAGACAGTCAGCTACATATTCAAACAGCTGTAGAGAAAAGAAAGCACAGGACCCCGAGCTAAGGCACAGTCGCCCATAAACTTGATGCCAAGGCCTTCCCCCACCTTCGTAGAGCTCCTGCCCGGTACCTGTGTGCCATTCCCTCGGATGATTTCATTGGGTGTTGGGTAGAACTGACTCTCCATCTGGACGTTTCGTTTCCCCTCTTCAGAGACTTGCACCTTCAAGACTCGAAACTTGGATCCTCCAAGATCCAGGGAAAGAAACTCTCCATTTTCTATTAAAAAACAAACCAAGAAAAGTTATCATTAATTGAGGGTCTGCTGTATGGCAAGCTCTGGTTGGTCGTGGGAAGCACAGGGAGTGGCATCTAAATCAGAGCAGGTGACAGAGCTGAGTGTGACAGGGCATCAGGTAGCCAGACCGAGGAGAACAGGGGTCCAGGGAGAGGAAATTGTGAACAAAGGAATGAGACTGTATGGGGGTGGAAAGGTCTGTGTTTTGAGCAGGAAAGAGGTGTGACAGAAATGAGGCTGGCAGGCAGTCTTGGGTTAAAAAAATTAGGAAGGATTTGGAAAAGCCATCCCACCCCAAGGAGCTTAGGATTTATCCAGAAGGTAGTGGGGAGTCACAGAAAGTTTTAAGAAAGATTTTAACCAAGATTTGATTGAGGTTTTGGGAAAACACCTCTGGCAATAACCAGGATGGACTGAAGGATTTTATTAAAAGAGGAGGTTCTTATGCTGCAAGCCAGATTGAAGGTGACCCAGAAGACCTACTGTATTGTAATAATGTCTGCATGGACTGATTCTTTCCTCTGGCCACCAGCACCATCATCGCACTGTGGTCACCTCACCCCACCAGTGACTCAAGACCCTAGTTCACAGAAACCACACAATGTGATCCTTTTTGTGACTGTGATCCCAGGAAAAGGACTCATTGGACCTCAGCGAAGGGAGAACCTGCCCAGAAGACAACAGCAGCAGTGGGGCCATCAGAATCTTTACAGACATTATTAAGATTGTTATGACCTCCCATCATGGTGACTATAGTTAATAATATTGAATTGCATATCTGAAAGTTACTAAGAGAGTAGATCTTAAAAATTCTCACCACAAAAAAAGTTTTTTGTGACTATGTGTGGTGATGAATGTTAACTAGACTTACTGTGATCATTTCACAATATATACAAATATCGAATCAGTACGTTGTACATCTGAAATTAATGTGCTGTATGACAATTGTATCTCAACTTAAAAAATAAAAAAGAAACAATAATTTTTTTAAAAAGAAATAATCTTTCATGAGGGTGAGGCTTCCTTGACAATCTGTCTGCTGGGGACAACCCTCCAGTGACCTTTCAGCGGCTGGAGGCTGCCACAGACGCCAGGGGTTTCCTTGTCCTAAACTGCTGCCAGGGCTTGTAACTCTGCTCCGTCCCCATTTCCAAGTGCAGCATCTCCCAAAGTCACACAATGACTGAACGTGTAGCTTCCTGAAGATTCAGAATCTCCAGGGGTAAGAGGCCTGGGAAACCACGTTTAGGTATCACCCCAGGTAAGTCCTATGCTCAGGGAAGTATGGGACTTCTGTCCTAGTGCAGACCCCTCAGCCCATCAGCTGACAACACTGGGGCTCCTGGGTTCACCCCCAAGGCTCACCTTCCAGAAGGCCTAGGAAGCTGCCTGGAGACAGAGGCCAAGAAGAAAGGCAGCTGTGGTGGGGCCTACAGAATCAGTCACATTCAGATAACAAGATGGGCACTTCTGTCCCCCTTCCCTTATGACTGATGGAAGAGAAGGCACTTCTAAGGCGCAAGTAAGAGCAGTCAGTTGCAGCTCCCTGACTGAAAGGCTGGGAGGTAACTAAGCTCAATCAAGTTATCCCTTCTCAGGTAGGTTCAGATGAAAAGATGGGAAACTACAGAGTTGGAGTAGGTACACTCAGAAGGATTTCTCTGGAAATTGCATACATTTCTGAAATGGAGGCCCCAAGAGATTAGGAGAGTTTTATTTGTTTGGTTTTGTTTGTTAGTAATCAGAAATTATACCACCAGGTTGCAGGAGCTATGCAGGACTTGAGACATTTTGGAGAGTTTAAAGCATTCCTTCCTTGTGACCTCATCTGATCCTAATGACCCCACAAGTTGGTGGGACAAACTGGCCACAGCCCTTTTACTAATGAGGACAGGCGTACAGTGGTTCTGGGACTTGACAAGGTCACTTGGCTCCACAGGGACTCTGGGCCCAGGGACCTCACCATAGCTTGATCACTGGTGAGATTTATTGCGTGATGAGAGGCTCTGAGGAGACAGTGAAGAAAGGAGGTGGTGTCTCCTGGTCTGAGGAGGAGGGAATTTCTACAACTTGGTCAGTTTCACTTCTAAACCTTCCTGAAGCAGCTAGGGCCGGGAAGGCACATCCAGCCAGCAGCCTCTAGACCGTGAAAGGCCACTTTCCTTTGCTTCTGGGACACACCTCTACAAGAGGAGCCACAACACAGGAAGCCAGGAGGACTCTGACCTAGTGCTCCCTCCTCTCCATACATACACCTCATGACTCAGGTGCTTCCTCAGAATGGCCCCAGATGACCCATCAAAGACCACAGTCCCCTCAACATTCTAAAGAGCAGTGTCAGAATTGAACAGAGATTTCAAAGCAGGACTGTCTCTTTCCACAGCTTATGTTCCTCCACGGTGGTACACTGCCCATGCCACATGCCCACCCACAAGCAAGGGAACAGGCTGCTCCACCACAGTTCCCGGGGGCCTCTCAAATGGCAGAGCAAAGATACTTTGGACCAGGCATTAACCGAGGGGGGCCCAGAGCCCAGCAAGTCCAATCAAAGGTCTCTGAGAGCTCCCCAAACTTTAGTTCCTGCTCGTTCAAGAGCCCCAAAGCCCCTGCTGGAACTTGGCTGGAACACTGGGACCCTGACATTGGGGAATTCCCTTGGTCCTTAGTGCTCTCAGCTGACCTGGGGATAGCAGTTACACCACGGGGTTCTTACGGGAATTGTGTGAGGCAGTGCGTCCCTAGCACCCCAAGACCACAGAAGATGCCTGGTAGATACCAGTTCCTTTCCCTCCTATGGCCTTACCCAGAGGTTGAGAATGGAAGAGTTTGATGAAAACTCAGAGATTCCCTCTAGAGTTCTCTAGGCTGTGGTAAGGAAAATAATGGTTCTCCCAGGATGTCTATATCCTAATCCCTGGATCCTACGAGTATGTTAGGTCACATGACAAGGGGGAATTAAGGTTGCAGATAGAATCAAAATTGCTCATCAGTTGACCATGAGATTGGGAAATTATTCTGGATTATTTGAGTGGGCCTAATATAATCACAGGGGTTTTAAATATGGAAGAGGGAGGCAGAAAGATCAGAGCCAGAGATTTGAAGATGCTACACTGGGGCTTGGAGATAGAAGGGAGCATGAGCCAAAAAATGCAAGCGGCTTCTAGAAGCTGGAAAAGGCAAAAAAATGGATTCTCCCCTAGAGCCTCCAGAAGGAATGCAGCTCTGCTGACACCCTGAGTACAGCCCAGGGAGACCCATATCAAATTCTGAACTTCAGAGCTGTAAGAGTATAAATCCGTGTTATTTAAAGCTGCTAAGCCTGTGGTAACTTACTACAACAGCAATAGAAAACTAATGCGTAAGCCAACTCTTTCATTTTATAGGCAGAAAAAGTAAGGCTAAACATTCCAAAGATCACTGAGGAATGACAGAGCTGGGCCTAGAACCCAGGTTTCTTAAATTATCATTTAATATTTTTTCTACCACAACATACTATCTTCTATCACTTACTATCTAAAGCCTAGAATCTAAAGCCTAGATACCTAGGCGTAAAATGCCACTTACCATCCATTCAACAAATACTTCAGGGCCTAGTGTGCATCAAGCACCGTGCAGCGCTCAGAACACTGTGGTGAAGAAGAAATAGATCCTGCCCTCGTGAAGTGCTGGTCTAGTGGGGAGGCTCTCATACACAGCATGGGGATAGGCACTCTGACAAGCTCCTAGCCCAGCATGGGGATGCTTCCCAGATCAAGGCAATAATCTCTACACCGTGGTGGAAAAGCTAAGTGGTGTTCCCAAGGGTAAGACTGTTGGGATTCTCCAGCAGGAGGAGGAACACAATGGGTAGGGCCAAGGCAGGCAGGGAAAAAGAAAGGTGCATTTGAACTTTGGTTCAAAACTTTTGATATTGAGCCACTGGAGCATAGAGAAATGCGGAGGTCAGGGCGGGGAATGTGGAGAGAGGGCTGCAGAGATAAGCCAGGGTAAAGGAGCAAACTTCAGGCACCCATCAGCCTAGAGGGAACCAGGAGGATCATGGTCCCTGGCAGCCCATAGCCCCACTCACCTGAGCCATCTGGAATGGCCCTGACAAAGGTGGGCAACATCTTTACTGAGGCTGTGGGGTTGGTGTCCTTCCCCAGGCCCTTCTGCATTTCAGCCTGGAACCGAGCCATGATGTCCAAAAGGGTCTCATCAGAGAGCCGCATGTGATACAGGAACCTGTCCACCTGGAACGGATACCAAAGTGATCAAGATAGGCTGCTGGGGACACTTGCCCTCCATTCGAGGCTATGAATTCCCACCCCAGGCATGAAGTTGTGTTCCTGATTCTAGACAGCTTCTTATTTTAATTAAAAAAATTTTTATTGAAGTATATTCAATTAACAATGCTGTGTTCATTTCTGGTATACAGCACAGTGATTCATTTATACATACATATTCATTTTCATACTTTTTCATTATATGCCATTACAAGGTACTGAATACAGTTCCCTGTGCTACACAGTAGGACCTTGCTGTTTATCTATTTTATATATAATAGTATCTATAAATCCTGACCTCCCAATTTATCCCTCCCTACTCCATTTCCCCCTGGGAACAATGTTTGTCCTCTATGTCTGTGAGTCTGTATCTGTTTTGTAAGTTCATTTGCCTTTTTTTTTTTTTTTTAAAGATTCCACATATTAAGTGGTATCATATGCTAGTTTTCTTTCTCTTTCTGGCTTATTTCACTTAGTATGACAATCTCCAGGCCCATCCATATTGCTGCAAATGGCATTATTTTATTCTCTTTTATGGCTGAGAAGTATTCCATTGTGTGTGTATGTATGTATGTATGTATGTATGTATGTGTGTATATATATATATACCACACCTTCCTTATCCAGTCACCTGAGGGACAGCTACTTGATGTGGATTCCCAAAGGTTCCTTGCCTAACCCCTCATCGAGCTGAGGACAAGATGGGGAGTTAGAAGAACAGAATGGAATGGAAGGCTGCGGAGGTGGAGACTTATTCTGAAGCACAAGCTCTGAGGGAAAAATGATTACCCCATTTTTTTCTGACGGGACAATGGAGGGGCAAAACTAGGAAGAATTCAGTTTCTAATTCCTAGTTCAACGCCCTCACAGTTGTCTCATTGCCCTTACACTAGAAAAGAATAGCTATAGCTTAAACCTTAAATTCCTAAACACGGAAGCTTTCTTTTATCCAGTAATAACAGTATATATTCAGACACGTCTCCCTTTGTTTAGTGGCTGCTAGAAAGCTCAGAACTAAATTCAGTTTCCAAGTGCTATCTCTACAGTCCAGTGCTTAAATTTCCATTCTGTTTTTAATTGAGGTTGTTTTAATTAAGATAAAGTTTAATTTTTAAAGCTAGCCCAAATTGCTATGGGAAATGAGTGCCTGTCACTCAAATAACCAGGAAATTGTGGCAAAGGACCACTGCTCCAATGGAGGAAAGTGATAAAAATCACTATGGCTGTGAGCAGTCCATGTGAAGGTAATATGTCACATCATATTACCTTCCTCCCCATGCTAATGCTAATCATTTGGAGCTGGCAGCCTGGATTCCCAGGGCTCACTGGGATGGATTATCAGGAGGAGGGACAGTGGCACAGGCACCCTGTATTTGCCACCCCGTTTTATATACTGAACAGCGTCTCCACCCATCCAGGTCACAAGGCGGCTTGATCTTGGCACATTCCTGCAAGTAATTGCTCTCCCACACTCTTATCTAAGGCTAAGAACATTTATTGTAGTCTGCAATGTGCTTTCATGTATGTCACCTCATCTAATCTCTGAAACATCCTTTTGAGGCAACCAGGTAAGGCCAAAATTATTGCCCCTAATTGAGAGATGAAGACTCCAAGGCTCAGAGCTGTTAAGTAGCATTAGGAGAGCCATAGGAAGTGGTAGCACTGGGACTATAATGCAGTCTCCACATTCCTTGTTACGTGGCCTGAGTTTGCTTCATAGCTTCATGTGCGACCCACAAGCCCAACAGACAAATTATAGCAAAGCCCAGGGGTCACATGACCTTTATCATAGGACAGGTACCCAACCATCAGGCCTAGAGGACAGGCATCCCAGCTCAGTCCAGGGCCACTAAGCCACTGAGGTGGTCCATGGCTCCCAGGACTTGGGGGCCAGAGAGAGGCCGGAAAACCATCAGAGAGCCATTAACAAAAGAGGACAATTGGGCTTTCAGCATATTTGAGAAGATAGGATGGAACCAGGTCAAGCTTCATTAAGGGCTTCCTGTTCACCCTTAGTCTGTTTATGACTAATTGGTTGGCACAGCCACATACACAGAGAAAACCGACAGAAGGGACGTGACCCAAGTAATTGGGGCTTGGGGAAGGGTGAGATACGCTACACGGGAACTAAACTTGCTCCTTTATCACCCCAAGGCCCCCCACACAGTGCCCATAAACGTACTGCTCATTTTTGCTCAGCCCCAGAGTATAAAGAACTTCTCGAGGCATCCATAGCACCATCCCTCGTAAAGGGAAGTAATGGTTTTGAGGCCCTTCTGGGGTCGTCTGTGAGTTGTAGTTTAACAGAGTCATTCAGGACTTTGGATTACTACTCCTGCTGTTGCAATAAGTTAAAGTTATGTCAGACAAAAATGTCACCTTATTATAGGTTTCTTGTCTAGCCTTTCTATCTTCCACAACACCTGGAACAGTAGCTAGAAGGGAAGAATGACACATAGGTTGGGACAAAAAGGTTGCGTTTTAAATCCAAACAGGTGATTTGAGGCCTATTGGCCTCACAAGGCACACAAGTTGCAGGTGCAGGGGAGGGTACTTGAGTTGTAGAAAACCATGTCCTACTTTTGGAGTGACTCACAAACCATAACATGGGATATCTTCTAAACAAAAGAGCCAACAAGCATCACAGTTAATGTAGGAAGAGTAGAATCAAAAATGTGAGCTTAGAGCTGCTGAATTACGGCATGAATGAGTACTGTGTGTGAATGTGGGAGCCAGAAGGGACTTAAGAGATTACTTAGTCCAAAGGTCCCATATAATGAATCAAGTCATAAAATGGCTCAACTCTTTGACCCAGTGATTTCACTTCTGGAAATCTACCCTTGAGAAATAATCCCAAAGACAAAGTACATTAAATACATACCAATGTTTATCTCAGCAATACCTTCATTGTTAAAAATGAAAGTGGCTAAATGCCCAACAAGAGGGAAAAGGTAAATTGTTCAAGTTGACTGAATATTAGAAAGATATTAAAATAATTATGGAGAAATGTACACCAGTGGTTACAATACAACAATAGGTGAAGGATATAAGATTCTGAATTGTACATACAATATAACTATAAAAACATCCAGGATTAAAAAAAGACTACAAGGGCTTCCACATGGTAAATATGTCAGTGTTTGTGAAAGAGGTGGGTGGGATTAAAGGTAACATTTCCACTTTTCATAATGTTGACTTATTAAACTGTAAAAAGCACACAAGGGAAAATCTAACCAGTCCTTCTTTTATGAATGGACAACCTGCAGGTCAGTGACCAGACTCAGCCCAATGTTATCAATAGGTCAAATAATGTCAACATATGGAATTGGAAAAGAAGCTGTAGAGGTAGTTTCTCCTTTCTTTTTCTTTTTCTTTCTCTTTTTCTTCTTTCCTTCCTTCTTGTTTTGTTTTGCTTTTGTTTTGATGTTGGTATAGGGAGGTTTTAAAAAACTGTTCCAGAATCTAAATAGTAACCCTCACAGGCAAGTGGGGCCCAGGATCTTGACAACTCTGGAGTCAGGAAGCACAGAAACTAAGGAGGGGACTGGCTACCTGAGCGGGACAGAGGAAGAGCTCATGCCTTTTGACCAGGTGTGCTTTCACCATAAGTAGAAGTGAATGAGTTGGTGTTCTCAGAACGTGTGACTCATCCCAGCAACTCATAAACCAGCCTCCCTGGCTAGGTCACTCACTCAAGGTGGCTGCGTACTGCTCCAGACTACTCCTGCTCAGCTCACTCTCAGGAGCTTTCTTGCTTTCCCTGGGGAGACGGAGGGGTCAACTCCAAGCCTTGACAAAGGCTGACCCTCCTCCCACAAGGACCTGAAACAGATCAGAGGAGGCTGTGTATCCTGCCTCCTGGACGTGCACCTGGGCTGGTGGACAAACATGTCCAGCTTGATTCTAGGGTGTATCTGAAGGTTAACCACCACAAAGGGGCAAGGATATGAAACTAATCTGCAGAACCAAAGGTGTAAAGTTTGTAAAGACTCCCCCTTCGGGACTGGGGAGACACCATGCAGGTTGCTTCTTTACTAAGAGGTCTTAAGCAATGCTGTATAGAACTTTTCCTTAGGAAGTCAGTAGAGGGGTCTGTGAATCTAATCAACAAATGAAAATTAAGACAGCTTAACTCTGATTGACTTACAGTATTTTAAGATTTGCTACTGTAACCCAACTCTAATGAACTCTCTCTAATGAATGTAGTGGGAGTTTATCTCACCCAGCAAAGTAGGGGTCCCAGGGGTCATGCTTTCTTTCTTTCAGTCTGAAAAGCCAAGAGGCATCAAGACACAATAAAAACAAAATTAAAATTAAAAATAAAAATAAAAAAGACACAATGGAAAGGATACTGGGAAGGAGTTAGAGACGAGTTTAATCCTCACTCCACCTTAAATACTTGTGTAATCTTGGCTAAATCCACCTACTGTTATCTATAAATTGAGGGAGGCCAGTGCCCAGGGCCCTGCCACTGGTAGCTGGTGTGGCTACAGTGGCAGGCAGGGCTCCTGCCTTCCTCAATGTTGAGGGCCCCCAGTTGAGTCTTGGCAACTTATCACCAGCCCACCTTAGAATGAATTTTATAGACAGATTTCTTGGGCAAAGTGGTGAAATAATGCACATCATTAAGGGCACACCATTCGCAAACAGCACGTGCCAATAATACACATTTTGATTATTGTATGTGAAAGCTCACATCCCTCTTGGTGTCCATATTTATATTCTTTCAAGCACGTGAAAAATCGTGAATTACTTTAAAAGTTCTCACGTTTTCTTTAAAAATGACTCTCCTCTCCTTTGTAGCCTTTCCCCTCAAATATCCCTCACATCAAACACAATCGTCATCAAGCTTTCTAAAGACTTTTTCCTCGTCCCCTTCCTGTCTGATATCTGCCGGGAAGTCCAGGTGAAATTCAAAGCTCAGGACAGTACGCCCAGCCTGCGGGAGATTTACTTCCTCTTCCCCCTCCCCCTCTATGAGCCCTGTACTGCCCCTGTGCTTCTTGCATCTTTCCTAATAAGCTCTCTTAAGTCCTTTTGCACCTAGGCACAGGATTGGTGAGCTCTATCAGTGAAGACTGAACCTAGATCTCTCAGCTTGGTGAGTCCTTACCTTCTTGATCTGATCTTCCTTCAGTTTGGTGAAGTAAAATGCCATCAGGTGTACCGCAAACATTTTTCCCAAGTTTGGTTTCTTCTGAGATGAGCAGAGACTTCTGTGCAGTGTTTACTCCCACGTCTCCAGAGCGCTGCCCACTTCCAGCTCAAGCCAGAGACCTCCGGGGAACTAGGTGCTACAGATTAAATACTTCCAGGCTGCTTAGTTCAATGATTAAACTTCGCCCCCTCTCTCTGGTCCCTCCCTCCGGCACACACTTGATTGTCTAATAGGAGGCTCAGGATGGTAGCTGAGGGTGGGTGGAGGGCAGGCAGGGGATGAGTGGCTTGACTCCTTGAGAATCGGGTGCCACAAAATCCTGTTGCTAAGCAACACTCTCAAGCCAGTGCCCCACCAAGCCCACTCAGCCGAGGAAAATCTCCTGAGAAGTTGGGCGTTAAACAAAGCCAAGTTTCAACCAAGCTGAGCTGCTCTGTAAATGCCCAGTCTCAGGCTTTTCTCTTTAGTCTTTTTCTTCTCAAGCCAGGGATATAACTCCTGACTCCCTGCTCCTCTCTAGCACCATCTTAAGACTAAGCATTGCCCTGGTCAGGGAGATTGCAAGAATGTTGGGGCAAGTTCCTGTTTGTGACAGGTCAGATTTCTTTGCTAACAGCCCACGGTAACGGAAAAAAGTCAGTAAGTTTTATCAGTTCACAATGGTAAGCCAGAAAACCTTGATTTTGTAGGTAATAAAACAAAACAAAACAAAAAAATCCATGACAAAGAATGAACTGAAGTCACCTGTACTCATTGGAAAGCTGCTGCTGGAGAGGAAAATGGAAGTTACAGAGGGAAGGTGTCTCAGGCCACTAGGATATTCGGCTCACTCTCTCATCTCACGCCTCCCACCTGATGTGAGAAGGGCCCACAAAGGGGCCAATGTATGGGTACAACAGACCTTGCACTCTTCCCAGAGTCACTGGTCAGCTAACGAAATCAACAACAACAACAACACTGTTAACAGCAGCTGACATGGATGAAGCACTTGCTATTTTCATTTTATAAATGAGAAAACTGAGGCCTAGAAAGGTTAATTTACTCAAAATCACAAAGCTTGTAAATCGTACAGTAAGGAATCACACCCAGGAGTTTCATTTCAGGGTGCAGCTCTTAACCAATACATAATATTGCCTCTTTTCTTTTTCCATGCAATAGATACTCAATTAAGAACTACTACAAGCAGCAGCATTCTGCTGGGTTTTATTGTCAAGAATTCCAACTACAGTTGACCCTTGAACAACATGGGTTTGAACTGCATAGGTCCATTTATATGTGAATTTTTTTCAATAGTAAATACTTCAGTACTACATGATCCAGGGTTGACTGAAACAGCCCACAGATGTGGAATCACAGATTCAGAGGAAATGCATATACAGAGGACAGACTATAAGTTACAGGCGGATTTTTGACTGTGTGTAAGGTCAGGCGCCCCTAACCTCTGAGTTGTTTAAGGGTCAATAGTACTTGGAAAACTAAACACAAACATATCACTTCAACAGGATCTTCCCGGGGTTGGGGGGTGGCAAATGAAGAAATTCCTGAATATAACTCCCAAATACTAATCAAATGCTTCCTAAAATTAGCAACTAATCTGATGTCATTGAAGGTCAGCTGGGCACCCCAATGTTTCTCCACTCCTCTAGGTAATTGCTCTATAGTACAAGGGGGAAAATGAGCTTTTTCTCCTCAGCTTAGCAGCCTCAGCTTTGTATGCTTTTCCACTGCATAATCTCATTAATCAAGCCAATTACCAGACAATTGCCTGGCAAGGGAACCTTCAACAGCTGTCTCTTCAGAAACCACTGATTCTCCAATCAGTGTTCTTTACCCATCCACCATGTGGATGAGCCACTGGAAGTCTAGCATAAGCCCAGAGTGCTTGATTAAAATTATTCCAGATGCTTTTCTCAGACTGATATAAAACTGTCTCCCAGATTGAGAAACACTAACCTTTGCAGTCTGTTTACCCCTCAGGCTATGAACTCTTTTAGCTCCTTTACTTTGTCGTTTCTACAAGCAAGCAAAGGTTAATCTTTAATTGTTGACATTATTCAATTCCCCAACCCATGTGGAATTGTTGGTATTCTGAAAAAGACGTGCTGTGCCTGAGTCTGCTCTGGATGAGGATAACATCCTGCGCAGGTGACCTGCCCACAAGTGATAACAGTACTTGCCTTAACTCCTTTATTTAAATAGTAACCTCTGAGGTGCAGTATGGCACCAAGGTCACTGATTTACTCAACATAGGGATAAGAGGTTACAAGGGCCTGTGGACAAAAGGATACAAAGCTGTAACCAAAGATCTCTGTAATCTTACGGTTGTTTTCATGCAGCCTTTGGAAATTTAATTAGGCAAATGACACCAGAGGATTTGCATCTGTTCTATCATTCCATCTTAAATCTAAGTACATCAGCATCTACATTCCAGGTGTGAGTTAGCCAACTGAGCTGAGACACTTAATGATTATAGAGGTCACATGTATTTGGCATCATCTAGCTCAGCCCCCTCACTTTATAAAGACAAAATATAATTTGATTATTTTACCATTCTTCATCTGATTATTCCAGTTCAACCACTGGAATTTTTCACCCTTATTAAAGCTCTATGTAGCTATTCAAAGATATATAAGTCTTACAAGCACTTAGATTTTGCTTAAGAACATCCATTTCAGGATTGGCACTGCTAAGTGACATTTTACTTAAAGTGTATCACCTGTCTGGCCCAAATCTTCCATGTAAGAAGGGAAACTCACATCTACAGACATCTCTATTTCCATAGAGCTCTTCCTTATGGGAAAGCCTAAAGATAATATCTGCTTTCCTGTAAGTACTAAGCACAGTAGGAGGACAAGAAGTCCAATAGAATTTACCTACTGTTTAGTAAACACTTGTATAATATTTACTAGGTGTTTTACAATACTAATTCCCATAGTGACTATCATTTTCTTCGCTTTACAGATAAGAGAAACTGAGGCACAGGGCTCAACTGGTACATGATGCAATGATATTTGAATGCAGGTAGTGTGGCTGCAGAATCCATGCTTACCTACAGTGCTACACTGGTTCTCACTAACCTGGAAGCAAAGCACAGGATATATAGGACCTAAGCTAGGAAAACTGGCCCACAGGAAAGTGCATGGGCCCTGGGTTCCCGCCCTGGCTCTGCCCCAACTAAACACAAAGGCTCCAAGTTCATATCTGTACAGGGTTCACAGCTCCCTCAGTGGTCATTTGGAGAAAGAAAGTAAATGAGATCACATAAGAGAAGTCATGTGGCCTACAGTGGGCCTCTGACTAGGGACCCCTTCTTAAAACCGTTATTTCATCTCATCCCATTTGGTCTCTTACGATAAGAAAATGCATGCAGTCCTTTCAGTACCTTCAGTAAAACAACCTTAAACCATGATATCACATATGTAGAATCTGGAAAATAAAATAAATTAGTGAATACAACAGAAAAGAAATATACTCACAGATATAAAAGACAAGCTAGTGGTTACCAGTGGGAAGAAGGAAGGGGGAGGGGCAAGAGAAGGGTAGAGGATTAAGAGGTGCAAACTACTATGTATAAAATAAATAAGGCAGAAGGATATATTGTACAGCACAGGGAATATAGCCAATATTTTATAATAATTACAAATGGAATATAACCTTTAGAAATTGTGAAACACTCTGTTGCATACCTGAAACTTAAATAATATTGTAAATCAACTATACTTTAATAATAAATAAATAAATAAACTTGAAACAACTTAAAAAAAAAAATCACTGTAAACCGTTAGAAGGTACCAGTTCCATCTCCTGGAATTATAGAAACAGTTAGGAATTTTATAAATGTTTACTCCTGTTACTAAAGGAAACCGATCTTGAATTTTGTCCCTTTTTAAAAAAATACGTCCAAATTTAGGTTGTCCATAATATAAATCAGTCTGACTTGCTGGTATTCCATTTGCCGCAAAAGAATAAGAAGGAGAGTGTGTGAAAGAGCAAACTGCCATAAAAGGAAGTCAACGTAGAAACTTCCAAACCCTGCCAGCAGTTACAGTTACTATGGTGTCTCCACGGGAACAACCACAAGTGAAGCAGAAATGTTAACTTCAGCAAGTTTCAAAAGAATACTACTGATAGTTTTTTATAGCTTTATTCCTGACCCAAGAGCAGTCAGGGAACACTCATGAAGAAATGAGCATGTATATTAACTATATTTCAATAAAAAGTAATTAATTAATTTTTTAAAGGGTGCGTATTATGTAGATAAATAATACCTTAGTAAATTTGATACTTTTAAGGGAAAAAAGAAAGAAATCAATTGCATACATTAATTTTTTTATCATAACTGTACATTAAATTAAGAGCTGTATTTGCAAAATACATATCAAGGAGAAACAAGTCATATAAGGAAAGGCAGTTCACATGGCTTTTTAGCATTTTTCAGAGTAATTACAATCTCAGTTGCACAAAATAGCAAACTTGACCCCTGGCTAAGCGTTGCATAAACCCACAAAGACAAGAGAGCTTAACATAATTTTGGAAGACTGAAAGCTGACAGAGAAGTAATAGCTTAGTGGAGGATACACTGATACCTAAGTGCCTGGAGGCAGTGATTCTGCTGAGAAATGAGCAATGACACCCGTAATTCTAGAAATGCTCAGGAATTAGAGACCCTTAGGAAAGTAAGAGGCAAGATACAGAGCCAAAAAAAAAAAAAAAAAAAAAAAGAGAGAGATTGGCTAATGTGATCCAACAATCCCACTCCTAGGCATATATCCAGAGAAAACTCTAATTTGAAAAGATACATGCACCCCAATGTTCACAGCAGTACTATTTACAATAGCCAAGACATGGAGGCAACCTAAATGTCCATCAACAGATGACTAGATAAAGTTGTGGTACATAAATACAATGGAATACTATTCAGCCATAAAAAGAATGAAATAATGCCATTTGCAGACACATGGATGGACCTAGAGATGTCACACTAATAAGTCAGAGAAAGACAGATATATATCACTTACATGTGGAATCTAATAAAAGGGCACAAATATATTTACAAAACATAAACAGACTCATAGACATAAAAAATAAACTTATGGTTAGCAAAGGGGAATGAGAGGGGCAGGGATAAATTAGTAGTTTGGGACTAGCAGATACAAACTATGAACAAAACAGATAAACAGCAAGGTCCTACTGCATAGCACAGGGAACTATATTCAATGGCTTATAATGACCTACAATGGAAAAGAACACATATATATGTATATCTGAATCACTATGTATGAACCAACAACATTGTAAGTCAACTATACTTCAATTAAAAAAAAAGAGAGATTGTCTAAAAAAAAAAGAAAAGCAATTAGGACCCAGGTGTGCCCCTCTACCTAGAGCAATGGGTGACCAACCCATCCCCACCCCTACAGAATTGGTGTCTATTCTCTGGAGACACTTGAACCCAGCAGCTTTATTGGCAAAACAGGCCTTCAGATAGTTAGATATTTTCAGGAAAAGATTTTATAAACCCAAATTCTTGCATCTCCTCATCTAGAAAGGCAATAAAATCATTAAAGGTGACATCTACTTGACCATTAAGGAGAGCTGTCTTACAAAACTACATGGCTTTTAGCATCCCGCCCATTCAGTTATACATACTGAGCGCTGTACTTAAATCCCTGATGAGCCAGGTATGTCAAAGCTTACAGCAAATTCATCACTAAACAGGTGTCTGACTGTTTCTCTAACGCCTTTTCCTAGATACCTGAAGGGATAAGGTCTTTCTTTTCAGACATTCTCAAATTTCTTGTTTTTACTGGGTTTAGCTTCATCTTGGTATACATTTCTGTGTTGTATTCCTCTCTCACAAAAATGACTGTCTCTCTTTGAGGTCCAAGAACTTAGGAACAAATACACCCCTCCTACCAAGATTGCCACCATGAACCAAGCCAACATCCTGGTGATGCAGCCCTTGGATGCTGCTGGGGGTCTCCTTCTGCTCCCACCTTAAAGGCTGCCGGGGCCCCATAACCCGGGACAGATTGGCATGATAGGCAGGGACAGTGCAACACCCACAGTTCAGCAGGAAGTCGATAAGGAATATGAGACCCTCGTTTCAAAGATTTGTCACTGCCAGTCTGCCCCGGGGGAATGCTGGGCCAAGTGATGTCCTTCAAAGTCCAACGACCCCCATTCCTGGGCTCTCAGATGTCTGACATTCTCCACTGGGCGTATTTCCCCTAACAAATAACTAATAGGCCAGGTGATGCCTACTTTATCAGAGTTATAAACCCTATCGCCCTTCACAGACCCTAAACCTCTTACCTCACCTACAACCAGAGACTTGTGCACCAGCCGATCAGGCACCTTGTGACCCGACCTTATAGAAGGCCCCAATAACTGGCCCTTGGTGCTCACACAGGCACCTCTGGTCTGTGTGGCCTGCTGTTGTCTATGACAGCATACTCCTAATAAACTTCTTTCTATTCCCATTAAAAAAAAAAAAAAAAAGAACATGTGAAAATACATGAGTGTTTGTATTAAAGATTAAATAACAGGAGGCAGAACTGATAATTCAACTGGAAATCATTTAAGTGAATTTCTACATATAATTGAGTAAAAAGTCATGGTATATGGACCAGGTGATGATGAAATTAAACCACTGTCCAGAATTTAGGAGAACGAGTCATTGGAGGTTTTATTTTCCCCATCATCTCAAGGTAGAGACACTTCTAGTGGCTAAAAGCCTCCAAGTAAAGGCCAGCACTGAAAGCATGTATTTTCTAAGAACTTGGGACTGTCAGCTATTAGAATGCCAACATTTTCACAGGAAGCAACAAAATTCTTACCTTCTTTCTGCCTCAATGACATATTCCTCTTTATCCTTCTGAATTCTGACTCTCTTTCTTTTCTTTTCTTTTTTTTTTTTTATTTTTTGAGTTATAGTCATTTTACTCCCTTTCTTTTCAAATATGTATCTAAATCTCTTCTCAGATGTAGACATTACATTGTTTGTTACTCTTCTTTTCAAAATGAAAAAGCAACTATCAAATAATAATAGGGCTCTAAAAAATGACAACTGTGATAGAGAAAATTTAAATTACAATAGATTAACAACAAAGTTGGAGAAATCGCCTAGAAAGTAGTATAAAAGTCATGAAAATTTTAAATAAGTCAAAAAAATTTTTACATACAGCTTTAACAACAAAAAATAATAATAGCTATATCAAGAGAGAAGTGAAGAAAAGAAATGATTGAAAGGTAACTCCTCACTTAACATAACAGGAAATTAGTACCTAATGTTTTAAAATGATGACTCGAGATGTGTATTATGCAGTCAATGAGGTAAATTTTAGAATAGAGAAGAGAATTGAAAGTGCTTATGTCTGGTTTTTAAATCTGTATACCGCTTTGACAAAAATTAATTTTTAAAAAATGGCTTAAGCTTATTCAGCTTATGTATATAGAGTTAGAGGTAAGTTAATGTACAGAAGTGTGGCTTAGAGGAAAGTTATTTCTAAGTAAGCTTTGTTTTGAATTTATATTCAAAATACTTACACGCAGAGAGAATTGTATGGACAGCATGTGGTCAACATCCATCTATCAGTTTTTAAAGAACAACAATGATAATGAAAATGTAGCTGTTAAGAGAAAAGAATAAGACAATTTATGAACATTACAAATTATTTAAGGAATTTAAAATAGATACATGATCTCAACCTAATAACAAGCATTTGAGAAAAAAAGACTTTCCAGCAGGGAAATTATCAGTCTCACTATACTTTACAGGTGTGTCAAACAGCAGTTCAAAGTAGTCTTTGAGGTTACAAGTCTTTCCCAAGCCTCTACAAGAACCAGGAGCTTTTCCAGGGCCTAGAATAGTTGGGAGCACATGATATTGAATCTCTGGGGAGACTGTATAAGAGTGTAGACTTAAAGGACCACATTCAAAATTATCTCCTCAACCCAAATTTGCCAAATTAGCAAAACTCAGCGTCTTAAACTCAGTCCTCAAAGCTGAATCCTACTTAGAAAGCTTATTTTCCCCCCTTCTCTGGCATTTTTGCCCATAAAGACTATTGTTTATCATCTGTGTGGAATTGCCCCACTGGGTTAAGTGACAGGCTTTCAGAAGTATGTTTATAAACATTGCTATCTCTGTTCCAGTTTATGTATTTTTATAGCATTGAAATAGAGAGAAATAGCGTAATTCATTTATCCATTTGCTTGTCTCTTAGGAAACCACAACTTGCCATCATACCCTCGTAGGTCTGTTTTGAACTGGACACACACACAGTGACTGTGTAATTAGACTCCCAGTTCTGAGATACAAGAATCCTTGGTGATTTGGGATGATAGTTTTGGTTTTTTGTGATTCACAATAAGTCATTTTTCAAAAGACCCAATTCCATTTTGTAGATTTACACTTGTCCACAAAAAGAATGAACAAAACATTTCATTGGTTATTATTCCTAACCAGATATGTATTAACCACATTTTATTAAATTACCCAGATCTGTACTGATGGAACTGAGGTCAGCATTTAAGCCTCAGTCCATACCTAGTGTTGATGTACAGCTGAATCCACAATAGTCCAAGGAGGGCTTTCAGGCAAGTATTTAAAAATCTGTTTGAAAACTGCAAGGAAAAAAAGTTGTGTTTTGGAAAGGTTGAGAAGATGACCTTAGTGAAATATGTCTAGAATTTAGCTGCCCAGAAGGCCACAAAGACAGACAAGTGACATGTCAAACTTGCAGCAGAGAAAGAAGACCAGGCTGTTTCCACAGTGACAATTTTAAGCACACTGCAGAGAATTGTTCAGGGCCATTCCAACTACATTTTTCCTTTTTTTGTTTCACCTGATCTCATCTTTCTTTAGTCTCTTCTGCTTAACCACAGAGCTCTTCCTCCCCACAAAGAATGGAAAGGTGAAAGGGTAAACTATTTATCCCTAGTATTTATAAACACTCTAGCTCAGTGTTCAAGCAGCCTTTCCCTGACAACACCCCCACCTGACTCTTATCTGAGGCCTCACTAACATTTAACTTGCCTCAATGTCTTCTCTGACTTACTAATTCTGGCTTCAAAACTGGAGAAAGTGGGAGAATTTAATAACCCTCGAAGTGATGCATCTCACCACTTAAATATGAGACTAAATCCATTATTCAATTCAGTTCACGAGTATTTCTTGAGACCATCTGAGCAAGAATGGACTGTCTGCTATGGAGTAAGTCACAAAGAAAAGCAAATTCTAGAAGCTACAGTTGCTCAAATGCAAAGTATCAAAAGAAGTGTGCCCTTCTAAAGCATTTCACTATCCACAAGCAAGGGAGAAACAGTGCCACCTGTTCGGTCTTTATTTCTATGAAGGCAAAGGTTAGGAAAATAAAGAATTGCCATCTGAATTGAATGAAATATCATCTGGACTCTCAATGACTGAAGAAAAAAGTCAGAGATGACTAGGTTAGCAAACTTGGCTGTTCCTTGACCAGTTGCAACCAAATCAGGTTTAATTCTTCCTCTGAAGTCAGCCTCAACTTAGCAGTAGCTCACAAACTTAGTTCAGTTCTTTGAATGATCTAAGAACTCAATTCACAGCCTAGAATGAACCCAAACCTTCAGATTCACTTATGAAACACTTCCTGTATACCAGGCCCTGTGCTAAATGGCATCTCATCACATTTAACCTCTCAAACAACTCTAAGTAGGTGTTATTGTCCATCTTTTTCAGATGCAGAGCCTAACCCCTAGAGAGGGCAAAGTTACTGAGCTGGTAGTGATGAGAGAAGCTAAATCAAAGCCTGTCCAACTCCAAAGCCTATGTTTACCTCCTTTTAGCTGTGTCTCTAACCAAGGCTTAAAACTTTGTTGGACAAGTAAAGGTCACTATGCATCAGACTGGCCTTTGGATACAGGAAGACCACCCATTCTATGTAAAATAGTCCACTAGTACCACTCTCTTCCCTTATTCTACTACTTTCTAGCATTTATTTCTGAAATTACATCCATTCACAAAGACTGATGGTGCTGCTATATTCCAGGCACCACAGGTATAACAGTGAACTAGACAGATGACAATATGTGCCCTCACAGAACTGACATTATTTATTTGTTAACTTATTCCTGTCACCATATCAAAATATAATCTACATGAGGGCAGGAACATTACCTGTATCACTTACTGCATATTTCCAGCACCTAGAACAGCCTCTGTTACATGGGTACAATAGACAGCAATGCCTATCAAAGAATTCCACCCATGACATCCTCAGCAAAGGTGTAGAAAACTGGTCAAAACAGCTCACCAAACTGATTTTATTCCCATGCACAGTTCCTTATAGTGCATTGTCTCAGTGCTATACCAAAAATGGCCAAAGCTCTAAATACAATCTCCAAGACACTGAAACAAACAACAGTTAAGAGTTAATTTTCCTCTAAGCAAACAAGCAGTAAAAGAGAGCCACCATACCACAGCAGGCAGTAAATGCATATGAAGAAAAAAGGGTTTTAAAATAGATTTTTATTTGTAAAAATAAAAATAAAGTTAATCTGAATCAGGTTCCTTCTTCTTTCTTCTTGTCCCTTTTGCATAAGTCCCAGATTCTGTTCTTTCTTTGCCATGCTCCGTTTGTTGTGTCATCCACTCTTTTTCTAGCTGTTTCAGCATGTCTGCAGTGAGGAGTCCTTGCTGCACCAATCTGGAAGCAAGGGATTTCTCTCCTGCATCAGGGGCGAGTGGCTCAGCAGCTTTACTCCCTAAAACTTTGCTGCGATTCCTTCTAGCTTGGCTCTTTGATGTTCCTGACAAACGGGACTGGCTCTCTGATAAGCTCTCCAAATTCAGCAGTTTATATGTCTCTGAAATTTTAATCAGTTTGGTGATGTTGTGGACACCATCTTGGATAACGTCATCGAGTTGTTTCTGGAGATCTCGAACAAGGCTGGCATCTGGAAACATATCTATAAACCGGTAGCTGGGGGAAAAAACATTACACTAAAGGAATGGCTCTTATCATAATTGCTAGACTAATCTTAATGACATAACTACATCTTGATACTGATTAATTCAAAATATTCTGTTTCTGCAAACTGTGATCAGCGCCTTTGCTCAACCTTTATTTCTGCCCCAATGCACCTGAGGAATATGTCCTGACGGGAACAGATCATTACTTGCATCTTAAGTGATTATGATATGCTCCCCTACTGGGACATGCCCCTTCTTTGAGAATCAATGATCTAGAGCAGTACCTCTCAAGTTGTGATGTACACACAAATTACCTCAGGATCTTGTTAAAATGTAGAATTTGATTAAGTCCGTGGTGGGCCTGAAAGTCTCTATTTTTTTTTAAAATCCCTACCAAGTCTAAATAACCTTTTATTTATTGGGGGCAGGGTGGCGGGAATTAGATTTATTTAGTTAGTTAGTTTTAATGGAAATACTGGGGATTGAACACAGGACCTTGTGCATGCTAGGCAGGGATTCTACCACTGAGCTATAACTACCCCGCCTCTGAAAGTCTCTACTTTTAACGAGATCCCAGGTGATACCAATGCTTTTGGTCCAGGGACCACTATTTGCATAACAAGGATCTAGTGAGTAAACTTTCTCACCTACCTATCTTAACTAGAATTATAAGAACTCCTGAAGTCATTTTTGGAATGGGTATAAACTAGGCTCAACTGCCTTAACGGACAATAAATATAAAATAGAGCACCCTGCAAATATGTGCCTAATTTGAAAGTGCAAAAGACCATTCATAAAACCTTTGATCTGCCCTCTTACTTGGAAAAACGAGAGCACTTAAAGGAGAAAATTTGGTACCTCAGCCACAGGTAAAGGTCCAAGACATCATGGACAGCTTCAAGATCCATGAGGTCTTTAATATTCTTAGGTGGAAGTAACGGCCATTTAATATACCGGCGTAACCATGAGAAGGTCAGGGGCTCATTCCTGCTGTACTGTCTGGCAAACTGAGAGAAACAGAAGAAAGGGGTTTGGTAAAAGAATCAGAATTCACTTCAGTCTGTGATTAGAAAAGAAAGAACAAAATGTTAACAGTGACTGTATCTCAACAGGCAGGCTGGTTTCTTTCCTTCTTTATACTTTTCTACATTTTCAAGAACATTTAATACTTTTAAAAAGGCACTTAAAAAAAAGAGGATGATTTCCTTCTTTTCCCAAAGAAAAGAGGAGCCATTTATATATAAGTTCTTACACAGTATTTCATATTAAAGAGTACTCTCTGATTGTTTTATTTTGAATAACAAAGTAATATTTGGGGAAAATGCCTCAACTTGAAACAACTCAAAATATCAAAAAGATAAGGGCTCACCTGTAACAATGAAGAACAGACAAAAGGCTGCTTCTTGTTGATAGGGGCTGTGCAGAAAACATACCTCACTCGTAGACTTAACGGAATATGCTGGATCAACTCTGCAGAAAATTTAAAATCATCCATATTGCAGACAAAATACTGCCCATCAACTTGTGAAAAGTCTACAAAAATATCCTGGTGGGGGGAAAATATATTAAATTACTGGACGGCCTAGTTAGGCATGAATAAAGTACTCAAGTCTACAAAAGACAATCACTTTAATCCATCAACAGACTTCCAGAAAGGCCTGCCTAAGTCACTGCCTCCTCAAGCTACTAGCCTTCCCCCATGGCCTTAACCTGAAATACTCAGAAAATTCCTCAGGACAAAAGTCCCAAAAGATTCTGAGAGAAAGCTTTCACTTACAAGATAAACTACATGAACAGCAACTTCACAAAAACAGACTATCCATTCATGTCTATGAGGTTACCCAGTAACTGTTTGACGTAACAACATTTTTAGAAAAGAGATTTAAGAGTTTCTACTTACAATGAGATTAGAAAGTGTTGTGTCAGGGAGATGGTAGGCAAACATTTCAATCTGTTCAGCAGTTGGATGAAGACCAGCTGCCTTTGATTAAAAAAACAAAAACCCATAAGCATTTTTTTTTTAAACAACAAGTTTCCTTAAGTTATTTTAAGATAAAGTCCTATATTCAGGGTAAGCTCTTGCCAAATGAGTTAAGTGAGAAGAGTTTGAGTAAAATAGAAAAAAAATCATATTTTGCCATTTATTACCAATAGGAAAGTCATCTGATGAGATGACTCACTAAAATGAATCAAGGATTCCTATTGAGTAGTCAATCTTTCACTTACATTTTAGTTATATTTCTAAATCTATGATGATCTGACAGAGTGCCAAAAATAGTTTCCAGGGTCTCAATTCTCTCCATTTGAACAAAAATGAACAAGGAAAATCCGATCACTTTAACCAGGGCAATAAAACTGACATACATATATACAAGAGAAAATGTCCAAACTGAAGATCAGTTATCTCTTTAACTGTATATACTGCAATGTTAAGAACTGCCCACAAGTAAATATAAGCAAGAAAAGAAGTGAGAAAGGGAATGGGATAAAGAATGAGGAAAGGAGAAGAGAGAGATGAATCATGGGATGGAGGAAGAGTATGAACACAAGAAATGAGATACACAAGAGGGAAATGGGGAAGTTCCATTATCAACTGCACTCTTAACAAAAGCTACAGAAATGATTTCAACCATGGCTTTCCTCCAGGAACTGTTCCTTGCATTATCTCATTTACATATCCCTTTACCTAGGGTCACTAAAAATGAGATAAGCCATGTTAAGTGAATTTTCCAGGCAACTTTAAATTGTACCAGTTAGTTTGCTTAAAATATATATATTTCTGCCTCATTAACTACACTAACCAAAATTTAACCTTGTCTTTACTGGCTCAAAGTTGTATGGCTTGATGCTGTTTTTGCCCCACACTCAAAGGTTTCTTCTCAAGTTTCTGGCAATTTTCAGCCTGCTGACACAGCTGTGTGCCCACCTGAAACAACTGTGTCCCTATCCCACCTACTGCTAGATTATATGAAGAACTAAAGGTAACTCAGGTTTACTAAGCTTGTTATATTATAGTTATACTTCTAAAATCTGAATCTTTCACTTGCATGCCATTCTCTGACCCGGGGGGTCTCTATGCCTCTCCAAAGCAATTAGGCAGGGCTTTCTTGACATGATTTTCATCGCATAAAATTTTTTTGCTTATTTGTTTCCAGGTGTCTTGAGGCAAAAGCCTGGAAAGTGGGTCAAGGAAGGAATGACTGTACTCCACAGAGAAGAAGCAAGGAATATGTCACCCCTTACCTTTATAGGATCCACAGGCCTATTCAAAATTTCCCTTAATAAACTGAGGTCTTCTCGATTCATTGTTGTAACCTCTCCTTCTTTAAACTTTGAACTGAATCTACCAGCTCTGCCAGCAATCTGCAAAGCTTGAGAGGTGGTGATTGGTTCTATTTCTCTCTCTCCCTTTTCATTGATACTGGGTTTCATAAGGGAATAAAAAATAATTCTCCTTATGCTCCTGAAATAGAAATAAAAATGATCTCACAGACTGATATCTGAAAAGCCCTCTATCATCCAGTTCATTGCAGAAATGCTCACTCTAATTCTAATCTAGGCCTACTTGCAATATTGCCCACTGTTGACAAAATAAGGTAAAGGGGGTGTGCTGGTAACTCTTTTTCTTCCCTTTCAATAACATTTTTTTAAACAACTGTGTAAATTTGCTAAAAAGCATCAAATTATACACTTTAAATGAGTGAACTCTACAGTATGTAAATTATACCTCAATAAGGCTACAGAAAATAATTTTACAAATAACACAAAGTGCTCTCAGATGGCTTTTA